>NC_051154.1:263522432-263822432 GCF_013339745.2 Dermacentor silvarum | reverse complement strand
CATTTTGACTTTTCATGTCGCTGGGCTTGGTGGCTTCACGATGGGATTGGCCGCCCAAAGGGCCGGGGGCGACACCTATGACGTATTTTCGGGTTTCGCCAGCAAAAGCATGGCCTTTTAGATCCATATGTCCTATCTAGTGATGGTGTCTATGACGCGTTGTGGCCCTAAAATTGGTTTTAGCGCATAGATGTTCCAAGGGCGATAACGCCGTCACCGTGCGCCGTATGCTGTATGTGCGAGTGCAAGCGTGCGAGGGGAGCTGACGACCGTGTCTAAATCTTGCGCGCGCAAGAAAGAAAAGCGGGGAGGAAAGCGCGCCTTCTTGCACCGGGGGGGGAATAGCGGGCGGTGTTGTATTCTGGCATCAACTGCATACTGCGCGGTGGCGCGCGGGCTGTATCTGGAAAGTGAACTGTGTTGGGGGCAGAGTCTAGGCAGTGTAGGTGCGTCAGTGGCTCGTAGCTTTGTGCGTGCTGTGTGTTCTCGGTGCTCAGTTTGCGTTGAAGCGATAGACAACAGCACGAAGGTCATATTGCTCGCTGCTGCAGCGGCGCTTCCTCACAGCCAACGTTTGGCAACGCGCTCCCGCACTCATCGATTGTGATGTGTTCATGTTTGCCTGTGGGCGCTGACACCATGCTTGTTAATATAGTTAATAAGCGAATGTTTACAAGTTTATACGGACGATAAAACTACTATTATAAAGGAGATTTATTGAGCTTAGTAGTGACAGCCGGTTGTACGATGCACTGAGCACAGTTCCTTAGCGCGAGCCTCTGCTGCACGCTTGATGCTGCCGATATTACTGACTCTGCGCCGACGTTCGTTATCTTCCTTACATTCACAGCGGAGCAGTGATAGCAGCGATTAGAGATGATTGTAAATGGGCATCGTGCTGACACCGGTGGCGAGTTCAAGAGCTGCAAAGGGTAAAGGAAGCGCTTTTCGGGTAGAAACGTGATGAGAGGGCATGAAGAAGACCGTCCCGTCGGATATAGCACTACACGAGACTGGTACGAATGCTGAAGGGCAGGGGGTAATACAGTTGTCTTCTTGCACGACAAGTTTAGCGGCAGGATGAGTATCGACCGAGGCCAGGTCACCAAGGTGGGAAAGTTCAATCTCAGCCCGAGCGCAATTGATGATGGCATTCTGGCGTGAGAGAAAATCCCATCCTAGAATAACAGCGTGGGAGCACGATGAAAGAACGATGAACTGAATCGTGTATAAAATGTCCTGCATGGTCACACGGGCTGTACAAGCAGCGGTAGGTTGAATGGGTTGAGCACTTGCCGTTCGAAGCGACAATCGAGACAGAGACGTCGTCACTAGGGATGGGCGAATATTCGGTATTGTCGAATATTCGATCAAATAATTCTATATTTGTTATTTGCTTCGAGTCGAATTCAGGTATTCTATATTTTCGAATTATGGAGCTCCCGAATAGGCAGCCAGAAGCCACGAACGGCCGGTACACATCGCGAAGGCAATGCTTAACGTCATGGCTACTATACATCAACCATAAATCTCGAAGGCTATACGTTTTTGCATTAAAGAGCCGGAAATGTGCGACGCAAAAGAGCAGAAACAGCGCAAGCGTACAACCGAAACGAAGCAGCGGAGTCCGCATTGCCATAGTTATCAGCGGAAATCGTACGCGCATCACGAGTCGCCATCCATGATCGCGTCGATAGCCGCCGCGGTTTCTTCCGCAGCGGTTGCGGCAAAAAGTTTCGTTTTGACTCTACGCACGTCGACCGCGTGCCTAAAAAGCTGCGTAGTGGCCATTCATGATCGCATAGATAGCGACCGCGATTTCGTCTGCAGTTGTTGGAGCGAACGGTAGTTTCGTTCTGACTCGGTGCGTGCGTCGGCTGCATGTCTATTGTTTTCTAGATACCCTGATAATTCGGGTAATTCGGACATTTTTTTTTTCAGTCCCGTGAAATTTGAATGAACTAAGTTTTACTGTATTATGTAATATATACTATTCGAACTATTCGATTTGAAATTATTTGACAAAATCACTATTCGTTTCGAACCTCACATTCACCATTCGCCCATCCCTAGTTGTCACTTTACGAAGCGAGCGGCAAAACCTGGCATCCATAACTGAAATAGCGGCACCGGTATGGACAAGGGCGACTATAGTGACATCTTCAACAAACACATCAATGACATTGGTAGGTAAAGGAGGAGGACTTAGGCATGTTAACACTGGCGCAGTTCTTGCCTCGGGAACTGCGTCGTCTAGTTTTCTCTTTGTTAGATACGGGTCGTCGACGCATAGGTGAAAGCGATTGACCGAGGCATTTGAAGCGAGGATGGCAATCAGTCTGGGAGTGAGCTGGTGATGGGTCGAAGGGTCCGTAAGGCGCATTTGGATCGTGCGGCACATAGGGCGCTTGTCGATCGTCATCGAATGCCTGCGATTGGCGGTGGCAGAACCTTGCGACGTGACCGGGATACCTAAATGCAAAGCATATAGGGCGACTATCGGGTGTACGCCACGGGTTACCAACGGCAGTGGTGGCCCAAGGGACGGGAGGAGGAGGGCCGTGCACAGGCTGCTGGAAACGTTGTACGGGCACACTGCGAGGGGCCATTGTAGCAACCGTAGCATAAGTGACTGGTGTAGCCACGGCATCCTACTGGTGAATAGCCAGCAGCGCTTCCGCAACCTCGTCAGGGATCACGTTACGGAGAGGAGACAGTAAAGTCTGGAAGAATCCCGAGTGATGGACACCAGAGATAGCTGTCATGCGACTTCTTCGCGGACGAAGGCCTTCATTTGGGTTATCAGGGAGGCTTGTTTGGGGCCGGTGGTCAGGCTGCAGAGTGACGCCGCATTTGGTGTGGGATGTATCCTTGTCAGAGCTCGCTGCTTACGTAATTCATCATAGCTCTGGCACAAGCTGATAACGTCGCCAACAGTGCGCAGGTCCTTGGCCAGAAGCATCTGAACGCGTCATCATCGATTCCCTTCATGACTTGCTTCATCTTTTCCGCTTCCATCATTGCAGCGTTCACGCACCTGCACAAATCGAGAATGTCTTCTATATAGCTGGTGAACGGCTCAGCCGTGTCCTGTGCACGTGTACGCAAACGCTGCTCGGCTCAGAGTTTCCTGACGGCGGGTTGGTCAAATACTTCTGTAATCGACGTCCTGAACGCCAACCACGTTCGCATATCCCTCTCATGATTTCTGAACCAGAGACTGGCCATGCCCGCGAGATAGAATGATACATAAGCCTACATGTCCGAGTCATTCCATTTGTTGTGAACGCTCACCCGTTCGTAGGACGACAGCCACTCTTCAACATCGTTGTCGTCGGTTCCGCTGAAGATGGGAGGCTCCCGCTGGCGAACGGTGCCAGCGCAAGGGACAGGTGGTGATGGAAGAGTCTGCTGGTCGGCGTCTGGCATGTCAGAGGGTAGCGTCCGAGAACGGAGTTCGAGGATGGTAGAGTGGAGCGTTACCCAGCACGGCTCCACCACCTCTAAAGGAGATTTAGTGAGCTTAGTAGCGACAGCCGGTGTTACGATGCACCGAGCACAGTCACCTAGCTCGAGCCTCTGTTGCGCGCTTGATGCTGCCGATGCTGCTGACTCTGTGCCGACGTTCGTTATCTTCCTTACACTACCCTTACTTTGTATAGCTGGCCACTAGTTTGCTATCGCAATCTATGCTCCGGCTTTCGGGCGAAACTGCGGCTTTTTTTTTTTTTTTTTCAAACGTAAGAATTAAAATTGTATGCAGTTCACCACTACTCTCATTTCTAAATTTTTCCTGTTTCTCGGCTCTTGCGGTTCCCGGCTCTCTTTTTTTTTTTTTTCACAGTCCCGTGAAAAATGTATCAGCGGAGTTCTACTGTAACAGAGTAGCAAGAAACAGAAAAGGCTTTAAGGAGGAAGAGACGATAAGGCTCGTGCAGGCATTTATTATAAGCCACATAACCTTTGGCCGTCTTTTCCATAAGGTATCAAACTCGGAAGAAACTAAAATAAATGCCCTCATACGCAAAGCTTGTAAGGCAGCGCTTGGTCTACTGATCTGCACTAGCACGACCCTTTTCGAGGCGATGGGTATTAGCAACACTTTTGAGGAACTCGTGACTGCAACACTGATCGCACGACAAGAATAGCTCAATGCCACGGAGCAAGGCCGAACACTTCTCCGTCGATTAGGGTATCCACTCAGACCAACACATTGTAATGACCAATCAGAACTCCTCCCACCGGACATACGAGCTCACATCTCTGTGTCCCCAATTCCTAAAAACATGAGCAAGAAATATCACAGACAGCAGTGCCTTGCACAGGCCAAAACACTCGGAACGCAGGTTTGGTAGAAAGCCTGAGGTTTATTACAAGGACGCGTGCAAACAGGATAGCAAAACCATCACTGTGGTAGCCGCAAACGCACAAACTACTGTTTCTGCAACAGTTAGAACAGAGTCAGTGACCACAGCAGAGCCTTCTCACTCGCGTTGATCATCAGGAACTATTGAAATGAGGTTTGACTTTCTCTAAACTCACCTGAAACGTTAGTTATGAACGTATAGTGTGTCCAGTTTCTGAGATCGTTCTGAGATTCTGGCGCCCGTAGGCCTTGGCTTGGGTATGTTTGGCACGAGGCACCAAACGAAACGAAGTCTACCAAGGCGAAAAGGTGAGCGAAGTGGGCGCGTGCTAGCGCTCGTCTTGTAAGTTTAAACCACCATTACTCGCTAGGCGCTAGCTTTCGCGCGCTGGCACGTGTACATGTAGTTTGTCCTTTATATGGAAGATTGCGGCGACCACGACTGCAAAAATGCGCCTATACTGTCCATATCATTGCTATCGCAATTATATAGTAATGGCACCCATACGCTTGCGCGTGACCAGTGTTCACGGAGTGAAACGTCACTAATCTTTTTTTGAAATCGCTTACTGAACGACCAGGTGCGCCTTATACACCAGTGTGACTTAAATATGTTTTCTTTCTCCAGAAAAACTACCTTTTTGAGGAGGGTGCGACTTATAGAAAGGTGCAACTTATAGCCCGGAAAATACGGTAGTGGCAAAAGAAAATTACACTTGCTCATTAATATCCTAAACATTGTTCGAATGCAGTCATTATTCAACATTGTAAATTAAAGTGTGGTAGTTTGCAGCAAAACACTTTCTCCACACTGGGCACAAAAGAATTTGATAATACTAGCACCAGACATACTTGTGAGACCAGAAAAATGTGTTACTGCATGCTGTTTGTTACTGTCCTGCTTAGAAAGTTTGGCTTTGTCTGTCACAGTTGCTCGTTATGTGTATGTCATGCATGTGATTGCAGATGCATTTCTCTCTACAGCAATTGCACAAGGCTATAAAGAAGTTAAGTGAAGAAGAGGTGGACATGACATGCGATGACACCAACTCTGCCTACATTCAGGGAGATAGACTCAAGAAAAAAGCTATTGCTGTGTGGCGAAAGTTATGTGAATTGCAACCGAGGCATGCCATCAAAGGCCGTGAGCGAAAGAAGTTCCGCTACAAAGGTGGGCTACATTTATGGCTAAGTAAGGATGTAAAATGCTAAGTAAGAATGTGCTTACGGTAGGCTTTACCAAATCCTGACTGAGAGCTTACCAGTGTTGTTGAAAAGAAAAATGTCCTATCATTGCATTCTACCAGTGCTAACATATGGGGCAGAAACTTGGAGGTTAACAAAGAAGCTCGAGAACAAGTTAAGGACCGCACAAAGAGCGATGGAACGAAAAATCTTAGGACTAACGTTAAGAGACAGGAAGAGAGCGGTGTGGATCAGAGAACAAACGGGGATAGCCGATATTCTAGTTGACATTAAGCAGAAGAAATGGAGCTGGGCAGGCCATGTAATGCGTAGGATGGATAACAGGTGGACCATTAGGGTTACAGAATGGATACCAAGAGAGGGGAAGCGCAGTCGAGGTCGGCAGAAAACTAGGTGGGGTGATGAAGTTAGGAAATTTGCAGGCGCAAGTTGGAATCAGCTAGCGCTGGACAGGGGTAATTGGAGATTGCAGGGAGAGGCCTTCATCGTGCAGTGGACATAAATATAGACTGATGATGATGATGATGAAGGATGTAAAATACAGGTGAATTGGTTCGTGTGCTTGGTGTTGTTCTGTGAAGCCTGTGCTGGAGCACTCATTACATGTACCACAAGAGGCCGTATGGATACCAAGACATTCTCGACCTGAGGTTAGTTGATGTGGCGAAGTATCAGCCAGGGTCTCTCTCCCTCTCTTTCTTTATTGTACAGAACAGTGAAGTGGGCTTAAAGTTTGCAAGCTTACAGTGAAATCAATTTATTGTTATTGCTTTTAGGTTCCAGAGCATTGCTGGGCTTGATATCTACTGCAAATTTGCATTTTAAGAGAGTAATTTTCTAAAAAATGTACTACCTCCTATACCAAATAGAGCACTGGCAGAATGCATGCATAGAATGACACCTAGGTATATGTTTGCAGCACCCTTAAAAAGCCCCTCACCATGCTCTGTCAGAAATCTTGGGTATACGCGAAGATTTGTGAAGCGCCATCCAAAGAGCATTCTACCGCAACAGTTTTTAAAAAAAATTGCAGTTTTGCTCATAAAGTGAAGCAATGATGTTATAGCTGGCGCAATATTACTGTATTTACTTGCATAATGCTCGTAGTCCCCATATTGGCCATCAAACATCAGAATTTGCTTTCTTGAGTAATCATTGCACCTTCAAAAATTGCTGCAGCTACTCCTTTGAGAAGAAGGGCATGTAGCCTTTTGTTTTAAGTTTCCAGCTGTTTTTGTGGCATACACTGGTGTAATGCTTTGCAGACACCATTATCACCGCATCATTTATGTCCAAATTTATGTCCAAAGCTCGTGAGAGGCCCTGTAGAGGTCAACTGCTGTGCAGTTTTGCAGAACTTCAAAAGGATGTATTGTTTCTAATAGTGTAGAGACATAGAAGGCCTAATACAAAATTTTATGTTTAAATGTTGGTGTTGTACCACAAGAAGCTTGCAAAACTATGTTTCCAATATATAAAAAAAATAAAGAAAATGTCTTATTATTGCTCACCCAAAGTGATGCAAAGATCAATATCTTTCTTACCCACTCCTGAGCATCTTGGTTGTGCCTTCACATGCAGAGCATGTTCCATTGTTTAGCATCTGTGATGTTTTACACATTCTAATGGCAATGAATTGGATGCATTGACAGAAACAAACTCTTAAGATGTCATTTACCTTCTGAGTATTCACCAGATGCTCCGTGAAGGGCAGTGTAAGTTCATTTATCACATTTTTGGCAATGCAGTAATTGCTGCTCAAATCTTCGCTGGCAATTTCAGTGCTGATTGCTCCCCTATCAGGCTAACAGGGCTTTCGTAGCAGTGTGAGCTTTGCTGCTCTACCCATAAAGCCTAAGCAGCGATGCTCTTCTGTGCGCAGTGTTCTGGAATATCTGGGTCATTCCTTGCCAACTGTCCCAACTGTTGCGCTCGAGAAAAATAATTTCTGTCAAAAATATACAATACACGTATATTAGCATTACTTGCACGGTATTTTCCCCAAATATTTTGAGCGGAAGAAAATTTTTGGGCACGTGAGGGCCATTTGAATTTCACGAAATGATGGAAAACCAGGTGCAAAAAACAAATTCATCAAAAATCTACCGTTTTGGGCATTCTTTCAAAATTTGCATTTGTGTGTTGTCTGAACATTGTTCTTTCGTTATAGAACAGTTTCATAAAATAACTATCCTTTTTACTCCTTTAGCACGGACGTGAAAGTGGGCAAATTATAGCGTTTTTGGAACAAAAAGTTCACAAAGGACGGTCAGGCAACAAAACCTGAAATTACTTTTATAGAACTTTCCCTAAAACATACTATCTTCTAAAATTTTATTTTCGCCAATCTGCGGTGCACAGGATCTACATTAAAGCCTGAATTGGGCAAAAACCTATTTTGACCTATGTTTAAACATTAACACACTAAGGCAGTTCAGCTACTGTTAGCTTCAGCTGGTACGTTCCAGCTACTTCCAACCAGATAGTCCTGATCATCTGGGTGTCGGGAATAACCCCTGAAAAAAAAGTGCAGAGCTCTCTGCTAGGTTTATGAAAGCCATTTGTTTAAAATTAACGCGCTTGTATCACCACTTCAGGCCGACGTAGAGCTCCACGCTTCTTGTCGGACGGAATGACATCCTACTCTTCAACAAAGGAAGTTTACATTTGTGAAACGTAAACTGACCACCTAAAGAAAAGCAGATTTAAATAAAGCTGCGAATGAGGCCATACACTAAAAGTAGTCTGCAATAACACTATGCCATAGTGTTATTTAAATGCTGATAATGAAGAAGCTGTGCAATTTCCAGGTCTATGACACAGTTGCTTCTATAACTTGCTGTGCATTTGTAACAGAATTCAGCTGAAGTGAAATATGTTGCAATTGGCCTTTGGCATAATGGTTAGTTGGTGAGAGCTACTGTCATCGTGACACTGTTGGTACCGTACATGCACACTGAGTGTTGTGGGATGTTCTGTGGTCACTGCTCAGTATCATTTTCGCCTTTAAGAAAATTAAATCTAGGCAGGTTTTAGATTATGTCTCTCTAGCTTCATTTCTGCTCATCTGTCAATGCAAAGGGTTTGACACTTCAAGTTACTCCACCAGTTCCCTCCCTTCAGCTAGCTGAGCAGTGCAAGTCCACATGGGTCTGAGGCTTCCTATCTCAGTGCTGTCACAAGATGTGGTGACCTGTGCATACTAATCACAGTGTCGTTTTTGTCTCTTCTTGTGTCATGTCTTTTCACTCTGTTCAGTCATGCAGTATCATCAGCTAGCCCAACTTACTATTGTAGCGCTTGCTTCTTTACAGTGTTGATGTACTGGCAAAGAGCTGCTGCATGCTTGTATTGTGGCCACACTTGCCCCTTGGCTGTACGAAGCGAGAGCTTTGCATAAACAGAGGGGCAACACCACACAACCAAAGCTGGCGTTGCCGTGATAGCTGTAATAATCATTTGCTGTCGTGCAAACAACAGAAAGCTTTAAAACCAAACAGTGTTGCTAGTTGTTAAAGTGAAGATCCTGATGAGAAAACCGAGTAAACTGTTAGGGCTATCATTCTGGTTTCTTTAAAGGCACACTAAAGGCAAATTTTAAATCAAGCTGAAGTGATAGATTAGTAATGGAGAACGTGTAAGGTGTCAATATTATGCCAATAGAGTTTTAGTAATAGAGAAATTTAGGTAAATGTAGGACACGATTTGGAGGCTCCCTCAGGATATTCAAGTACAGTAGAACCCCGCTGTTATGTTCTCGGGTGCTGCGTTTTCCCAGCTGTTACGTTGTTTGCGGCCGGTCGCGGCACAGCTCCCATAGAACCCATGCATTGGTAACCCCCGCGGTTACGTCGCAACTGTGGGACCGTTCCCGCATCATACGTTGAGAACTGCCCCCCCCCCCCCCCCCCCGCCAGCCCGAGCGGCCATTTTGACTTTGCATGTAGCTTTGCTTGGTTGCTTGACGATGGCATTGGCCGCCCAAAGTGCCGGGGGCGACACTTATGACGTATTTTCGGTTTCCACCAGCAAGAGTTTGGCCCTTGAGATCCGTATTTGCTATCTAAAGATGGTGTCTATGATGCGTTGCGGCTCTAAAATTGGTTTTAGCTCATAGATGTTTCGTGTAAAGTCCAAGGGCTATAACGCCGTCGCCGTGCACCGTATGCTGTATGTGCGAGTCAAAGCGTGCGAGGGAAGCCTACGACCACGTCTAAATCTCGCACTCGAAAGAAAGAAAAGCAGGGAGGAAGCACGCCTTCTTCTGTTGTGCTCGAGGCACCGGCGAGGGAGCGAGGGGGAAGGGATCGCGGGCAGCGTTGTGCTCTGGCATCAACTGCGTACTGTGCGGCGGCGCGCAGCCATGCGGGCCGTATCATGAAAGTGATCTGCGTTGGGGGCAGATTCTACGCAGTGTAGGTGCGTCGGAGGCTCGTAGCTTTGTGCGTGCGGTACTCAGTTTGCGTTGAAGCGATAGAAAACAGCACGAAGGTCACTTTGCTCGCTTCTGCAGCGGTGCTTAAATTCCTCACGCCAGCGTTTGACAGCGTGTATCCGCGCTCATCGAGTCTGATGTGTTCATGTTTGCCTGTAGGCGCTGACACCATGCTTTGTTAATTGTTAATATAGTTAATAAGCGAATGTTAACAAGTTAATAAGGACGATAGAACTACTGTATAGTTGTCTACTAATTTGCTATCGCAATCGATACTTCGGCTGTTGGGCGAAACTACAACTTCTTTTCACACGTAAGAATTAAAATAATATTGTGTGCAGTTCAACACTACTCCCATTTCTCAATTTTTCCTGTTTCCCGGCTCTTATGTTTTTTTTTTTTTACAGTCCCGTCAAAAACGTATCTGCGGGTTCTACTGTACTAGCCTGATGATGTAGGCATTCCTCATAGTAATTCTGTCATGAGTATTCAACTACTCGTAATAAAACTATTATTGTAATTGCATTCTAAGATGGAAGAAAATGCTATTTGTCTACTTCTATTCGATTCTTACAAAAAATACCATTTTGACAATACCCTTGACAACGACGCAGGCGGTCGTAAGGTTTCATTTTCGCTCGACTCTGCACCACCCGCTCTTTCGCATTTCGGTAATTTCCTTATCGCGTAGTGCTGCGCTGATTTTGCTGTCTCGCAAAACTCGCATATCACATAATGTGTTAATGCCACATAAATGTGATGTCACGGTCTACGCCACTCGACTAAGAGCAGCTGCAGTGGCGAATCCAACGCTCTGTCTTGGCTTGATTTCTGCATGGCCGTGCCTTTGCGTTTTGTGCGAAATACTCTAGTGTCATCTGCCAGGCGCCTTTTTGATCACCGACGGCGGTAAAGGGCGGGGATGGCGTATGCCACGTCGCCACTTCCCGCTCCGGGGCGGGCGATTTCAATTGTGCTAAAGGTATGCGGGCCCTTCATACGCGATTTCCTCTTAGACTAAGTCTTTTCTTAGCGCGAAACTAGCGCTGCAAGTTTTGTGAAATAGTATTTTAACAATGCATTTCGATTTAATATTTGCCTTTAGTGTTCCTTTCTGGTGTTTCTTTCCTTCCTGGTGGATTGTCGGCGCTGTATAGGCTACCAGTGTTCTGAATGGCCTCATTCATCATGGACGATTTTAATTGTGGGAGAACTGTGGCAGTGCTTCAGCTGTGGTTTCCTCTGCAACTTCTATAAAACAAGCATTTCTAGTTTTCTAGAATGGTTGTGGCTTGAGACAGTTGCACGGGTCGGGCTGACACTTGTGTCGGCAGTTGGTGATACTGCATTACCACCATGTCGTATTTTCGTGGTGTTATCAGGAGGCTTACGGTACTTCCAGCTTGAAGCTGCACTGCACTTGGCCACTTTTTGAAGTGGTCCCATTAAAAGATGAAATTATTTATGATATGTTGCATGCTTGAGTAGTTAAGGCCTCCATGACATGATTACCTTAGTCAGTAGCTACCTTATGAGGCAAACAAAGCGGGGCAAAATTTTTTCATTGCTACTCCTAGTGTAGGGTACCGTGGTTGTGCCTCGGTATATGATGTGTGTTCTTACTCTGTAATCTTTCAGGCTCCCCGTACCGCCAGATTAATACCAGTGTAGAAAAGCTGGTCAACAGGTGTCGAATATTTCCCGACTTCAGGGATATCTTGGACGTGGTGCAAACGGAGAATGAAGCACACAGCCTTGGGCTAAACTCAAGGCAGGAGAAACAGCTTGGTAAGGTGGCTTTTTTAGCCAGAGCTACTGGAACAATTACTAGGGGTTGCACCACTACAGCAGTTTCATTTGTAGCCAGAATTGACTACGATGGGACATAAATGTAGTAAATGTTCAATTGAACTGAATTCGTGATGTGGCAAAATTTTGTGTTTCCGTGGTCACTGATTGACATGTGTGCCAATTTTATATACTAAAGCCTTCCAATAAATTTTAACCATGCATAGTTTGTACTTGACGTATTGCCATTCGCCATTTAATTTTGTTCTCATATTGTTGGCATTTTTGCTTAAAATACTCATTGCAACCCCCCGCCCACTTCATGGTGGTGTCTTTTTTTTTTTTCTTTGCAAATGTGCCAACCCCAACTGTAGATGCCTCGTCACATAAATCTGGCTGGAGCTTGAAAGTGGAAAGTGCTTTCTAGTCATGTTAACACCAGCCTGTTTATTTTCTAGTCATGTTAACGCCAGCCTGTTTAATAGATGTGCTGGAAATGAACCGTTACGCAGCCTCTCTTCAATTAAGACATAGAGGCTTCATTCAAAATGAGATCCACAAGGAGGATACTGATTTGGGCGAGTTGGTAGCAATACATAATAAATAGTTGTAGCACACAAACTGAAAGACGTAGTGCTTGTGTTTGTAAAATCGCTGTCTTTTGCCTTTCAGTTTGTGCGCAACAACTATTTTCTATTGTGGAGATCCACAAGCTCACCTGTAGCAGCATGTTCAGTGAGGTCAACAGCGGGTTCTTCCTCAGCTTAGTATTTTATGAGTACCACACCGTCGTTAAACTTATCTGCAAAGAAAGTCACCCACCTATTCATTCGTGTTGTAAATAGTGCCAAATAATATACCAAGCCCGCTTATAGCAAACAGTCAGAATACGATTGTGACACCATCTCTCTTCCTTATTCTCCTCAGTCCCCAGCCTCGTTACTGTGTATTCTGTGTTTTTGCCTTCTTCAGCAGCCTGAGCACGCTGCCACGACATACGAGATGAAGTGTGATGTTTCTGAAGGTGCCTTTTTTTTTGTACACAATACCTAGTTGTGTCTTTTTACTGTATTCACGAATTTGCATTGTGCGCGGATAAATAGTAGTTCATTCTGCAATAAAATGGTACACTGTATAAAAGAACAAGGCACCATAAGATTATTGCAGAAATTTTAATACGCTATCTGTCTGATTTACAGTGGAACATTTACAGTAGAACCTCATTGATATGATCCCATCATGTACGATTTCCCGGCGCCAACATTATCGATAGAGAGCACAAAAATATTACCCAGTTGAATTACGCTTATTTTTTACTGGTTCATATGTTCCTGGAAAACGCAATGCTTTGGCACAAACATTCAGTACATCGCCAAACTGCGATCATATGTTATGTTTTCCTGCTGCTAGATCCCATGTAAACAAGAAAAATGCGCGAGGCGCGCGCCATCAAGGACAGTAGCCGCTTGCTGTGGCAGCTTCACCACAATACTCACCCGCCTGTCTCAAACACCGGCGAGCCCTCAGTTCTTTATTCCAGTACCAGCAAATCCACCTCCCGGGTCGTCGCATGACACGTTCACAGCTATTGCCACCAACACTATTGCGATAAGCATCTTAAACTATTTGTTGGGCTGCCCAGCACGAGGTCGCGGGATCAAATCCCGGCCACGGCGGCCGCATTTCGATGGGGGTGAAATGAAAAAACACCCGTGTACTTAGATTTAGGTGCACATTAAAGAACCCCAGATGGCCGAACTTTTCTGCAGTCCCCCACTACGGCGTGCCTCATAATCAAATCGGGGTTTTGGCATGTAAAACCCCATAATTCAATTCAATCCTAAACTATTTGTTTTACAGTGTGTGGGCCCTAGTGCGATTGGAAGTGTACTGCACGCTTTTAGTAGGCGGTAACCCAAATGCACCGCCGTTCCCTGCTGCAGGCGGTGGGATTTGAGTGTTATGTTTCGCTTTGGTGGCAGCAGGCATCACCCACTAGCTCGATTTCATTTTGGTTTCCTGGTGCCGTTTTCAAACACTACACAATAGGGAAACAACAAAATGCGCCTCGGGCCGCCGAAGCCCCACCAGCTCGAGGCGCGTCGGCGCCTTGTGCCCCAAGGATTTGGGCAACGCTTCACATTACATAGATGTCAACTACAGTTGAGTTAGTATGTTTTTATTGTGTTTTTTTCCAGAATGTATGAATGAGGTTCTACTGTATACAGTCCATTTACTAAATTTTGATTAGGCTTTGTGCATTTAATTAAGTAAACAAAAGTGTGAAATCAGTTCTAAAGTTGCTACAAATGTTCAATTTTCCTGCTGTACAACAGCTACCATGAGAAAACATTTTTGTGCTTCACTGTGGCTTTAAGAAATGGGTGGCTAAGCTACCATGGGTGGTGGGGGCATGACGTCTTGCAGCGGAGAAAGTGTTCCAGGAGGTTGGAAAGATGTTGCAGAAAAGACGACAAAAGGATGAGTTAGCTGATGCTCTTGCTTACCTGGAGGATGGGCCAGGTGCGGCCTTCACAAAGGATCCCGCTGAAAGTGACGAGGAGCTGCGCAAAAAGCTTGAAAATAATGCCAAGCTGTCTCGGCACAAGATGGATAAGGCAAGTGTACACAACCAAACAAGGGTGTGGATAAGGTGTTAAGGTTCTTGTACGGAGTTGTCCTTTTGATGGTCATGTCAGACATTATTTTAGGTCTTCAAACATAATTGATTTCTCATTTGGCATACCATATGTGTCCCATTTCTGCTTTTGCCTATTCTCAAATCTTTTTGCACTGAAGATTTCATCCACCCGCCATGGTTGCTCAGTGGCTATGGTGTTGGGCTGCTGAGCACGAGGTCGCGGGATCGAATCCCGGCCATGTGGCGGCCGCACTTCAATGGGGGCGAAATGCGAAAACACCTGTGTACTTAGATTTAGGTGCACGTTGAAGAACCCCAGGTGGTCGAAACTTCCAGAGTTCCCCACTATGGTGTGCCTCATAATCAGATCGTGGTTTTGCCACGTAAAACCCCATAATTAAAAAAAAATTTCATCCGATGCTTTAACTTTGCTCTGGCTCTTTGTTTGGACATCGCATGCATGACAACATTATTTCTTAAGAGCCCTTGTGTCTCTGCTCCTCCTTTGCCCCTGCTGCCACCTTAGCTTTGCGCAGCCCTTGCATGAATGATCTTTTTGAACAAATGAAATGGTTAAGAGGGGTTTAATATAGGGAATCGTAAATAAAAATGCTGCACATTTGAGTCAATATACTTCTTTTTGGGTCAATATACTTCCCTTTAAGGAGGGTATAAAGGCACATATGCACGAAACAAGCTTGTTACTATATGTGGGACGCTCTTCTTGTATTTGTGTTGTAAATTGTATAATGCCTCAGTGCAGCCTTTCAAAAAAAGAAAAAAGGCATACTGAATTGAAATTCAAGAAATTCGTGCTTGCTCATGTGCTACTCTTTGTACCACATAAAGCTAAAGCAACAAACTTGTCCACAACACGGTCACACAAGCCATTTTTCTGTTGAAAATAATTAAGTATTTCAAAGTCTGTAAAAAAAAAAAAAATGCAATGGCAGTATCATAGTGACATGGTAATTTTTGAATCACTTTCTAGCAGTCGTTTACCAAATAACTGGAAAGTGTCGAAAGCCTCTGCACAGGCAGGGTGACAAGCACCTGTATACTATAGGCCTATAAGCACTGACTTGTGCATGTTGATAATATACCAGCGCATTACTGTGCTCTGGGACACTGACTGAGAGAGAAACAACTTTATTTACGGGACACTGACTGAGTTTTATTGCTGGCACTAGAGCACTGCACGGGCCGGATTTTTCGGCCCGAGCCCGGCCCAGGCCCGCTTTACAAGGCCCGAGCCCAGCCCGGGCCCGTAATACAGAGCCCGAACCCGGCCCGGGCCCGCGCGTACATGACCGAGACCAGCCCGGGCCCGGCCCGGGCCCGTGGTTCCAAGCCCGGGCCCGACCCGGGCCCGTGCTATTGAGCCCGGGCCCGGCCCGGGCCCGGGCGTTCATTACTAAGCTTAGCTAGGGCCCGCGTGTGCGTGACCAGGCCCGGCCTGTAAGAGAAAAAAAAATATTTTTTTACTTACAGATTGTACCGCATTTTCAGCCTCACATTCTCGAGGTTTAATCAGCTGCAGTATATAAGCAATGAAAGGCCGAAATCTTTGTTTCTCCCACGGAAACATCAGTAATCCGGCCCATTGCCTGTGCTGCTATTTTTCCGCTGGTGCCCATGCACTTACCTTGATTTGTACGATATGGTTCTATGATGTCATTTAGTATGCAAATATGCAGGGTGTTTCATGTTAGCTGAACCAAATTTTTAAAAATTGCCTGTTGCAGATTGCACAATTCTATAATAATCCTTGATCTAAACTACTCGATGAGGCGGTCATTACTTCCAAGAGAAAACAGAACGCCTAATTAAAGAATTAACATAATTACGGTAAATAACTTTTTCATTAATTATTTTACGACACATCTTTCAATCTACGAATTATAGCCGCTGAGTTCGCAGGCGTATCCACTTGGAACGAATTCTCAGGACTGAACCAGTTTCGGGATAATAATTTTCAAAGTGTCCGACGAAATCAATCAAATCAAATCAATTTATTCTGCAATTTACATGCTTGACGGTCATTTTGGACTAAAAGCTACATACGTAGCTTGACGTGACCGGAAACACCACGCAAGGCAATAGTACGTCGCAAACAGTGTGCGCACATGTACAATAATTCACATATATTTCCAGCTGTCGCTGGAATTCCTCACGGACGAAATAGCTATGAACGGAAAAAACAGAATATTTCCGTCACGGCGAGTTAAGAGAATTAGGGCAAGTTTTAACAGAATGCATTTTAAACCACACTACAGTAGCAATCATCATCATCACCAGCCTATATATAGTATACAATAGCAATACTAGCTATACAAAACAAGGCAACACCAGCTATACAACATAGCATGAGACTGAATTTAACAAGATTAACATTTGCTAATAAAACGAAACAGGATGTACATTATATACTCAGAGCCATACACGAAGGCAGAATAATAATCACATCAGATATATTACAAGCTACCAACGTATGGGCTGAGTTCTTTCTTACTGAAATTATCGACATTTTTGTATTTGTTCAAAGTGAATGGTAGGTTATGTATTAACGACTGATGCTTATAGAGTGTCCTGAAGTATGGAATTGACCATATATCAGGATTTCTTGTGTTCGCATTAATGTGACGACGCTCTAAGGAGGATAATTGTTTTATGTAGTTCCAAGCTAATTCTGACGCGGCTGGCCTAATGAATGGTCAAAACGCGTAATTGAATGTTTAACATAATTACGCTAATTAACTTTTTTAAATATTCATTTTACAGGCGCATCTTTATACCTACGAATTATAGCCGCTGCGTTCGCAAGGCGTATCCACTTGGAATAAATTCTCAGGACTGAACCAGTTTCGCGATATTAATTTTCAAAATGTCCGACGAAATGAATGGGCGTTCCAGTTAACTTTTTGAGGAAAACGCTGTTTTATGCATTGAAGCACAAAAGTAACTGGCCTTAGCGCTAAAATAATGCAATAGTATCGACACTGGTAATAGTGCAATTGCAAAAGCGGTAACATGGAAATGGTTTGAGGAGTGGTTCTTTGTACAATTTATTTTTCCTTACGCGGAAACAATGTTTGTTTTGGTGGAAAATAAAAATAGCGTAGCACTGCCGGTGCAATGCTAAAGAGACAGCGGACCTGATGGGCACCTAACTAGGCCTGGCTTTTGGGCTAGGCTAAGTACTACCAAGTCATCCCCAGCATTCCCCGTAATTTATTTATAATTCATTGATTATCAATTAGCAATTTATTGGCTTTCGATTTTCTATCGCAAGATATTAGCCACGTATTTGGGCTAGGCTAAGCACTACTAAGTCACCTACAGAAGTTTCCGGAATTTATTGGTTATTGATCAATTATCGACTAGCTATTGATTGGCTATCAATTGCCTATCGATGACTAAGTTTAAGTAGTCCCCACCATTCTTAGCTAGACTTATCCAGGCTCAGCTTCGCTAGTTCACAGGTGTATGTGCTATTGCGCTTGGACCCTTTCTACACTGCTACCAGGATCGGCACACTTTTTTTGGATTCAGCAGACACATTGCGCCCGGCTGAAACAGCTCGGCTGTTAAAATGAGAACATCACCTGTTTTACTATTTTCTTCGATAAGATATACAGTCATCCGATAAGATATACAGTCAAGAGAATGGTGTGGATCAGCGAACAGGGATAACCAATAATCTAGTTGACATCAAGCGGGAAAAATGAAGCTGGGCAGGCCATGTAATACGTAGGATTGATAACCGATGGACCATTAGAGCTACAGAATGGATACGAAGAGAAGGGAAGCGCAGTCTAGGACGGCAGAAAACTAGGTGGGGTGATGAAGTTAGAAAATTCGCAGGCGCAAATTGGAATCACCTATTGCAAGACAGGGTTAATGCGAGATCGCAGGGAGAGGCCTTCGTCCTGCAGTAGACATAAATATAGGCTGATGATGATGATGACAGTCATTTTTCACGTGTGACTTCAGCTTGGCACAGAATGCATTGAAGCATGCAATGCATAACGGTTGCGTGTGCTCGAAGGCCTACTAAAGTCCTTTAATGAGCGG
This sequence comes from Dermacentor silvarum, assembly GCF_013339745.2. Lineage (NCBI taxonomy): Eukaryota > Metazoa > Arthropoda > Arachnida > Ixodida > Ixodidae > Dermacentor > Dermacentor silvarum. The sequence goes on along the minus strand of NC_051154.1, from coordinate 263,803,922 downwards.
GCCCGAGTCTGGCCCGGGCCCGTGGCTTCAAGCCCTAGTCCGGCCCGGGCCCGCGGCCTCAAGCCCGAGCCCGGCCCGGGCCCGCGGCCTCAAGCCCGAGCCCGGCCCGGGCCCGGGCTTTCGGGCCGGCCCGGGCCCGTGCAGAGCTCTAGCTGGCACAGCACCGTTTCAGGTGGAGTTTTTCTATGGTAACAGAGCTAGACGACGTAGTTTTTATGAGTTTGATAGCCATAAGTAAAATGCAAGTCAAGTAGGCAGTGTTTTTCTTGATTTAAAATTTAAAGTTGTTTCATGAACTGCCATGCATATTAAAAAAGAGTCCAGATATGTAACTGGATGCAGTTGTACTTAACATCTTGGTTCAATATGCTGTTTTTGACCGAGTTACTTCAGACATGCTTTCAAGTTGCTTAAGTCATTTCCTGAGATTCTGCACTGAGTCCAACTTTCTCAAGCTTCAACACTTCTAATGTTGTGCGCATAGTGATTTTTAGTAAAATGTATAATGATATTGTTAACAGTTGCAATGTTAGAATTTAAGTTTATGCAGATGAGTGCATATTACTTTATCAATTCGATAGACAATCAGCTTCAACTGAGCGACTGAACTGAGGAGTGCATGAACTGCTTGGACATTTTGCAAATTTCAGTGATTTGCAATTGTTTCACATCTGTAATAGGTAGAAACCAAGCCCTCCCATCTGATTGCTTGATGAAAACATAAAATATTGTGTCCACACTGTGCAAATATTGACACGTACACATGTTTATCTTTCACCGGTGGCCGCTTTCAACACCGGCTGACAAATGTTAAACGTTATCGCTCCGCGCAGGACGCGCCTGCATTGGAAGCTTCTCGGACGTTATCAATGCTTCTATCCGTCGTCTGTGGTCATCGACGCCCATGTAATCTGATTGTATGAGCGACGCGAATTGTCTAGAACTTTCTGGAAGACACGCGGGCATCAGGGATTAATCTGGAACCTTCGATGACTCAGGTATAAAAGCCGACGCGTTTCGCCGCTGATCAGATTTCGACGATCGCCGACTGTGTTCGCCGCTATCGTTGTGCTTCAAGTGTAACTTGCTTTTGTGGGCACAGGTTCGCCCAATAAAGAATCAGTTTCGTCATTCACAGTTTTACGACTGTTTGCTTCATCGTCACTACTACGTGACAATATCTTGGCTTTCCTAAAAACGGCTAAAATGTCCTGCTGACTGAGAAACGTTTTGCTACGGCAAAATGGCAGTAGCTGTCTTGCACTCCATTGCCAGCTGCTGGAACTATCCATGAGGTTAAGCACCGTGGCTCGGGTGTGTTTCTGAGAATAAGTTTTTTCACATGATTGGTGCTGAACACTGCGTGCTTCTTTCTGCAGCAGTTGGCCTGTACTCCAGAATTGCTGTGTCAGAATTGTTGGGCCCGGTGCAGTGTCTAAGGGCTGTGACGTTTTGCTGCTGAGCCCGAAGCTGCGGGCTCGCTTCCCTGCTGCAGCGGCCGCATTTGAATGGGGCAAAAGTGCTCGTGTGCTTAACCAGGATGAAATTGTTGGTTCAACATTAGTAATGCTAAAGCAGTGCGAAAGACACGGATGAAAGGAAGATGCAAGACGCACACAGGCAGGTACTTACATTTAGATGCCCTTAAAGAACCCCTGGTGGTCAAAATTAATCTGGGGAGCCCTCCACAGCACCATCCCCCATAGCCTGTCTGTTGCTTTGGTGCGACAAACCACGTAATTTTTTTCTTTTTGGAATTATTGCAATGGTCTCAACATGGCTTTAAAATTGTAAACGCCGCCCCCCCCCCCCCCCTCCCGCCCTGAAAAAAAATGTCTTTAAGTGCCAAAGCAAAGAAAGCAGGTTGCATTGTATGTGCTATTAAACAGCAAATACAGTCGAACCCGGATATATCGAACTCACATACAATGAATTATTGTGTATATAGAACAGCTGTAAAATCCCGTCGAAAATTTATATATGAAATTTTCATTGTATATATGAAATTGCCTGTATATTGAACTTTTTTGTGATCACCTTCAGATTCGATATATCTGGGTTCGACTGTATTCGAGAGACTAGCACAGATATTTTTTTAGTTAAGGTTAGCATGTTGAGACTTCTATTCTGCCTGCCCGTTAAGAGCATTTGGCTGCATGTGCAGGTGATGGAGGTGTACGTGGCCAAGCAGGAGGATATGAAACAGCAAGCAAAAGAAAAGGAAAAGGGCACCTGTGACCTGTCCCCAACACCTAGCGATGGCAGTGGGAGTGAAGATGAGGATGATAGTGACGATGACTTGAGGGCCCCCCGTGAGAGTCTCCTTGAGAACGACACTAGTCTTAGTGAAAGTCCTGTTGAGCAGAAGACAAAACTGGATCCACAGCGGGGGAACCAGGACATCTGTTACTTGTCTTCAACATCAAATAACAGCAGTGAAGGTGAAAACAGTGGAAATGAAGATAGTGAAGATGAGAGCGAAGAGTTCAAGGATGAGGACATGAGGTCCACTGAAAAAGATCTTGGAAATGACAGCTCTAGTGGAAATGAAGACAGTGAAGACGAGAGGGAAGAGTTCGAGGATGAGGACATGAGGTCCAGTGAAAAGGATCTTGGAAATGACAGAAGCTCTAGTGGAGATGAAGACAGTGAAGGTGAGAGGGAAGACTGCAAGGATGAGGACATGAGGTCCACTGAAAAAGATCTTGGAAATGACAGCTCTAGTGGAAATGAAGACAGTGAAGACGAGAGGGAAGAGTTCGAGGATGAGGACATGAGGTCCAGTGAAAAGGATCTTGGAAATGACAGAAGCTCTAGTGGAGATGAAGACAGTGAAGGTGAGAGGGAAGACTGCAAGGATGAATACATGAGGTCCACTGAAAAGGATCTTGGAAACGACAGAAGCTCTAGTGGAGATGAAGACAGTGAAGATGAGAGGGAAGACTGCAAGGATGAAGACATGAGGTCCACTGAAAAGGATCTCCTTGGAAATGACAGAAGCTCTAGTGAAGGTAAGCAGTTACGATGCATTCAATATTGTGCAGCTTAGTCTGTGTTGTACGTACCAGGCTAACTGTGCAAAGTCATCAATGAGTTCCATATTTCTGTTAAGCTGGCTGCTCTGCAAAGCATGACTGCTCCCAGCAAGTGTTGTTCATAGATACCTCCTTAGCATTTTTACTGAATGTAACTACAATTGCCATTTTTCAACTCCACTGGTGCTGAATGGTTGCCAGCTGTATTGATGGTCGCACATGGATGGGCACACTTGAAAGGGAACACTGTGCTGGCCTCTTGATTTTGCAAGGCAGATGTTAAGTTACTGAGGTACTGACACCACCTCCTCGCATTTTTTGAACAAAGTGAGCCCATGTTGCAATGGTGCGATTTCCACATTTTTTATGAGAAAAAAAAATTAAAATAAAGTACTTCTTGCAGTGCTGACCTCAAAACTGGTGATAAACGCTGCCTTCCTCTCTGCCTCCTTAGTCTAGGAGGAGGTGTAGAAATGTGGTCTCTGAATGGAACTTTGTGGACGGAATTAAACCTTGTAAAGTAGCGAGTGTACTCAATTACAGGCGAACCTGGATATATCGAATCTGAAAGGGATCACAAAAAGTTTGATATATAGGTAATTCGATATATAAAATAAAAATTTTATCTAAAAATTTCCAGGGGGATTTTACTGCTGTTCGTTATACACAATAATTCGTTATATGTGGGTTCGATGTATCCGGGTTCGACTGTACTGGGTGCACGAGGTATTTCAGAACACGGCTTTGAATCGCTCTAAAAGTTAACATTCTCGCATCTGTGTAGGCACCTAACTTCAATCTTCACCAACCTCTCTGTCACCTGTCTAGCATACTTATTCAAGGTATCAGTTTCCGATCTGATGCAGGAGATGAAGCTGTACGCTGTCCTAGTCGTCTTACATACCGACTACAACGACTTCGACATTGCTACCTTCTTTAGCCAATGGTCATGTGTGATGCTAGTGGCCAGATGCCATTAAGGTGGTCGAGCTTGTCCAGCAGGTGGAAGCCATGATGACTGAGAACACTGAAAAGCCAATTATGGCCATTGTGGGGCAGCTTGAAGTGGCAGAGTAAACAGTGAAGCTTTCTGTATACAATATTATTGAGTGCTACTCCTAAGTAATTTATTTGCTTGCTCCTCCCACAGGGCCTGCGTGATATATGAGTCTGTGAACTTCTGCGGCTACGTCACCCTCAATGTGACGCCCTAGTTCCCACTATAAACTTGCTACGCTACTGTACATACTGTACGCTACTGTCACTGAGAGGGATACTAAGGAACAGCCACACCATGCTGTAAACTCGCTAAGGGCTACTTTTGTGGAAGCATTTACCAACATCAACACACCCTATTTCATCTGAGTATGTGGTCATTATAGAAGCTGTATTCAGTAAACAGTTGAGGCTGAAGGTGGCTTTATTCATCGGTCGTAGAAAACAGACATACAAGCAACTATGTACTAAAATTTGGAACGCACATTTCAATTCTAGTCGGAAATATTGTTGCTATTTGAGAAGTAGTCACCAGGTCAAATTCCTCGCGCACCCTGTATATGAGCAGTCAGTTGGTGCTGGATAAAATAAGCTAAAAATATTGTCAGCAGCAACTTTCCTGTGCTCTTGTCAAGGGCAGTGTTAATTTGGTGGTGATAAAATTTATTTGGCATAATTCCTGCCCCTCGCATAAAGTTCAAGCAATGAGTTAAAAGACAAAGGAAAGAGTGGTTGAGATGCAGATGCACTATTCCAATTGCATGATGTTTTTATCATACAAATTTTGCTTAACTTTGGCTTATGCTTAGGGCCTGTGTGCAGCCATTGCTAAAAAGTCTTTTAATACTCAAGTGCAGCCAATTCCTCATTAACTGTAGTCATTCTGAGAGGCGATCTCCTGCACCTGAAATCTTGAAAGTGCCTGTGCGGGGCCACAATGAACCATTTTTGTTGACATAGATAAAGCAGCATTTGACTTGCATAATGGCATGGCCGAGTCCACTTTCAAGCATACGCTCACATGGATGGCACATATATGCAAGCAGGTAATGATGAATTGAAGAAACTCCTTTATGGGAAAACTTGTTCCCACTAAAAATAAATACAACTCAGTAGCATACAGATACAATAGTGATGGAACGGTCGCAGTTGTCAACTGACACTGCTCGTGTCTTTTTGCTATATACAGTATAACCCCGCTGATACGATCCCGTTATGTATGATTTCATGGCGCCAAGGTTCGGGATCGAGAACACAAAAAATAAATCAATACAGTTACACTTCTTTTTAATCCATTCATACGTTCTCGAAAAATGCGATATTTCTGCACCAATGTTCAGTACGTTGCCAAACTGCAATCGTATGATACCTTTTCTGGCCACTAGATCCCTTGTAAAGAACAAAAGGTGCCAAGCGCGCGCGAACAGTAGTTGCCCACCGCAGCAGCTTCCCTGCAATATTTGCTCACCCGTCTCGCGTGGAAATGCCAGTTTGCAATCAGTTTCCTATTCCAGTACTAGCAAATGTCCTCGCGAGTCATTGCAAGCTGCATTGACGGCTATCCCGGCTGCCAACCCTATTGCGATAAACATTTTCAACTATGTATCTGTTTTACAGTATATAGGGTGTAGTGCCGTCTAAATCACACTTTTAATAGGCGATAATCTGTTGCCTGTAGCATGTGGCATGAAGTGAGCAGCATCGTAGCCACTGTATTTCAGCGTTGACCACCAGCTCGATTTTGTTTCCCATCACCATCTTAAAACACTGCAGAATAGGACAATGTGCATCTCGGATTGCTCGGGTCTCACCAGCTGGATGCGTGATCTGGGCATGCGTGCTGAAACAATTTGCACTGTGTGGCCACGTCAAAACATCTTATTTGTGGGACACATATGGCCGGATTATGCTCGGCTTGTCTCCCTATAGAAGTGGTGACAGTGTTCATGAAGGTTCTGGTACAGCAAGTGCATTTTGCATGAGAGTATAATAACGGGGTAACCTCGTGGAAGCAATCACCAGTAAAAAGTAAAATAGCTCAAGCATTGCAATACTACATGGTAGCAGGACACCTGATGTCATTTGACTCTATACAGTGCAGTATGCACTGCTCATCTTCCTATTTATTCTTTAAATGTAGCCATAGAATCAATACGCAGGCTCTTAAGTGATGGCAGGCACTGTGTTTCCTGTGCGGTCTAACTCTCACCACCTGCTTGCTAATTGTGGTCGTAGCCCTATTGTTCAAACTTGAAGTTGCCAGATCATTTTAGATAGTGAACTGCTTATCAGGTTCATTGTAGCTAAACAAACTTGGAAAAGATTGCTCATTCCTGTCATCCCACGAAACACGGAAGCAGCTATTTGATGTCTAAAGAATGTCTTCGACGGATAGTTCAAAAGTCTAGTAGCTGTCTTGATCAAGACATTTTGTAGTCGTGGACGTCTAAAAGTACTTCAGTAAGTCTTGCTAACGTTACACTAAAAGTTGGCTAACGGACATCTTGACAAGAACAACTGAAGACTATTATTAGACAATCCCTCAAATGTTTGTGGCAGCGGCTGCAGTAACATGAGGTTTGTCCACAGTTACAATTTATTTTAAGTGAGGCATGGACATGAGAAAAAAACATTTATGTTCTTGGATAGAGAGATGCACAGGTTGTTTTTCCAGATGTGAACTATGGGAATAGTGTAGCACAGCCCGATTGATCGACTAGTGCATTTCGCTTAGAACAATCAATTGAATGCCGCCGGTCACAGTTATGTTGCATATAAAATAAGATCTGTATTTTATGCTGATGTCATGTCAATGTGCCTCATTTGACTGAAACAAGTTTGTCACGCCTGCATGAAACACATCACTGTCGACAAAACTTTGCCCTGCTGGTCTCCTGCGAACTGAAAAAGTTTCTAGCAGGGAAACATTTTTGTCAGTGATGCTGCGGTTCAGGCAGAGATGACATCCTGGTATCAGTTACAGCCAGCAGAATAGCATTACACAAGTATACGAAATAGAATGTTGGGCTACAATGAATTTGCCCTGCTGGTCTCCTGCGAACTGAAAAAGTTTCTAGCAGGGAAACATTTTTGTCAGTGATGCTGCGGTTCAGGCAGAGATGACATCCTGGTATCAGTTACAGCCAGCAGAATAGCATTACACAAGTATACGAAATAGAATGTTGGGCTACAATGAATTCTTGAAAATAAAGAATGGTTCACATCTGCAAAAGCACTCTGGGAACCACTCTATCTGGCAATACAAATATTTTCATCTGATGTCCATGCCTCATTTAAAAGTAAATTGTAACTTACTTTGTGGGTGCCCCTTGTTAAGTATCACCATATGCTTGCAGTGCATCACGCAGAAAGAATGGCCAGTTCTTCGGAATACCATCCTTTAGTGAATTCCTTGCATATTGCATGTTACCAGAACTGAAAGATAATTAGAATATGCTGTTATTTTTTTTACACACACTGTACGATGAGCTTTTCATGTAGTGCAGTGCATAGAACATCACTGCAAGCTAAAATGCTGCAAGACATCTACTTCACACCTTGTGACACAGTCAAACTTTATTACCTAATAAATGAGAAAAAATGCAGAATGTGTAATTAACAAGAGTGACAAATAGTAGCAAAGGTGGCCATGCATAGATCTTGAAAATGATTGCTGCCGCAGCCAGAGCAGGCTAGTCTTTGTAGGAGAGCACTGGCTGCCCACAAATACTTTCTGTAGCAGGTCACACGTGGAGGTTCTTGTAGACACAAGCAAGCAAAACCTGCACAGACGAGGAAAAAAAAATCAAGAGGAAATGAGAATGTGCAAATTGGAACTTCAATTAGCAATATGTCTCAAAAAAAGGTTGACTGACATTAAAAATAAATTTAAGCACTCCTTTATCTTAAAGTACTGGGCTCTTAAGGTATGTATGTTATGATGCTTAAAATTACTAGTATATTTCCTGGCGCATAGTTATTGAAATGCAGAGCAGACTCAGACAGAGAAATGCCTTCAAATAATATATGGTGTTTCGTGGCTAAAAAGGCGCTTATTAACTTGTCAAACAAGCCTGAAAGCCTCTCTGCAAAATATAATCGGTTTAAAACAGTTAACCATTCTGCATCTAAATGATTTGCTATCTTGATTAAAAAGTTAAATCGCATTTTATATTAAACTAAGAGAAAGTTTGCATTTTGCACTGTCTAGCTGTTGCCTTTCTTTCATACTTAAACATGACATAGTACAGATTAAGCAGGTAGCACATTAAGGACTGGTTATAAAGTATCTCAATGCAATGCTTCTGGGGTTGGGCCAATCACTTTTGTTGATATATTTTCATCTGACCCTAATTGGCTTAGGGCAATACCTCACACCAATAATGCGTCACCTTGGATGATACCTCATTCAAAATTGTATCCAATCATGTGACCAAACGAGAACATTGCTCCTTGTCTTAGAAGTAACATACTGGTTGCTCCAGAAAGTGCAAAGTGATTTGTAGAGGTTGCAAGTTGATCAGTGCATCTATTGCCTCAGGTAATTCTGAGCATCTGCATTGACTAGCAGTTGATAAGCCACTACACACAAAAAACTGTATTCAAGTAATGGTCCACCTAGCGACAGTCAGGTGTCCTTCAGGACCCTTTTCGGAAATAAAGTTTCACCACCACCACCTAGCGAAAGGTGAAACGTGGCAGCCTAGTCAGAGGGCCAAGAAAAATAAGTTGCTAAATTCTAATAACACCTCTGATTGATACTATTGAAATAAATGACAAGAAAAAAAAACAGCACAGGTAAAATTAGTTATGAAAAAATTTTTGCACAGCAGCTCTGCAGACTGCTGGAACCTGCAGCATCATGCCTGTTCTACAAGCACATGTGACAACACAATCTCAGACATATGCGCCATCACACATCAGTGTGCGATCTCCTCAGAGTAAGGTTAAATAATAGTCTGCACAACCTACCTGCGATGATTCATTCGGCAGGCGCCAGCCATGCACTGATAATGGTAGAGCCAAATGGAAGTTCGTTCTTGTTTGGAAGCATCGGCCCATGTTTTATCAATCCAAGCAGCAAAGCATACACCCTGCAGCACACACAAAGATCGGAAATTAGGCTCCTTGCTGATGCTGTACAGTAAATTTGTGTAAAGAAACTAAATCACACAGAAAACCTTTTAGAATACAGAACTCGTCACATACTGGCTTGAACACAATTGCGCATTGGGGAAGCAAGGTGCAACGTACACTGTTGTAGCAAAATTTCATTCATGTATGAAATACTGGTGAATGATGACACTACAGAGTTAATTTGTGAGTTCTTACATAGTATTGACTACCTACAGTTAAGTCTTGGAAGGCTTACGGAAACTAAGTAGTAGTAGAAGTAAACTGTAAACTGGTGCTGAGAAACTGAGAATAATAGTGGCACCTGATTAGGGACCACTGCAAAATTTTTTTTTAAATGCCCGTTTGCTAAATGCTACATATTTTACCATGAAATACATGAAGTGCCAAGGAACCCCCCCCCCCCCCCCCCTGCCCCCTTCCTAATAGGCTAAGAGGCTAGGCTTACCGCGCCACATGTTTGGGGCAAACAGTGGTGTTCAGCAGGCTACTTTGACGGCGACGTGCAACACACGTGGTCCAAAGTGGGTGCAGTAGTTATGCGCAAAGACAACACAGCATTGCAACCAAGACATATGCCGAGAAAGAATGACAGTTTTCAGTGCTTTTCACACGGGGACACTTAATTATAACATTTCATTACAAGAGCTCAGAATTAGTGCTGACTCTACTTTGAGAAGTAAAACCTCGTTAATTCGGATTTCACAGGACCAAAAAAAGTCCGAATTAACCGAATGCCGAATTATCAAGGGTATCAAGAAAACAATAAACAAATGCTTACTACGCCATCACGCTTTTAATCACTGATTGAATAAGCAAATCGTGTTTCTATTTTGCACAACAGCAGTGCAAAAGCTGCAATTCTCGTGATCTCGTGACTGGTTATATAGCGCTCGCCAAGAGGGCGTCATCTGATTCACGCTTTTCACTACCATGCGCACATCCCAATTATTTTGTCGCCCGTGAGCTGGTCGCCAACAAATCGTCCGTCCATCACAATGTAGCCGGTGCACTTCATCTTCGGCAGCTTTGCATTGCTGCAGTATGTGCGGATGAAACAGCGGCTGCTATCGATGCAATCATGGATGGCGACTGCGCAGTTTTGAAGGCACGCGGCCCACGCGCTCACCGAGTCAAAACTAAACTATTGTTTGCCGCAGCCGCTGCGGACGAAACATCGGCCACTATCAACGCGATCATGGATGTTGACTACGCACTTATGAATGCATGCGGCCAGCCGCCTACGCGGTGTTATGCGCCACGATAAACGCAAGAATAAAGGCTTTAAGGGCACAATTAGGCACGAAGCGTTCCGGCGTTGCTGTCAGACACGTTTAACCTACGATTTTCCGCTTACGACAAATGGCGATGCGGATTCCGCTGCTTCGTTTCGGTTGGATGCTAGCGCCGTTTTAGCTCTTTTGCGTCACGCATTGGTGGTTCTCCGTGCATTTATTTTTGTAATCCTCCGACATATACATCAGCACGCATGCTATCGGCCCCGATCTACAAACTGGAGAAATGCGCGTGGTGATAAGTTACGGCCTCCGAGATTCAAGGGCAAAAGCTTAGGCGTGCTGCCCATTCTCGGAGGCTGGGCAGCTACAAGCTACTGCTGGCGGATTTATTGCGCAGTTTGTGCGTTCTTGTTACGCAATGCGATAGTGCTTTTTGACACTCGGGAATGGGTAATGGAGGTTCTTTGGATCGAGCGCACCACGCGTTCGCCGTCTTAGCCACTTGGCGAGCACGGAACCAGGGAAAGTTTATCAGTGGCTCGCGGAACCCCAACGGGGGACCTGCAAAACCCCTGGGTTATGCGGAACCCACATTGAGAACCCATGGCTTACACTGGTAATGTTGAGGTCCTGCCATTCAGCTAGCACCAAGAGACAAGATGTCCAGACGTCTACACAGTGAAAAGAACAAAATAAGAGAGCATCAGGTCACTGGAAAGACAGTTATGCAATTACAAATGAGGTGAACCACAGTTATTCATTAATAAACGACGAGCAGTCGTGATTGCACTCTCAGATGAAGCACATACTAGGCTACAAGTTTTGCAGCTTATTTTTAAAGCACCAGAACAATTTTTACATCAGCAGCTGACTGCATTTGGTATTGTATAAAACAAGTAAGCATTGCGGTGGGAGCGCTACAAACTGGATGCGCGTGCGCGCGCAACGCTGTAACGTACCCATGCAAGAACAAAAGGACACAAGATAGGGCGAGCACAGTCTGGCTTATGATTATGAGCAGTGTGTCCTTTCTGAATGCACTCCCTTCGGGTATTTCACGCTACGTTAACCAGAAAGACTATGAACAAGCGGAACCCTCGTATAAAAATAAAGCTGACAAAAACCGGCAAAGCAGAAGAGCCCAACCATCAATAATTGTCGCGGTTAACACCCAAAAAATTCGGACAATGTTGACGAGAAACAAAGTGCAAAGTATTTCACTTGCTGGAAAAAGTGCTACCCAAACGTGCGACGTACACAGGGGCATCGAGAACGAAGGCGGCAAACGTAGATCCAGCCATTGTGGTAGTAAGCTGTCTGCAAAAACACACAATACAGCCGATGTCACAAAGCACTGATGCAAAACACAGGGCAAACAGCATCGGCACAACTAAATGACTCCAGCTGATATCAAATAAATGCAAAGAACAGCTTAGAACGGCACACAACTAGCACAATGTACGAACGAGACAATGCATATGCCAGCGACTGTTTTTTTAAACTTCCTGCCTCCCAGTGTTGCCAGCGTGGAATGGGATGCCTGACAAATTCAGAGCCTGTCCGCCAAAGTGATTGCACCGCGGTGTCTGCTCTGTGACACGCTGCGATCACAGCCATCGTGATGCGATCACTTTGACACCGGCGTTTCGCTCCTGCTGTCAGCCCCTGCATGCTGCACGAGCATGGAATAATGGTTTCTAGGCGTCATGTGTGCGCGCTGGATTGAAAACAATAATACACCTTTGTTGAAGTTGCGGTGTGAAATTCAACAATGAAGCCACCTTGTTGTGTTGCGTCTTATGAGTTCGTTTATCTGTGGCATCTTTTGTTCATTAACGCCGACGGTAACTGTAAACTTAACATTCTGTTTGGCATTTTGTGCACTTTTAGATAAAAACATCTAAAAAAGTTCTTGAGTTAGACATTCTGAATGCGTTTAACAAAATAGACCCTGGTGACACTAGTAGCGAGTTGTTACCGCAGATAGAACATATACTAGTTGCGACGACGTTTATTGTCGTCGATAACGTTGCAAGAACGTTACGTAAAGGTAGGCACTGCAAGGGCTTTTCGTAGCATGGGGCTCACTCGCGATCACGACACGATATTTCGTCTTCCTCTTCAGTCGGCACATACACAGGGGCGGCCTCTGCTTCATTGCATAGTATATTTCAGGCTCTTAGGCTATGTTTAGAAGAAATTCTCTTTGCAGTCTTGTCGTAGACCAAGACGTCTATAGCCGTTTGTAGCCGTTCCAAAACATTTTAAAGAGGTTTGGTGTTTCGTGGGGTGTGACTTTAAACAGCATGGCACCGCGCAGTGCAACAGCGGTTAGTGTTTATTCCTGCGGTTAGGTGCCTACTTTTCCTACTTCGAATTTAAAGCCAGATATTTTTCTTGCAACTGTGCTTAAATAACATCAGGTGGATTCGTTGACATGAGAAAAACTATACAACAAACAGCAGTAAAGGAGGTTTGAACTTGCATGTTCTACAACATTTGCATTTTAAACACAGTATAAGTGTTTCCTTTTTGTACTGGCACAGTTAAGTGTTTGGAGCTGTGCTTGCAATGTGTGGCTGCATACTACTTCTGTATGTTGAAATTGAAAAAATGTTTGCTTGCATTCACTATTGATGTCGTGAGAGGAGCCTTCAGCTTGCTTTTATGGTATGCGTAGTTGCTGACTAATGGACCAGCTTAATTGGCAGAAGTTTAAAATTGCCTCTCAAACCATCCAAGAAAACCAAGGTAGTGCATTTACGGGCCGTATTGTGACAGGCATGTAGTGGACACAAGAACATCGCCTGTCCAAAGTTTATACGTTGACTGCAATGAGCCTTCCCTACAGCACCGTAGAGCACTACTAACCCTTTCCTATGTACTGAGAATTCGGTCAACACCACAACATATATGCTACAAAATCGTAACACAATGCAAGTCTCGATTACACTGCACAAATAAACCGAACATGATACGGCCACTTGTCTTACGAGATGAGGAATACTGTCAGATTTATAACATTCCTCTTGAGGTCCTGCAGGTTGCTGAAAGGCCGCAAAGACTGGCCCCATGGTGCGATTTTACACAACTATGTGATTGGACACTAACCCACTTAAAGAAAAAGGACACCCCACAAGAACACATAATGCAAGAGTTCTGCACTATTCAAGACAAATATAAAGATCACACAGAATTTTACACAGATTGTTCTAAAACACAAGACTACGTGGGTGTGGGAACCGTAACGGAAAATTGGGAAAATAGCATTCGAATACATAATTCTGCTTCAGTCTTTACCGCCGAAGTTAAGGCTATATGGACGGCAGTAAACAAAGTTATCACCGACAAACAGAAGAGTGCTGTCATTTACACTGATTCGTTGAGTGCACTCAGAGCTTTAAATTTAAAATCCGCCTGTGAACCACTGCTTGGCGATATCTTAAACATGGTTGTTAATAACAAATACGGACGAACCATACGATTTTGCTGGGTCCCTAGCCATGTTGGGATACCAGGGAATGAATCGGCAGATAGATGCACGGCCATGGCAGCTCACAAAGACGTAACTCACTCAAAAATTCCATACAAAGACAGTATCCGAGCAATTCGTAAAGCCCTGACATCAAAATGGCAACAAGAATGGGACTCCTGCATTAACAACAAGCTACACATAACGAAACCCCTGCTTGGCGAGTGGAAATCTTGCAGTCACCAGCAACGGTTCTATGAGGTGATCTTATGTCGACTTCGAATAGGGCACACACATCTGACACACAATTTCTTACTTCGAAAAGAAGACCCGCCAACCTGCGATAAATGTCATGAACCTCTCACAGTAATACACATTGTTATGACATGTCCACATATAGAAACATACAGACGGAAACTTTTGCAGAATCTGTATAACTTACACATACCTTTACACCCCGCCTCATTATTGGGAGATGATCCGCTAGTGCCATTCACTGACTTGTTCAAGTTTTTAGATGAAGCCGGATTTTTACATTTAATACCTTGTGGCTGGCGCAGCATGGCCTTTGTCGCTTTTGCGCCATGAAACCTGAATTAACTAACTGTAGTGGACACAACCCAGAGGTTGGCCATCATGTACCATCTGCACAAGTCTTGTACTAAAGGATTTTCAATTATAGTGCACATGTAATACTGTGGTTTAGAAGCCATTTGCTTGAAGTTAGTGCTTTCGTTCCTGAGTTGTACAATTGCACTGGAGATGCAATGTGTGCAGGTCTTTCAAAGCCATGTATTTGTGCAATTAGTTACATGCACATTTTATACAGAACAGAGACCTTCCTTAAGCATGTTTTGATTACAAATATAACCAGAGGGTGAACATGAACAATGAAAGTAAGACTCATGCAGTGCAACAACTACCAAAAAACTGAAACTATGGCATGTAACCACCATGAAAATTTTTACATATTTTGCATTTCTCTAAGGTTGTTGTGTTCATAATCTTCGGTGATTTGATTTCAGTAGAGGTCTGAAGGTTTTCTCCTGGATGCGTGGTAGCTCTCTGCCAGATCAGTGTCCTTAACCTCCAATGCTCTCCGGCCAGAGATGTCGAAGCGTGCTGAAGGGATGTAGGCGCTTGAGGACGAAAGATTAACTGCTGATTTATTTTACATATTTGCAGGCAGGAAGAGGAAAATTACAAACAGAAACATGAATGCTCTCGAGAGAGCTACAGCAGAAAAACGAGCGCTACTCGCGAGAAGTCTCAGGAATCCTCCTCACACATCCTCACTCCGGGTTTTCCCACTGGAGGGCAAAGGGACTGTTATGTTTTGGGTCCTCCCCGCATGTCATCCACTCCCTCGCACGCGATGTCAGCCCAGCTGTCATGGTGGCAGCCAGTTTTCCTTGTGGTTCTCAGAGGATGATTCTCCAGAGGGGATTCACCATCTCTGGAATGATGTCAATGAACTCGCTGAGAATGATAGTGAAGTGGTGTCAACATTCAGGCGACTCGTCAAACGACATACGCACCCGACAAACCCCACACCCACACTTTTCGTTCACAGGTTGCTGAAGATCAATGGGGCACAGTGCGGTATCATTGGGTCAACAATTCCCACTATCTCGCACAAAAGCTTCGGAATGTGGTTGCGATGGTAGGTGATTTCTTGCCTGAAGCAGTGGTAGCAGATGCTTGGCTGGCCGTATCTAACAAGATGTAAATTTGTAAATGCAAGCATTTATTCAGGTGTTTAAAGTTTTGAATTTCGCACTTTTATGTGTTGAAGTGCGGCGCCCATGCATTTCTATGGGCCTAAACTTTCGCTATTTCGATCCCAAAATTGACCTTCGCCGGATAACTTTAACTTGACCAGTCAGCATGACCGCTATGGTGATTCCAATAGTGACACCTTTAGTAGCAGCATCTGCTTCAGCAGAGCTTGGGGGATAGTGAATGCGTTGAACACACATCATTCTCCCGTTGTCTTAGCTGGTACATGCAGTTGGACTGTATCTCAAGAGAGCTTGTAACTAATGCGCTGACTAACTTATTGTCTATTGCCTTTCTATGGCTTTCTCTAGTTATGTTGGCATGTTCATAGGATGAAAATATAGGACCAGGCTGAATCTATGATGAGCACCCAGTCTTTGAGTGCCGTGTGTCATGTAAACTTTGCCAGACAATATGCAAGGCTACAAGGAAACCGATGGGTTTTTTCGAACAGAAAGCTTCACTGTTGAAAAATTTCTCCCTGCTCTAGAGATTGAATTTGGTACCAGTGCATTTCCAGGGTGTTGGTTCTATTACCTCTGCTACCATATTTACCTGATTCTAATGCTCTCATAAATTTAATGCTTGCCCAGTTTTTTTGTGTTGAAAGTAAGAAAACACTGTGTATGCAAATCTACTGTGCACCTAATTTTAGAACACGATAACTTTAGCCTGCCTCTAACTTTCATAGGAAATGGAAAGAAAGGGCCTTCTGAGTAAAATCACAGGTTTCCTGTACTGGAATATGATTTCGCTCAGATGCGCCGTTTCATCCAATCATGGTCGCACTCGGCCACCGCTACTAGATTTTTGCCCAGTTTTTTTGTGTTGAAAGTAAGAAAACACTGTGTATGCAAATCTACTGTGCACCTAATTTTAGAACACGATAACTTTAGCCTGCCTCTAACTTTCATAGGAAATGGAAAGAAAGGGCCTTCTGAGCAAAATCACAGGTTTCGTGTACTGGAATATGATTTCGCTCAGATGCGCTGTTTCATCCAATCATGGTCGCACTCGGCCACCGTTACTACATTTTTGCCCAGTTTTTTTGTGTTGAAAGTAAGAAAACACTGTGTATGCAAATCTACTGTGCACCTAATTTTAGAACACGATAACTTTAGCCTGCCTCTAACTTTCATAGGAAATGGAAAGAAAGGGCCTTCTGAGCAAAATCACAGGTTTCGTGTACTGGAATATGATTTCGCTCAGATGCGCCGTTTCATCCAATCATGGTCGCACTCGGCCACCGTTACTAGATTTTTGCCCAGTTTTTCTGTGTTCAAAGTAAGAAAACACTGTGTATGCAAATCTACTGTGCACCTAATTTTAGAACACGATAACTTTAGCCTGCCTTTAACTTTCATAGTAAATGGAAAGAAAGGGCCTTCTGAGCAAAATCACAGGTTTCGTGTACTGGAATATGATTTCGCTCAGATGTAGATGTCTAGCAGGTGTGTTTACTATGTCCAACATGTGCTGCAGGGTCCTGTTAGAAGTATGACCCTTGTAACTGGACTGAATTTTAAACCATGGCCTCCTGTAAAGCCCTGTTGTTTATACATGACACATATAGTTTCTGTACTGACGTTCCTCTTGTAATGCATATGAAGCAGATACAGAGGAGGAGGAACCAGATGCTGAAGCTGCTTCAAAAGTCGACTCGCCAGTCAGTGTTGAGGACAAAGAGAGCTCACCGAGGGTGCTTTCTGATGGCGATTCCCATTCCATTGTCAAAGGTAAGCATGGCTTAAATAAAATCTGCTGAAACATGTCACCTCTTTGGTTTGTTTAATGCATACCGTTCAAGCATGTGCCCCCACCCATGCAAGAGCCCCCCCCTTATGTTGCGCTGCACCCTTATTACACACCACGGCCACGTAACCTTGGCCTGCCACATCCAGTCTACGAAAATAATGGCAAATTTGGCAAATCACACCGGACCGGGTTGCCCCGATGCGCCGTTTCATCCAATCATGGTCGCACTCGGCCACCGTTACTAGATTTTTATAGTCGGCAGCTTCACCGCCGTTGTTCACTCGCCACCGATATTGTCGCTAGGCCTTTCCGGTTCACTTCAAATCTGTAGCAGACGGCGCTTCAAAGAACGAACCGCCTACTCTCCCAAGCAGCAATGTTTTGTTACCGTTGTTGCCGCTTTACCCTCTCCTCGCAATAATTTCACATGAAGAAAACATTGCGGCGCCGCCAACTGCGATGCGAGCATGACCGAGCCGGGGTTTGCTGTCCCCCGTCAGTGGCCATGCACTGCAGCTGAGCTTCACTTGTATCAGAACCCTCGTTAGTGCTAAACGTTTGACTGTGGACATGGTTTTTAATAATGGGAACATTATGCGTCACTTTGCTCTAGCGCATGGGTTCTCAAAGTGGGTTCCGCGGAACCTACGGGTTCCGCAGGCCCCTGCTCGGGGTTCCGCGAGCCACTGATAAATTTTCCCTGGTCCCGCTCCCGACAAGTGTCTAAAACGGCGAACACGAGGTGCGCTTGATCCAAAGAACGTCCATTACCCATGCCCGAGTGTCAAAAAGCACATCACAGTGCGTAACAGCAACGCGCGAACTGCGCAATAAATACGCAAGCAGCTTGTAGCCACCCAACCTCTGAGAACGGGCAGTGCGCCTAAGCTTTCGCACTTGAATCTCGGAGGCCGTAGCTTACCACCATGCGCCTTTCTCATATTTGTAGATAGGGTAGGTGCCGATAGCGTGCGCGTTGAAGGGAAAAAAAAAAAAAAAAAAACACGGAGCACCGCAAATGCGCGCCGCAGAAGAGCAAGAACGGCGTAGCGTCCAACCGAAACGAAGCGGCGCAGTCCGCATCGCCGTGGTCCTCAGCGGCAATCGTACGCGGCACGTGACTGACAGCAACGCCGAAGCGCTTCGTGCCTAATTGTGCCTTTAAAGCCTTTATTCTTGCGTTTATCGCCGCGCGTAACACCGCGTTGGCGGATAGCCGCGTGCCTCCGTAAGTGCGTAGTCGCTATCGCTGATCGCGTCGATAACCACCGCAGTTTCGTCCGCAGCGGTTGCGGCAAATAGTAGTTTCGTTTTCACTCGATGCGCGCGTCGGCTGCGTGCCTTCACAACTGCGTAGTCGCCTCCCGTGGCAGCGTCGATAGCGACCGCAGTTTCGTCCGCACTTCTTGCAGCGAAAGGTAGTTTCGTTTTGACTCGGTGCGTGCGTCAGCCGCCTGCCTTCTGAACCGCAAGGTCGCCGTCCATGATCGCGTCGATAGCGGCTGCGGTTTCGTCGACAGCGGTTGCGGCAAGCAGTAGTTTCGCTTTTACTCAGTGCAAAGCTGTCAAAGATAAAAAGCACCGGCTACATCGCGATGGACGGACAATTTGTTGGCGAGCAGCTGAGGGGCGAAAAAATAATCGGGATGTGCGCCCGTTGGTGCAAAGCGCGTCTCAGATGAAAACGCGCGCCACGAAGGATGTCGCGAGGCCTTCTGCTAGCGCTAATCAGTCATGAGATGAAGAGAATTTCAGCTTCCGCACTGGTCTTGTGCTAAATAGAAACAAGATTTGACTATTCATTGAGTAAATAAAAGCGTGTTGACGTAGTGCAGCATTTGTTTGTTTTCTTGATACCCTCGATAATTCGGTTAAATGGGGGGGGGGGGGGGTTCCTTGGCACTTTATAGAGCTTAGCAGGGTTCCCTGGGATGAACGTACCTGAGAACCCCTGCTCTAGCGGACATCATTTTGCCTGGAACAGAAGCTGCATAACCAATGTTTTGGTCGCAGTGACGAGCCGGTGGAGCGTCGATGAGCTTTTCCTGCAGTTCTTTCGATGGTTTTGAGAGTGATAAACAGCACTAACAAATCTTTGGATTAATAAAGTTCATATTACCGTATTTTGCGGTGTATAAGACACGTTTTTTGTTTTTTTTTATTGTTCATCGGTGCGTCTTATAGAACTGTGCGACTTATGTACGTTTTTTTTTTTCGGGAAAACTGCCGTCAAAATCGGATTCGATGTTATTGCCACGCGAAGCGCACTGGTTGACTTAATTGCTATGCGTTCTGTGTGCGATATCGAGGTGCCAGGTTCCTCTCGTGATCGAGTTCCCGAGTGCCGTGCGAGAAGGACGGAGCAGCAACGCAAGCGGCGGCAGGCCGACTGCGAGTCTACCAACCCTGAAGTCGTTGAATCTGCAGATCACTGTCAAGATACAGCACGCTTCAGTTGCTACCAGACTGCAAGCCCCCCACCCCCCTGCCTCTCGCGCTGCCTTCCCGCTTTCCTCCGTTGTGCGCGATTCGGCTCACCGTTACACGCTTTCACTCGCACATACAGCATAAGGCGCGCGGGGACGATGTTATCGTCCTTGGACTTTATACGGTACATAGCGCCAACCACGGCGGCAAAAGTGCGCCTGGAGTGGAAATATATGGCATCCATACGCTTGCGCGTGACCCGCGTTCACCAAGTGAAATGTCACAATTTTTTTTTAATTGCTTACTGAACGAACAGGTGCGTCTTTTATACATTTTTTTTCCAGAAGAACTGCCGTTTTAAGGGGTTGCGTCTTATACAAAGGTGTGACTTATAGACTGGAAAATACGGTAAATAAAATTTTAATTCCATTCCCGCTGCACTTTTTTTTTCTGGTGGTAAAATTTTGTCGTCGCCATCTTGAATTTTGGTGCTGTTCCGGGATGGCGCCCCCCCCCCCCCTAACTTTGCCAGTAATTTCGACTTGCATGAGGGGGGGCGCTTGCTCGGAATTTTACAGTAGTAGTACTCATTAGTGGGACACTACGGCTCTGACTGTGTAGCTATGCCTTTCGCTCGATTCTATGCCACTCTTATCATCCATTGTTCACAACCGACTGATTCCATTGATAACGTAGGGCTAGTGTTGCTCTGACCACTGACAAAGCGCGAAAAGGAAAAAAAAGCATTGGAAAATGCATTGCTACAAAATTGTGGCCTAGAAGACACAAGCTGAGTTTTCACAGGCTTATAGCATGTTTTCGACCCTTCATCTAGACAATCTTGGAGATTTAAAGAAATATAGAAGACTACAGTTGGGTTTTGGACCCCAATGCTTTCCTTCCCATCCAGTCTTTCCGCCAACAACGCCGTTTTTGTGGAAACAAATCAAAGTCCTCGTCAATCTCTGACGGAACAACAGCAATCGCGGCCAAACGTCGCGTTTTGCTAGCCTCCATTTTGTAGGAAGAAACTCTCAAACCAGTCTGCTGCTAGCCAGCGCAGAGGCTGCGGTCGAGAGTAATCCGGCTCAGTGGCGCTGTCATCTGCTTAGGGCCTTGTCCGCCGTGTGGATGCGCTTGCAGCTGGACGGTTCGTGGCATAGTTGCCCGCGTCCGCTAAAAATCCGGATTCGGTCCTTCGTCTGGATGCACCATAAGGGACGTAATTGCTTTTGAGGTCGGTTCTTATGCCTGACTGGTATGTTACAAACCTGTATGCTTATATCACTTTACCCAGGAGACAAATGAGCGACAGTGGGATTATTTTATGTTATCCTACAAGCACTCATCCCGAGAAATCTTTAAAAGTCAGATTTTTTTATTGCACAGTTGAATGCACCACCTTTCCTGATTCCAGTTATGACACTTACTTAGCACGGTTGAGCGGACAGGGCCTTATCTGGTGAACCTTTCCAACATAAATTTTGGCTCAGTCGGGGAAGCCTTGATATCTGTGGCAATGCCTGGGCTTCCACAAATATGAAGCTTGTGAACCACCACTAGATTGCTTTCCAACTGCGTTTTTGACCACAGGCTGGCAAATTTGGAGGGTAATATTCACAGCCATATAAGTCACCAGAAGTGTTACTAGCTCTAGTGCATTTTCGTCACTTTTAGCACTCTCAAGCAAGTATAAAATCATTGCCAAAACTGAATGATTCCATTGCATGAAACAAGTGTTGCAGAATTGGTGGTAGTGTGAGCTCCTTGGCTCTCTCTTCTTTTTTTTTCATTGTGTGGGTGAGCACAGAAACGCTCGAATTTGCAACGGATGTATCATACTGTGAATGGGCCTATGCACAAGGGTTGTCCCAGAAATCCTTAGCCTAACAAAATATTTGTGCACACCAACAACAAAGTTTCATCTATGGCAGTGGTGTCCTTCAAAATTTGTGCCACAAAGATATGTACATGCTCGGCACACTTTGTTGATTGTGCTGGCCATTGGTATTGGTGGCGGTGCACTCAGCCAGACCAAAATGGTGATCTAGAAAGCATGTGCAATGATTGACTACTTGTTCTGGAAAGGGAAGCTAACTATGGCTGGGATACATTAGAATATGTTGGAGACGTTGGGAAAGGGCACCCTGTGCTTGTGATTGTACAGTGGAGAAAATAGCCTACCATATTTAACCAGGAATGAAAAAACAAAACGCATTTCAGACGACCCACGTTGCCGCAGGCCAGCTGGTGTGAGCCCACCATAAAACAATGCAAGGTTACGTGATAACGGATCCCCCAACCCTTCATCTAGACAATCTTGGAGATTTAAAGAAATATAGAAAACTACAGTTCACTGCATCCGACCAAAGAACATGCCGTGCTCACAGTCTCCGCATTGTGGGTCCCAAAATTGCTCATTCGTAAGCAAAAATGGTTGCGATGCACAGCGTCCGGAGTTGACCTGCAGCGGCTCGAGGCACATCCTGCAAACTGCCTCGCACTCTTGGTGACTGTTCATGAAACGTGGGTGCACCACTCCCAGCCTGAGAGTAAATCACAGCTAAAGCTGTAAAAACAATCCTCCTTTCCAGCCCCAAAGATGGCTTGGTTCATTCTGTTGGCAGGCAAAGTGATGGATATGGCCATTGGGGATTCTAATGGTGTGTCGCTTGTAAATTTTCTGTAGAAAGGGCCGACTGGTGTCCTGATTGATTGCCTGTGGGACCGTATCAAATATAAAGGAGCCGTGTGCCTCATAAAAGGCTGCTTCTATACCAGCTCAGTATAACCTCACGCTGCACTGCTGTACTGCTGCCATTCACTCTGTGGTTTTTCCATGATTCAGCACCCACAATACTCACCAGATTTTGCATGTTTTCTCTGAGATGACAGCAGAACTCTATCAGGTCGGCTTTTTCTACAAAGATGCAATCAACACCATGACCAGCATTTTTTAGGAGGAGCAACCTTCAAAAAATTTTTTGCCGCAGGGATCAAGCACTGGAAAATCAGTGAAGCAAGTGTGTGAATGCTCTTAACACTTTCATGACCGCGGGAAAATCGGTAGTTTTCGGGTAGTCTGGCTATTATTTTTTTTCCTGCCACAGGAAATGATTCATGTTGAAGTGTATTGTATAAAATTGTAGAAGAAGAAATTATCTTTCCAACAGTATTAATTTCAAACAGCATATTTTTAAAAAATACTACGAAAAAAATTATCAAAACAAAAAAATCGCATCAAGAACGAAAAAGATCGATAAAAACATCAATGCTGCTTTGCACAAAAAAATATTTTAAAAAATCGAAATATACATTTTCAAGAAAAGGGATATATGAAATCAGCCTGCAAATATAAGCTCTGTATCTACAAAAGTTCTTGAGGCACACGGGTACACACAGCACTTCGGAGCGCGATTCCAAGGTGCACTCCCGGCCGTCTTCGTGGACAAAACTCGACTCTCTGCGCGACCGCCGGTAAATGATCCCGTCCAAACGACGTTTACATCTTGCAGATTAGAACTGTGACCTTTAGAACACGCCGGAAATCCTTACGTCGATGCGCGGCAGCGATAACGCGGTCCGAGAAGAAAGCAAAACTCAACGGCAGATACCCGTCGATGTTCCGGGGCGGTTTGCCGCACTTTCTTCGTCCGTAATGAAGTCCAACGAATCGAAGTCATCTTCCGAGTCTGTGCTGCTACAATCATCCGCAAATTCGAGCCCAGATGCGTCGGAAACCGTCGAAACTCTCGTCACCGCAACTATGCAGGTGCTTTAAAAATCCCCGCGCGGTGGAAAAGAGGAACACAAAACCGAAACCGATAAAATAGTCTCTCTTTTAACCCACTTGATGGCGCTAGCTGTTCGGAGCGCTCGGAGAGGCGCAAAAATTCAACTTGTACCATCGACAACATACTGTCAACGGGAATAGGCGCGGTCACGAAAGTATTAAGATCCCATGTTGACAGTCCTCTTAAGACCCAGGACAATCTTCCTAACCTCCTCAGACTCAAAGACTGCTAATGGTGCATCCAGACGAAGGACCGAATCCGGATTTGCAGGGCCGGACGGCGCGTCACGTGACCTCACGTCAGCGATTTGCCTCGTCCGTGCCTCGTCCGTGCCTCTTCCGTGAGCCGCGCGGAGGGATAACGCCAAGCCGTTTTTCACATCCGGATTCTGGCGGGGTAAAGCCACAGCTTTAACTTATAAACACGCAGTGTCTGGCAACCAGTACACTTCTCTCCTGCTCGAGGACAGCTGCATTGCAGTCAGCATCAGTACTTTGTTTGCTGGCGCCTGGTTTCAGTGCTTCATAGCTCCTAGTTTCGTTCACTTCTATGAATAATGAATTTGTGCGATGACGCTGCCTTTTATTTCATCCACATTGTGGAAGAGTTTCCCTCTTTGTGGGACCTCAGCCGTGCAGATTATGTGGACACCGTCATAATCGGGGAATAGTGACTCTCTCCTGCAATGCACAAAAAAAAAAAATCTTAGTCAACTGCTCGCTAGCAGACTACAAAAAAAGTAGGACGTGTACAAATACATCTGATATCTAGTTGTTTCAGAACAGTAAATGAATACAGTATCAGCGAAAACCAATCACACTCAGTGGTGTAGTTAAGTGTAAACAGATCAATATTATCCCATGCATGCTTATGCAGAAAGTTGGTGCTGACAGCACAGCCACACAAAACTTGTGTGTACTCGACTCGTGATACCCTTTCCATGTGAACCCTCCGGATCTGCATTGGATATTTCAGGCGCAATTGAACTTGTACGCTCCCACACGAGCGCGCTTGAAGACACTTGTGTAGCGGCCTTCGATCAGCAGCAAGCTCAGTTTTCAACCGATATACTTTTACCATGGCGCTCTCTGTAATAACTTGTAAACGTGTGACACTTACCTGAAGCAAGGTACCACAGTGTGACCTGTAGCACGGTGTAAAAGTAAATTTCTTACACCGTGGTTTCCAGCGATATAGAACGGTGCATATTCGTTGAGGTCAGTCTTCAGGAGCTCTTCTTAGAGCAGGTTTTGGACCCCAATGCTTTCCTTCCCATCCAGTCTTTCCGCCAACAACGCCGTTTTTGTGGAAACAAATCAAAGTCCTCATCAATCTCTGACAGAACAACAGCAATCGTGGCCAAATGTAGCTTTTTGCTAGCCTCCATTTTGTAGGAAGAAACTCTCAAACCAGTCTGCTGCTAGCCAGCGCAGAGGCTGCGGTCGAGAATAATCCGGCTCAGTGGCGCTGTCGTCTGCTAGGGCCTTGTCCGCCGTGTGGATGTGCTTACAGCCAGACGGTTCGTGGCATAGTCGTCCGCGTCCGCTAAAAATCCGGATTCGGTCCTTCGTCTGGATGCACCATAAGGGACGTAATTGCTTTTGAGGTCGGTTCTTATTACTGACTGGTATGTTACAAACCTGTAAAAACCAGTTTTTGTTTAAATACTTTGGTTAGATGCTGAAGGCAGGATCTCCATGTAAGTAGAGAAGGTGGCCGTCTCCTCATGATCCTTGTCGTAAAAACTGTTTTTGTTGGCCTAAACACAAAGATAATGATGTAACACTGTGTGGTAGATTGGTATGTTGGTGATGCATCTTACATTATCGTGTCAACTCACGGCGTTCAAAAGGCTGGTGCTTTTCGGTGGCTGTGACAACAAAACAGTCTAAACCAAATTACTGGGAACTTTTACAAAGCTGACAGCAATAATGTGCCTAAACCATTCACAGTTCCGCATGCATCTTACTATACAGGGTGCTCATTTTTAAGTTTTGCGTAATTTTTAGAAATTACCTGTGGCAGGTAGCACAATTATTATCATTGAGCTGGGCTGTTCGATGAGGTGGACATTAGTAGCACGAGAAATCGAAACACATATTCAACTAATTAACAAAAATTCACTAATTAACTTGTTAGTTAATTAGTTTCCGACACGTATTGCAATTTGCGAATTGTAGCCGGTGAGCTTATCAGGCACTTCCATTCACACTCTCCAGCACTCACTCACATACATACTCATGTGCACTCATACTTGCCCACAGTCACTCACGTTAATACTCGCATCTGCTTAACCCCTTTCAGATCACGCTTTTATCCCGAATTCTTACCAGAAATGGCCAAATTATTTTTAGGGACTCTAGTAGCCAACGTGTTTTACTTCCTCAGAAAGGATAAATTTGCTTCTGCTTGCGATGTCCTATGGATTGTGTGCTGCCACCTACAAAAAGCACGACTAAGTGCTGAGACGAAACTAAGCTTGTCCATAGCATTGCTAGAAAATGCGAAGTACCATTGATGAGCTGCGCTCGTCCTTGCCCGTTTTTACCAGAAATGCGTTGATGAAGCCAGCTCGTCCAAGCCACTGAAGTGGTTAAAATCACCAGTGACTTTTGTTTGTACTCACATTAACAGACACTCACTCTTGTTCATACTTGCATCCATTCAAACTCGCTGGTGTTTGCCTTTTGTCACTCGCTAACTCCGTCTCGGGCCCATAAAATGAGTGTGAATCGAGTATGCCGTCCTATGTTTAATATTATGTCTCTCTCACCTACACCCTCCATGTTTCTCTGAAAGGGCCATTTGGGTAAAAAAAAAAAAAAAAAATTTTCTTCCTATCCATACAACTGATCAAGATATTACCATGTTACTCATGTCCTGCTGACCAAGTCAGCTCAGGATATGAAGGTGGCCACAAAGAAGTGGCCTAGGTTTTCCAAGGTTAGAATGCCAGTCTTGTTTTCTGCAGGTGGGCCACCTGTAGAAGAAAGAGCTGATTGTCAAGACGGCTGGCTAGCCACAGGCCTGGGCCAAAAAAGTTTACTCCCTGGCACTGAGACAAGCTCTGG
The DNA here is from genome assembly GCF_013339745.2 of Dermacentor silvarum. Taxonomy (NCBI): domain Eukaryota; kingdom Metazoa; phylum Arthropoda; class Arachnida; order Ixodida; family Ixodidae; genus Dermacentor; species Dermacentor silvarum. Next base: position 263,777,222 of record NC_051154.1, on the reverse strand, counting down.
AGCCAAAGGTAGTCACAAAGAAGTGCCTCAGCTGCCCACAAAGAAGCAGGAATGCAGCCTGAAGAAAAGGTCTGCACCAGAGCCAGAGGTCATCACAATACTGTCAGATGATGAGGATGTCTATGAGCCTTCACATCCTCCAGCAAAGGTCCCGAAGTTGTGCCAGCGCACAAACCTTTAGGTGGACTTTGATGGTGCAGGCATGTTAATATTAATGAATTTATACCTCACATGCACAATATTTAATAGATTCTTTGATGGAGATAATGGCTCAGTTGTCCTAAAAGTGCATTTCTTGGTTTGTTCACTTAAGTAATTTTTTAGTTTGAAGCAGTATTAGGTTTAAAAAGTTTGAAGCAAGTTGAGCTGGTGTTCCTGCTTCCTCCAGCACAATGCTGTTTTCTATTGGTTCCGAATGAGTTCCGCACCTGTGCGTAATTGATAATTTTTGCGCTTGGTTTAGCATAAAATTGACTTGGTGTAAAAGAACACCCAATAAATGTTTCGTGTGATCTGCAATTTCTTTTACTTCAAAATGAACTGAAAAGAGAAAAGTAATTCTATATATGACTACCTCCTGGCTGCAGTTCTTATCCATGTACTGGCTACATTTCTCAGTGGCATGGCCTTTCAAGTAAAAGAGGTTTCTACATTTGTGCTCTGCTCTCATAGAAGATGGCAGCTCCATTGTTATCACTCTGGCCACATTAGTGACTTAGTGGGTGCTTTTGCTGTATCTTTTGTGCTGATGCAAGCGCTGAGAGAAAAAAGAAATAAGAGGAGTGGTGGCAAACAGAAAGTGTCTTTTTTTTTTTAACAAAACACTATTCAGAGGTTTCTTTGAAGCAGTTCCTGGTTGGCTTGCAACAGGCACTAGAGAAACAATTTGGTGGACCCATCTGCAGGGGCCTTTTTGCATGGCAGCAAATGCCGTAACCTGCACTACGGTGGCTAGATAGGTAGGTGTGCCGACCAGCATAGTTCACTGCTTTTCCACATCGTGACAGCAGCAGTGGCGCTGTGGTAAGAGGTCTGTCGCGAAGCGTGTGTCGTCTGCTACTCAGACTGCTGTTATTGTGTGCCTGTAAGATTTCAAATACTTAATTTTTTCGAACCAAAACTAAAAATAAAGGGGGAAATGTACGCTGAAAAGAAAGTAAACGTGATGTTTCTTGTTTCGATCAGTCGACCTCAAAAATGGTCATTATATCGTCTGCGTAGAGGTAGATGGCACGCTGAGCTGCACTCGTAGCCGTGATAGTGCACTATTCTTTTATCATTTGCCTCAATCTTTAGGCAGTGGAATGAATACCGTGGATAATACTTATCAGCATCAAGCTCCTCAGGATCCGGGACCAAGCGAAAATGGCGTTATGCAGAAAAAACCCAGGAGGGACACTACTTGCTTTGTGCCTTATCGTAAGTCCGGCTACAAACATGCGAGCCAAGGGCTGAAGATATCACTTTTTTCGATGCCACGTGACCCAGAACTGTTAAAAAAATGGGAGCGTGCACTTCACTGCGCTGTCAAAGAAATTCAACCATATTCGGTGGTCTGTGAGCACAACTTTCAGTACCAGTTCATTGAGCGTCACTACACTGATGTGATAGGCGGGCAACTTGTACAGATTCCGAGGGTGTATACACAGCTAAGAAGCGATGCTGTTCTATCAGCACTGCCTGGTGCACCTGCTTACCTATCAAAGAAAATTTCCGCAAGGAGAAGCACCAAGACTTCGATGGGCTGTAGGGCAGTAAAACGTGCGAAAAAGAAGGCGCGCCTGAACTTCGAGAGATTTCCACTGAATTGCTTGCCAATGAAAGCTGCACTTGTTGTGATCAGCTTGTTGTAACCACTCAAGGAAACATTGACCTGACGGCCTGCTCTTTGCCCAACAATTCATTGACGCTGAATTCAATGAACAATAACCCAGAAACTGCATCATTTTAAGTTTGCTCAAAAGATGGCCACAGCATCACTCTAGTAAAGGTTGTCCTTGCAGTTTTCTGGCAGTGAAATTCTTGTCAGTGTCTGTGTTCAAGGAACAGTAGTACTGTAGTAAGAAGACTTTGAGCACTATTAAGGAAATGAGTGTACTCCTGATGAATGTTGATAAAATGGCCCCTTGTCAAGGACATAAAGCAAGTGGGAGGCTTGAAGATGTGCTGGAAAGGAGGACAGCAAATACTAAGAGCCATGGCAGCAGAAAATTCAGCTTGGAAGTGCATCGGCATTGCTTCCTAATAAAACGACTGCTGCGTGCACTGCCGCTATACCAGAAACCTGCTGCAGAATCAGCTCTCATAAAGACGAAGGAATAACAACGGTTCTGGCAACTGTACATATGAGGTCTGTTAGAAAAGTATCCAACCATTGGCCGAAGAAAAAAAAACTGGCATAATTGGAGCGTTGGAAACCTAATCACCCTCAGAGTAGTCTCCTTGGGACTCCACACACTTCTCCCAGTGGTGCTGCCATTGTTGGAAGCATTTCGAGAAGGCCTCTTTCGGAATGCAGTTTAGCTCAGCTGTTGCAGCGATAATGTCCGCTCTTGTCAGAAATCGCACTCCTTTCAATGGCCTCTTGATTTTGGGAAACAGCCAGAAGTCGCGGGGGCCATATCAGGAGAGTAAGGAGCCTGTTGCACTACAGGAGTCTGGTTTTTCACCAAAAAAGTCTGAATCAAGTGCGTGGAATGTGTAGGAGCATTGTCGTGATGGATGCGCCAATTTCCTGTTGACCATAACTGCGGTTCCTTGCGCCGCACAGCATCACGTAGGCGACGGAGGACATCCCTGCAGTACTCTTTGGTGATTGTTTGACCCTGTGGTGCGTACTCGTGGTGTACCACACCGCGGGAGTTAAAAGAAAGCAGTCAGCATCACTTTGACGTTACTGCGCACTTGGCGGGCCTTCTTTGGTCTTGGTGACGTGGAATGCTTCCACTATGACAACTGGGATTTGGTTTCCGGGTCGTACCCATACACCCAAGACTCGTCACCAATGATTATGGTGTTCATGAAGTCAGGGTCACTGTTTGTGGAATCCAGCATGTCCTGTGAAACTTCAACACAAAGTTGCTTTTGCTCCACCGTGAGCAGCTTTGGCACGAATTTCGCCCCAACTCTCTTCATGGCCAAATCTTCGGTCATAATGGAATGTGCAGAAAAAGTGCTGATGCCCACCTCTTCCGCAATTTCTCGAATAGTCACACGACGGTCCTGCATCACCACAGCATTCACTTCGGCAATGACCTGGTCATTTCGGCATGTAGATGGCCGACCGGAGCGTGGCTCGCTCTCCACCGATGTGCGGCCGTCTTTAAACCGGTTGTACCACTCCTTAATTTGTGTGCTGCTCATAGCATCGCCACCGAAAGCTGTCTGAATCTTCCGAATGGTCTCCACGTGGCTGTCGCCCAGTTTCTGGCAAAAATTTGATGCAGTAGCGCTGCTCCAGTTGCTCCTTCATGTTCCTTGCAATAAAAAAAAAACGACGAGAGCACTGTGCACTACCTCACTGAAACACTGCGTCAGTCGCTCCCAGCGACTGGCGCTATCGGCAGGGGGGGAAAATTTGCGCATGCGCACGAAGGTTCAAGGTCGGCTGATGCAAGCGCGCTTGTTTCATATCCATCAGGTGTTTGCAAAAAAAAAAAAAAAATAAGGTCGGACACTTTTCCAAGATACCTCATACAGATACAAGCTTACAGTCCAAAAACTGAAAAGGTCGAAGGCAAAAATGGTTACTGCAGAAGAACACTCAAGTATATGAGGGAAAAAAAAACGTAAACTGACAGATGACACTTTGAAATCAAATATAAAGGATTTGCCATTGAAGCAGCAGCTACAGGTCATCGCGTGTTTCAATGCCTGCAAGCACAGTAGCACCAAAGGCATGAAGTATCAGGATGAGTGGATACTTCAATGCTTGTTCATGCGCATGAAGAGCAAACGCGTCTATGAGCACCTATGCAAGGAAGGGATCATGCTGCTTTCTGGACATACCTGCCTAGAGATACCTGCACTCATTTAGAAGTGGTTTCGGCTTTAACAGAAGATTGTTTTCAGTCTCGAAATAAAAATGCTGTGAGATGCCTGAGCATCAGCATCATGGTGGCATATTGCTAGACGAAATGAAGCTGTCTGAAAAACTGTCCGTGGATCAGTACGGGCAAGTTAATGGATCTAACTGCCGATCTGGGGCAGTTTTCGACAGGCAGTGCAAGTTCTGTAAATGGCAGACCACGCTTTGGTAGTGTATTCCAGCCATTTACAGGGAAATGGCACCAAATGCTAGGTATTGTTGCATCCAAGGGAAATGTAAAGGCCAATAAAATCATCCTTGAGTGCGTAATATTGGCCGAGAAATCTCATCTTTTTGTCGACTTTGTCACGACTGGTGCTGCAAGCTGGAACCGATCCATGTGGCATATTTTGGCATTACAGGAAAACTAGAATACATTGTCTGTAAGACATCACACCCTGTTGACTCCAAACACCAGTTGCACTTCGTATTTGGTAAAGAATGTAAGGAACAGCTTCCTGCACCATCCATTCGCAACGCCCGAGGGAACCGCAACTGTGAAACGCATTGAGATTGCATGGGAATGCGACCAGGAAGAAAGTATCTTGTTGAAAGCAATGCCGAAAATTTACAGATCGGTTGTAAAGTTTTGAAAAAATGTGAGTCAGCTGCGCATTTTGTACCTTTTCTGACGAAATTTGGCGAGGCCCTGTCATGTATCAAGAACAAATTGAGTGGAGGCACGGCTCCATCAACGTGACTGATGCTTTTGTCAGACTGATGAAAGACGTGATTGAGATCATGACATCAAGATTTCCTGCAGCTGCCTTTCGTGCCTGCTTAAGAAAAGCTGATTTACTTGCAGAGTTCCTTGAGTACTTGAATGAGTGGGAGCTTTCCACTGAGAACAGTGGCTTCATATTGGTGAACACGGCGAAAGTCTTCATCTACGTCTTATGCTGTCCAGCACGCTTGTTCTCTTACAGTATGCTACCACCAAGCTTGACTTCAGTACATCATGGTGTCCAGACTAAGGCCCGGATTCAGAAATGCTCCTAACCTTAGACCGTTTCCCTACCTTACGCAAGGAGTCCTTCATGCTACCTAAACGTTAGGCGCCCTCAGAAGGCCATCACGAATTCTAAAAGCTTCCTTTTACCTTCCCTGCGGAAGGAGCGCCTCACTAAAGTCCCTAGATATTTTTTTTTGCTTAAAATCTAGGGACTTTACGCTTCACCAAAGGAAGTGGAACGTTACAGGCTTCTGGTTTTGAGATTACTTACGAAAATATGCAAAATATTTCTAATGAATTGCCAAAGTAAACTTCCGGCGCTGTTAGAATTGCATTTCTACTTCTATATAAGGGCATAAATACCATTTCTTTCGTCAATGACTTAAAAAGAGCTAAAAAATGATGCACATGGCAGGAAAGCAAGCTCAGCCTAGCAACTTTGGCAGCATCTGACAGTTCGGTTGGTCAGGCGTCGCTTTCTTTTTCTTTTTGGCCTGCGTTTTGTTTCGTGTGTGTGTGTGTGTGTGTGTGTGTGTGTGTGTGTGTGTGTGTATATGCCATGCCGGGCAAAACTTATTTCACGGAGGAAGAAAAATTGGCTGTGGCTTAATTCAGTTATGCCTGGGTGTGCGTAGCGAGAGGTACGGTTAATCTTATTGTTTAGCTTGGTTCTCTCTACGGTTACGTCTTTTTCATTTAGCTTCGTACGTCTGAATGTTTAGGTTTGGTTGTTACCTCTCGTTAAGTTATGGTTATATTAAAGACTAGACATTATTAAATGGTAACGTATTTATTGTGAAAGTCTTCATCTTGTTGTTTCTCAATTGCCACAAAGACGGCCCGATGGTCGGTGAGGCGGGAGGATAAGGGGTTGTCGTCCAGTGACTTGAACACGTTTCGGGTGCTATCCTCATGTGAATCTACTCGCCTGGCCACTTCGTACTTACGACGCTTCTCGAGGCGTGCGGCTCGTTCTTCCTCCGTCTCTTCTGCGTCGTCTACACCGGGGCTTTTAATGGGTATGTAAGTACAATCTATGCACCCAGTAACCCCGGGGAATCCTTCAATGGCATAGAACCTAGTCATGACTAACCTTGCTTCACTGGCGTTTGGCCGCCGAACGTACTTGGGATACAGACGTAGGCATATCAGCTGTGTCTTATCTCAAATGCATCGGCATATAGAGGGTTGGGATACACACACAAGGTCCCCTACAACAGTTTGCATGGCACCCGTTCCATAAAAACGCAATGCGGTGAGCACCTTCAACAGAGAAGGTAGCGGCGCTCCTCTGTTGTCAGTGTTACAAAGCAGTTGCAGCTCTGTCAGTATGGTTGCAACAGCTCGCTTGGAAAAACGATACCGGGCTAGAAACTCCACTTCGTTGTAGTGTTCCAGTGGATGCTGCCTGTCAATCACATGCCGGACTGGAGTCAACGGTGGAGGCTTGTACGCAGTCCCGTAAAGAAGTTCACTTGCACGCCGAAGAAACCTTGCATAGCTTTCGAAGCTATCGTCTTCGGATAAATATCGCAAGGCCGTCATTCTCGCCGCTCGCTTTTCATAGAAAAACGGAATCACAAAAGAAATGGCACAAAGCGCAGTCTGCGGAGCCAAACTGGACGTCAATACACGGCGGCTGGCTGCCGCGGCATTGGCTGCGCACGGCACCTATCCAAGCCGAGCGTACCGCGTGCAAAGTCCTGCGGAGAAGCATACGTTCAGGTAGAGGAGCGCGGTTGGAAGCATGAAGGTAGCATGCCGGCTTCCTAAGCGTGAGGAAGCACCAAGGAGGCCCTAACTTAGTGCCCCTTAGTAAGGGACGTTCCAGAATTGACGCCAGGTCGCCTTACAGCGTGTAAGACGTCCTTAGTAAGGAAAGGAGAGTTTCAGAATCCGGGCCTAAGCCAGGATACTTTGGAACAGCTGTTCAGAATCTTGCGACAGATGTCTGGCACAAACGACCATCCAACACCCGTGCAGTATTTACTATCGAATAATACACTGGAATTCTTGAATTTGGCGAAGAGCTCTGCTTCTGAAAACGGGTCTTCTGGCTTGCTGAGCAGCCTTCTTAGTGTAAACGACTTTAAGGAGCGAGTGACAAAAAAAAAAAAATAGAAGTGCGTCGACGACCTCTTAGACATTGGGAAGCAGTGCTCAGTGCCTGTGAAATTTACCACAGCTGCAAGGCAACAGAAAGAAGTGACACCAGGCTGATCTTTTTTTTATGTAGCCATCTATGTGGCCTGGAAATTTGTGGCAAAAGCAAGGTGTACAGAATGCTGTACTGCGTTGCTCACACCAATAGGATGCCCCCTTCCTCCAGAGTCATTGCTCGCAGTTCACGTGAACTTGTGTGGGCTGACGTTTCCGTCCGATAGTCTGACGAAGCTGGTGACGTCCCTTGAAGATAAATTCATGCACTGTTTGAGTGCAAATGTGCTTCCTCCAGTTGTAGCCTCCAGGAGTGGTCGGCTGTGAGCAACACAAATTTGAACTTACCAACAAAATTATCAAATTTTATTCCATAGCTCACTCACTTTCTTGTAAAGAGCAGGAACTTGGCATCTGGACGCACAGGAGAAAAGAAAAAGCGCCTAAAATTACATGTCTCGTGACCGCAGCGATGCAGTGCTTTACTTTTGGGACTAAACCTTGCTTGTTGTTGGAGTTTTTGGTAGTGTTGTTGGTGCACATGTGTGCGCTCGAAGAATGAGTATTGCGTTAAAAGATTCGTATATGATACGTGATGATCAAGAGGCATAAGTATTGTTTTACATTCTATAAGCGGCAGCTAGTCTACTTATAACAGAGATTTATTGCACTCGTATAGCTACCTCATGTAAACACATACAACAGTGCAACGAAATTAAACTAGAAACTCTGGTTGTTTGAATCTTAATATTTATTTGACGGCGTTTTATGTTCAATAAAACCAAAACAATCCTGCAACACGATCTCTGGAGAAAGCATACTCGGTGCGCAAATGATGACACCCTAGGGCTCCTGTATACAGTGGAACTTCGATAATACGTACCCCGGTTATGCGACAACCCGCATTTTACGACTAATTGGTTTGGTCCCGGCAAAATGCCCATAGACATAATGTATTAACGGCGATTATATGACGCAATTTTACGCTGACCCGCCTCTGGTACTGTCCGGGAAAAGAAAACTCAGCAGATGCAGGCTGGCATGTAAGCACACAGCAGGCTGCTGACAACGGGTGTGCAATGCCGTACTTACCCGATTGTAACGCGAAGGGGGACTTTCCAGTCACGCAAAATAAAGAAAATAAAACTGCTAATGTGATGCGAGATGAACGGAAAGAGAAATGGCACCTTTATTGAAGGAATTGCAATTCGGAAACGTTCTCTTCACTCATAATAGTCGTCTGAAGAGGAGACGGAGCTTTCCTTGGGCGGTCTTCTCTGGCAGTCACTTTCATAGATAGTTTCACTTTTGCGAAATTTCGCATGACTCGACACTGAAAGCGTCCCCGACAAGTGTTTCTGGCGCTGGACTTAAGCTCACCGTCAGCGCCAAGAGAGCTGTCGGCAGTATACTTCGAGGGTGCCGGGACGAGCTGCGTCTTGCGAAAGCGAAACTATCTCCAAAAGTGATCGCCCGAGAATTGTCATATTCTGTGCCGTCGAGCTTGTTTGAGATTTAAGTACTCCTTAAAAGACCACACAATCATTTCATTCGGGGTCATACCAAGCCACTTGCACAGAGCTTTCCCGACTGGTCTTGCAATTTAAAGTGGGCCTGCCGCTGGTCCCGCCATCTGCAAATCGTCGACGTCGAGACACCAAACCGCTCCTCGGTCATCAAAATTGCTCGTTTCTCGAAGCGACCATCATACCGAATGTGCTGCGTCGCCATAACGTCGTGAATGAATGGAGTCGAACCGCAAAAGGTCATAGGATATTGCGCCGTCATAACCAGTCAAAAGCACAGAAAACAGCTTCGATTCCAACCAAAAACAAGTTCCAACTACGTTCGGCTTGTCTATGGACCGAATCGAGACGTAAAGTTGCAGGTAGCCAACGTAACGCTAAACATCGCAGTATTTAGAATATTTGATTTAAAAGGGTCAATTTTACCGTTATTTGAATGTAAGGCGAGGGTCAAGTTCATGCAACGAAAATCATGAAAAGAAAAAAAACTCGTTATTGAATAAATGCGGTAATTTTTTAATAATTTAATCAACCTTCCTTGGAAGCAGTGCAGGTTCGGGCCGCGGGCTTATTCAGGCGGTCTGTACCCGTTCTTTGGACAAGACTGAGCGCCACTGCAGATATTCTCTTATTTTGATTATACGACACCCGGATTATATGACCGTCTTGCGTGGTCCCTACAAGGTCGTATAATCGGGGTTCCACTGTATGTACTGTCTCAATTTTCGCCTCTCTCGCTTTAGAACTCCCGCAAAGCTATTACTTTGGTTCAGAATTAGTGGCCTTATTAATAGGCTTACGTAAAAGGTCTTTACAATTCTCAACACAGTTAACAGTTCTATAATTTTTACCTCTTAAGCCTGGAAAGAGGCAGCTGACAGATGCCATTCAAATAACTCACATGCATTGATAAAATTGGTAGCTGTCTCTGATGTCATATAAAGACAGCTTCCAGTTTAAATACATGGATAAATGCGCGAAAGTTCCACTGTAAAACGGCCGCAGCAGCAGCCGACACGCGCCGCCTGCGGCAGGCCTCTGATCACAGTGCCAATCTTGTCGTCATGACGTGGAGAAGTGCTGAACTACGCTTAACGCCCACTGCATCACACACCCATCTAGCGACCGTACCTGCACGTTTGCTGCACTTTGGTCGTAAGTGAGTATGTGAAGAAGCCAGACACACCAAAAATTTGATGAAAAAAACAAACAAACATTCAACTCATATTTGTAATTTTAGGAACATTCGCATATCCCCAACATCAGATTATGCTGAGATGTGTACATATTTTTTCATTTAACATATTGACAGAAACTAATTGAAATTGTTTCATACCTCCTTGGAGTTGAACAGAGGCAGTGCAATTAGTTCAGTTCTCTGGTACTTATGCTTGTCATTTGTGTCTGAGGGCCCCGTTTTGCTGAAAATCAGGTGTCGGCGGTGTTGTCTGTCAGAAAAAATCATCCTTAACCACAACCACGCGGACCCTCCGCATGGCGCATAGGGGTTACTGAACTGTACTGAACATTACTAAAAATGTATCGGAGAAAAAAGCTCCATGATGAAAATGAAGACCCTAGTGATCTGTTACTTACAATAAAGAAGTCACGTGCCAACTGCTAAAAGGAATATTTCAAGATAACAACCTCAGAACATTGGTATATTACCAATATTACCGAAGGGTAGTGCTGCATTTTAAGGGTGCATTGCATACTGTTTTGTGAAAGGTGCATTAAGGAGTAGCAGCATGGTGCTTTGCAGGGCTAACATGTTTTTCTTATGCATGTGACTGCCTTTTGCACTGATGCACATGGAGTGCTTTTTTTTTCTGTTATGGGGTGCTTTTCTTTTTTAATTGTTAGCAGAATTTTGAAAAATCAGCCATGGCACTGAGCACAATTCGGCTTCTTGAGCTAGATTAACCACAGAGGCAGACAATATTTGCATGAGAAATGAAAATGAATATTTGACTAATAACAAAGCTTGACTAATCAACTTTTAAACTAATTACTTTATGGCACATATTGCAATTTGCAAATTGTAGCCCAATACTTCAAAGTCAAAGTCATATCCACTTGGATATGTTCTGAGGATTACTTCTGAGAATAATTTCTGAGGTCGAGACCAGTTTCAAGATATGCCTTCTGCTACAAAATGCATTGGTGTTCTCGTAACTTTTGAGCTTCAAAGCATAAAGAGGCCTTTGGGGAAGGAAGCAAATGGAACAACAGTGCATTTTTACTGCAGGTTTGACAGCGCTTCTCTCAAAACTGGTGGTAGTTTCAAGATTCATTCCAAGTGGATGAGCCTTGTGAAATGACAGGTTTTTAATTCGAGCATTGCAATCATCATCAGCCTATATTTATGTCCACTGCAGGACGAAGGCCTCTTCCTGTGATCTCCAATTACTCCTGTCTCGCGCTAGCTGATTCCAACTTGCACCTGCAAATTTCCCAATTTCATCACCCCACCTAGTTTTCTGCCGTCCTCGACTGCGTTTCCCTTCTCTTGGTATCCATTCAGTAACCCTAATGGTCCACTGGTTATCCATCCTCTGCATTACATGGCCTGCCCAGCTCCATTTTTTCCGTTTAATGTCAATTAGAATATCGGTTATCCCCGTTTGCTCTCTGATCCACACCGCTTTCTTCCTGTCTGTTAGGCCTAAAATTTTTCATTCATCGCTCTTTGTTATAACCTCCAAGTTTCTGCCCCATATGTTAGCACCGGTAGAATGCAATGATTGTTAACTTGTTCTCGAGCTTCTTTGTTATAACCTCCAAGTTTCTGCCCCATATGTTAGCACTGGTAGAATGCAATGATTGTACACTTTTCTTTCAATGACAGTGGTAATCTCCCAGTCAGGATTTGGTAATGCCTGTCATATGCACTCCAGCCCAATTTTATTATATAAATTTCTTTCTCATGATCAGGGTCCCCTGTGAGTAATTGACCTATATAAAAGGACTCCTTTACAGACTCTAGAGGCTGACTGGCGATCCTGAATTCTTGTACTCTTGCCAGGCTATTGAACATTATGTTAGTCTTCTGCATATTAATATTCAACCCCACTCTTACACTTTCTCGGTTAAGTTCCTCAATCATTTGCTGTAACTCGTCCCCATTGTTGCTGAATAGGGCAATGCCATCTGAAAACCGAAGGTTGCTGAGATATTCGCCGTTGATCCTCACTTCTAAGCCTTCCCAGTCTAAGAGCTTGAATACTTTTTCTAAGCATGCAGTCAATAGCATCGGAGAGATTGAGTCTCTTTGCCTGACCCCTTTCGTGATAGGTAACTTTCTACTTTTCTTTTGGAGAGCCAAGGTTGTTGTGCAATCTTTGTAGGTATTTGCCAATATATTCATGTATGCCTCCTGTACTCTTTGATTACGCAATGCCTCTATGACTGCTGGTATCTCTATTGAATCAAATGTTTTTTTCATAATCTATGGAAGCCATGTAGAGAGGTTGATATAGAGAGGTAGAGAGCCTTGCAATATGTGCTCAATATGTGCTCCTAAATAATTTTTAAAATGTTTTAGTGAAATTTTGTTAATTACTCAATTATGCGTTTAGATTTCCAGTATAAATAACAGCAGCCTGTATTGCAATATGTGCTCTTAGGTAACTCGTTCTAAAATTTATTGCTGAAACATTGTTAATTACACAATTATGCATTTATGTTATCAGTGTAAATAATGGCAGCCTCTTCGAGTAATCCGCTCGATGAGTAGATTTGTGCGATATGCCACAGGCATTTTTTTAAATCTCTTAACGTTAGAAGAAAAAAAAACTACGGCTGTATAGGCGTGTTCTTTGCATGACACTCCAGCCTACCTTCATTAATTAGTAGTTTTGGGGAAAAGGAAATTGTAAGCTTCTGCACTAGAGGCATGATCCACTTTTGTTTCCAATGTGGAAACATTGTGCACGGATGGCTAGACTGTTACTCACAATTTTTTTCTAATCATCCCATTCGCAGAATTTAGTCATATGCCCCTTAAAGGCATGCAGAGAAGGAAGTGGCATGCTGTCATAGTTCATTCCTCGCTGTTGCCTCCTTTCCATTCCTCTCTTTTTCAATGATTCAGTTTTCGCAGCAAAGACAACCTGAGTTCCTTCTGCTGATAAATTCAAGTTCACTGTGTCATGTTTTGTGCGTCTGGGGTATTCCTGCCACCTGGCAGTGTGTGTCCAGCTGTGTCGACATTGCAGAAAAGAATTTTACTGAAACAAGTTGTAGTAGTCATGAAAAGCCTCTAGGTTCAGGGAAATGCCATGACCCACTAGTGACCTATTCATAGGTTATGGCATACTTGAAGCACGTGTTATGTGAACTGCTGGCATGTCATGCCACACAATAGCCAGGGCTTTAAAGAGATCCCACAGTGAATGTGTTACATAGTTCCTGTTGGCATCAGAAAGCCTGTATCAAAGTTAATGTGTGATTAGAGGTGTTGCAACCCGACCTAATTGCTCCACTGTTCGTAGATTGCTGTTATGCAAGTGTTCTCTTGGGACAATGAGCGTCGCATATGGATAGATGGAGGAAGAGAAGAAGTAGGGAGTTGGACGACAATGGTTGGTGTACAGGTACTGGGTAACTATTGCTTGGTCCTCTATTATTCTGAAAACCAAGGCTGACCAACGAAGATGATCTCTAGCGTACTTTTTATGGCAGTGCGCACTCTGTGCCTCAAGAATGGGTTGATCAAAATGCTTGCACGGGCGTATAGTGTCATCGATTCCATGGCCGACCACAGTTGTACTACTCTAGGTCTGTTGTGCTCAGTGATCTGTTTGCTTTACACAACTATGAAGTGTGTGTGTACTTGTATATTTGTATAGTATTTCCAAACTCCTTAATGTGGAGGATGTCTGTGGCATATGCTTATATTTGTGTGCCTGTACTCATGATGGGGGGGCATTACGACAAAGATGGGGCATGATTCTTTGGGTCCTGGATTGCCCCTGCCATTAGTGTTGACAGTTCTTGCTTGAAGGTTGCTGGGTGACTGTTTTCGTGTGCGTGTATTGTGTTGTGCTAGGTTGTGTGTGTGCCAGACAACAACGCAGTGGTGTTGGATTTGAACTCGGCAGGGGCATTCCTGCCATAGACGGGCATGCTCGTTAGAGTCTGTAACAGGAAATCTGTGGAGCAAGACAGACACGAGTGCTAAGTTACCTGATAAAGCCATCCAAATAGTGCCCTGCCGATTCAAGATTCATAGAGCTCCATAAATGTGGCGTAGTAGTTTAGTAGCATACTGCAGTATGCATCCGGAGGTAACTGAAGATCTAGTTGGCATGCCACTGGCCTTGGGCGATAATAAAGAGTTGAATAAACTCGCGATGAAGATTAAAAACTGTCCGGAGGATCGGTGGCATAGGGGTAGGGAACTAGCACAATCTAAAGGCATTAGTTTTTTAATGAATTGAAGTTTGAGAGTTTGATGATTTTTTAACGCAAGCTACAGACCTTAAGTGCGGATAGTTAACACAGCAAATGATTAACATAATCTTGGTGATGCTAGCCACCTCATGTATCAAAGGGGATGGTCACAAAAATTCATCCAACCCCTCCCTAGCTCTAGGCGCCACAGTGGGCTTGTCATGCTTTCTTCCAGCTGCAAATAATGTGCTGGCAGTTGTAAATGAAATGCATTTCACGCGATCCCTGCCAGCTCTCACGATGTTAACACAATCCATCTGGCTGATGGGCACCGTTTGCTCTTGCGCATTAGTCCTTTTTTTTTTTTTGCTAAAGCGCGGAAGTACTCAGTGCTTTTTGCCGATGTTCCTACGTAACACTTGTTTTGGTTACCATCAGATACACGTGGTGACGACACACTCTCAGGCAAATATAAAGTCCCTTGATCGGTGTGTCTTCGGCAGCTTTGCTGGTCAGCGGAAAATGCCATGGAGCAGCTCTAAGACAAAGGACAGGAATCTAGGGCATTGGCTACTATGAGCCACGCACGCTGGTGCCACGCTCTCAGCCACCTAAGGAGCCTTCATTTATACACACTCGAGTGCTGTTTGAGGGTGGTGACATTTACAGGAGTTATGGAAATTTGCCACCAAATTTGGCAGACCATCATTTTGATTCTCGGTTCGAGCGGAAGGCGCTTTACTATCTCTTATGTTACATGCTGACATGTGCTGATGATGGCATGCAGTTAGTCTTCTAATACGCGCAAGAAACATGTAAATGCCTTCAATAGTTACGTTGGCATCTTCCTTTATTTGAACATAAAAAATTTATTTACAATTGTGTGTTGCACGAGACGCTGAAAGCAACAAGTTCTGGAGGATAGTGCATAGTGGCATGCGTTTCGTTACATCATCTTGCATCAAGAACGTTAAGTGCATTAAGCCCTGCTTTTGCTCTTGCTTTTAATGTGTTTTACGCAGTTTTTGGTAATAAAGAATCCTCGTATTAATCTGTTCAACTATGTTATATTTTCTTATTCATCTGTTCAACTATGCTATATTTTCTTGGTGGCTGGGAGCGAAGTGCATTGAATAAATCAAAGTAATTGCACGGCACAAACGATCCTGAGCAGCATGGCTGTCTTGGACATGATCTGGGTGGACTCTTGACAGACTGCCAGTTTGATTCTCACATCGCTAAATTTAGTGGAAACTTTTGTACAGCATATTTAGCAAGTGGCAGCATGTACCCTTTCATAGGCTGACACCACCCTAAAACAGGGCATAGGCATGGGAACTCTTAGCGCTAGCTAGAGTAGGGAGGCAGTTGTGAGTCTCTTTCTTATGTGCCGTCATTCACCGAGAGCTGTCACATGCAACTCCAAAATTAACAGAAAAGCTAACTCGACAGCTACACTACCCATGCTGTGCTGGTTTTCGCGCTGTTGAGAGCACCAACACTTAAATTACTGTTTGTCATGTTCAATCATCCCACAATGGTCTTGCCTTACAATTCACAGTAATTTAGAGAAATAGAGTCATGGTCAGGGCTCTGCAAAAGTAAGACTGCGCCTGTTTGTTGCGTCACTATTGAGGGCACACGCACAAAAGTTTCTCCCTTGTACATTGCCTCATTTTCAGTGTATTCAGCAGAGACTACGATCACAAGTATGATGTGTCTCAAATTAACCATGTGAAGCATTCTTTGGCACATTGCAGGCACTTTGAAATAGGTTCCCGTCTCGCATCGTTTTGGGCCTTTTAATGAAAAAAGTATGCGAGGGTGGAATTGAACATTGGTCTCTGAGCAGAACAGCCTCATGGTCTAATGGTCTAACCACTGATCTCCACTATAATTTGCTGGATGCCGCATCGCCGCTCACCGCGGTGGGCGCAAGTGAAGTCACCGGAAGTTAGGAGACGCCCGGCGGCTTGTCCCGGAAGGAGGTGTCTGCTGCCTTTACCAGTGCGCGTTTTAAGGGGATCAAGCTGCGTTAGAATGTTTTTTTTTTCGTTCTTTTTTGCGCAATAACAGTTATTCTTTTTTTTTCTGTCAGGAACATGCCTTTTTGCCAGTCTGAGCCTGTATTCTTGTAATTTTATTTACTTAAAACAATAATATTGATGACCAGCGTTCGAGTGTCCATCATTCACAATAGCGACGCGATCGGCGCGGGATTCCAGCTTTGGAAAGCAGCTGCATAGAATTACGTGAAACATGGCATCACATCAGGAACTTTCGATTGCAGTAGGGATGTCTCAGGATCGATCGCGATTGGGCTCGCGCAAAACGGCCAACCACATTCGAGAAATTCGTTCCCGATCACGCTTGAACGCGATCGAATATGCTCGGCTACTTATGCGCCAGCAAGGAAACATTTTCCATATTGGATATGTGCTCTAAATTCCGCTTTGCTGTTTTCAGACGGAGTTTATGTATGCTCGTGACTGATATAGCCAGATTACAGTGCATGGTGTTATAACTCCTCACTGATGTCCTTCCTTTAACACATAGCAAACACGGAGTGGTGAATAACAAAAAGTTTGGTGAAGAAAACTCATGCGCATTTATTTCAAATCATATGTTAACTCTATTAACGGTGCAAGGATATGGTACAAAGGATGCAGGCTAATGCACAAAACATCTTGTTTACTATTTAAAAAAAAAGCCGGCAGATCCCACGCCATGTGGGAATCGATGTTATGCGAAGCAGTGTGCGGGGAGCCTACAACGTTAACGAAACGACCATGAGAGCACCAAGACGTAGGCAGCTCTTTCATGACCTACATGACACGCATGTCATGAGTCCTCGGGAGTCCCTTTAGCTACACCTAAGAGGCCTTAAGGCGAAAGCCATAGTCATGCTTATGACTATGACTTCGGCCATCAAGCTTTAGCCTTTTCCTTCACTTAGTACCACATCCGAACCCAATCCGTTGGTTTTTGAGTGTTGATTTTTTTTCGCTGAGTCATCTTCATTTTTGCTGAGCCATGCTCATGGCCGACTTCTACCAGCCCCCTTTAGTGTTTCCTTCACTTAGTACCCACGTCCAAACCCGTTTCAGTGGTTTTTGAGTGTTATTCTATTCGCTGGGTCATTGTCATGACCTACATGATACGCATGTCATGACATTTGTGTCATGACCTATCACTTATGTTCGTCATACACTCCTGTCCTACTATGCCGATTTTGGTACCGACCAAGTTAACGAAACGACCATGAGGGCACCAAGACGTAGGCGGCTGTTTCATGACCTACATGACACGCATGCCATGACATATCATTTATGTTTGTCATATAATCTTGTCATAGTATGCAAACTTTGGTACATACCAAGTTAACGAAACGACCATGAGAGCACAAAGACGTATGCAGCTAGATAGACAGATAGATAGATACTGTCAAAGTAGCAAATGTTCACCAAGGAATGCTTCGCATTAAAAAAAAATAATTCTGGAATCTTTCTTTGTGCACACACTTCAGCAATGCTGATGACTACTGGTTGTGAAAAAGAATGTTAAAATGAATTGAATATCGTAGGGACAGCATCAGGTCATAGCCGCGTTCGTGCTCGCGTGCGGTCGAATCACGACTCCGCGAAGTGGTCGCTACAAAGGCTGCTTCCCGGTGATGGCCTCCACTTGTCTCGCCTTAAGTTTGCAACCCATCGACTGCAAAAATCTCTCCGAGACCACGGGAACCTCTGCATAAAATGAACCAACTTGTAGTGCCTGTGGTTTGCAGTGTTGGGATGCACGCCGAAATGCCAGCGGTATAGCCTTAGTTTTACGCAACGCACAATCCAAATTACACTGATTTGAAAAATGCTTACGCGTGAAACATTTTTCCAAAAGACTTCTCCGGCCTGCGTGTGCAATTCACGGCACAACAAGCAGGCATTTTTGGGCAGAAAAAGAAAACACGTCGAGCGCATGCGAGCTGCAAAGCGATGCGAAGCCGCAAATGGCCGACTTCCGGGACAAGGCCTATCACTTCCGGTAGCTTCAGTTGCGCGCGCTCGAAGCGCCATCCAGCCCTCTATAGTACAGATCAGTGGGTCTAACCATATAAGAGGGAGTGACGTATGAGAGGAAAAGATTCTATTTTCTGCAGCCCTTAAGGGATCACGGCTCAGCGCCATGATCAATTTTGCACATACTTATCACGTACCAACGTGATCTAGCTCGTTAAGATGACTGGTGCGTGCATCACATTGCACAGTACAAGCAAGAGCAACTTCTCTTATGCACCAGTTTCCATCCAGCCAGTCTTACCGTTGTCTCTCGTGTGCATCACGTTACACATACAAGTTGCTTATAAAAGCGAGAGCGTGCCAATTTCTCTCATTCTTCCCTTGGGGGCTAGTGCTTTGAGATGTGTTAGACTGCTCTGCCTTCGGGAATTGCCCAAATTCTCCAGTCCTCCCCACATACATACCTCCCCACTTTACATAGATTCCAATAGGTGCGTTGGACCTGTATTTTTTTGTATGCTGTACTGTCTGTACAGCGATGCGCAGATTTAGTGCTAACAGCTGCAGAGTCCAAAAGGGGGTGGAGAGAATTTTACAAAGGCCCGAAGAAGAGGGGAATGTAGCAGTGGAAAAGGGCATTGTAGAAAGCTAGGTGCAGCATGATTGAATACACCAGATGCATTTTGAGGTGGGCAAGTCATCACTCCTGTCGTGTCTTGCTCCCTGGTGTAGGCGCTCCCTACACTGCTTAGAAGATTTAAAGCGCACCCAGTGTGTGTGTGTGTGTGTGTGTGTGTGTGTGTGTGTGTGTGTGTGTGTGTGTGTGTGTGTGTGTGTGTGTGTGTGTGTGTGTGTGTGTGTGTGCGCGTGTGTGTGTGTGTTACCTTTAAAGTATTTTTAATACTGGCGTTGGCAGCAAATGCATATTGTTGAAGCAGTGAAGAATAAACGAGTACCTGTTTCACTTACCTGCTTTTGGTTTTTTGAAAGATGCCTGTTGCCGGATTGTTTGAAATTACCCTGATCCGGCTGTTTGTGTCATGTACGAGCGGCTTCTGTGCCTGGTATGTTTTGTCAACAGAGTATTTTGCACAGTTTCCATGATCGAGGCAAATGTGAAAGAGAATAAAAGTGAGTTAAGGAGGAATATTAAAATCTGCTATCTGGAAGAACTGAGCAGGACTGTGTATCAAGTTTATCACTTTGCTGAGAGAAAAGAGGCACAAGGGTGAGCAAGTAACCTGGATGATGATGAATGTGACCTGCTGAAGGAGTGCCACTAGAGAGTTTAAATCTCCCTAAGGCACTTTTAAACTCCTTATGGAGATTTAGAAAAAGTAGCGCACCCAAGTGTCCTTGCTTGCCCAAAGCTCCATACCTTGCTTGCGTTTTTTTGTACTCCTTTTGCATTCTTTTGTATGCCCTGTGGTTTGCATCCTTAAGTTTACACAACATGGAATCTGTACAATAGGTTATTTTATTGCGATAGCAATTATATGGACACTCCAAAGCAGATTTCTGCTGTCGCCGTTGCTGTGAGGTTCCGTATGACGTCAGTGGAGATGAAATCGTCGCCGCGTGCCGAACGCTGTATGTGCGAGTGAAAGGGCGCAAGGGACGCGCGCTTTCACGGGGAGAAAAAACGCACGTTCTGTGCCGTGCTCCCTGAAGGGCTGCAGAAGTAGGCGTCTCTTTTCTCCTTTACAATCACCATATATGTAAAACAAACGCGCCTTCTTCCGACGCGCGAAAGGCCGTGGTGAGGAGGGTGGGGAGGGGGAGGGAAGGGAGGCGACGTTTAGCTGCGGCATCAAGTGCCTATTTATTTCAGAGGCTCCGGCAACAGTCACCAACGCCGTACGCATTTTGTGCGAACGCGGGCAAAACGCCGACGGCGTCGACAACAGTTCTGCGTGTTGCCGGTGCTGCTGCATGTCCAAGGTTATACACCTGATAAAGCTACTATCATTACTCCGATAGCTCTCTACAAATTTGCTATCGCAATTGATGCTTCGCCTTTCAGGTGAAACTGCGACAACTTTTTTAAATGCAACACATTTTTTGGGAGCTTCACTCAATTGTCACCTGTGTGTGTCCATATCTAACTTCTGTCACACCAACTTGGGTGACTTGGTAGTACATGACCTAACTGGTAGAAAATCGGTTCGCTGTGCTGAGGGGACCAGGTTTGAAACCAATCGTCGGACCAACTTGGGTCACTGGGTATGTGCCGCTTTTCAATGAACCTGTGGATACGGCGAGGTTGGTCAGGCCATCAGTTCATTAAAGGTTCCGTGACGGGGCATGGCGTCTGAGGAGAACTAGGAGAAGACTGTGCATCAGACTGCGGCTGCAGCGTTCGGGAGCTGGCTTCGTTCTCTGTGCATGCTCTCTGAGCTGGTGCCAGCGGGGCAGCCACATAACTCCCCTGTCCAGCGCGAACTTGTAGGGAGCGCGAGGACGAAGAAGAATGCATGAGCAAAAGGGAAATAAAAGAAGGTGGTAACAACGCAGGGAACCAAGTGCAGAAAAAGAAATTGCGTGAAAAATACCGAGCCAACAAGTCCTACATACAGAGTTTGTGACATCGGTCCAATGTAAGCACCGTGGCTATTTGCAGTATATATTTACAGGCTATGTACACTCGGCCACAAAATTTGACGGACCACAGGATCTCAGAAAATGTTGAATTTCCAAGCAGACTGTAACAGTAGCCAGTAAAATCGTACATCACAATGCTTTTCGTATATACTAGTAGAGAACCCGCCGGGTGGCTCAGTCAGCTAAGGCGTTGCGCTGCTGAGCACGAGATCGCGGGATCGAATCCCGGCCATGGCGGCCGCATTTCGATGGAGGCAAAATGCGAAAACGCCCGTGTGCTTGCGTTGTAGTGCACGTTAAAGAACCCCAGGTGGTCAAAATTAATCCGGAGCCCTCCACCACGGCGTGCCTCATAATCAGAACTGGTTTTGGCACGTAAAACCCCAGAAAGAAGAAGAAGATATACTAGTAGAGATTGGAAAAGCGAATAGCAGGCTGCATTGTAAGGCTACAGAGTTATTCAATTTTTCTCGGATTCTGTGGTCCGTAAACTTTTGGGGTTGACCGTACAATGTCTAGCGAAGTTGTATTCATACATGAGTACAGGTCGGGAACAAAAAGGCAAGACTGGTGCAAAAGTTCAAAAGGTTGTACCTGGTAGTGGTATCAGAACGTCGTTTTCTGAAATATGCCCAATTAACAGGTAATCAGTCGCACCAGGGCTCACGACTGGCTGGCATTCTGGTCTGATCGCTTGCACTTCGTTTTGTATGGCTGAGTAAGGCCGGGTGAAAGGAATGCCAAAGCCGTTCGTCTATGTTGAAAATTTGGCTGTTTTGACGGTACGGGTAGAAAGAGCCTGAATGTGTTGCCACATTGTACATGCTGCACTCAAGCATGTAGCGCAAACGGCCATTGACGCTATGTAAGCATCGGCGGAGTTAATATAGGATATGCTGTAATAACCAACTATTAGCTATGTTAATATAATATATGTACTGAACCTTGATCCGCGAGGCAGCGACAGCATCGCCGGGCAGCCGCGCCATGTTTACGGTCGTCGGTTCATCAGAGCAAGTCCGTGCGTAACGGAAGTATTGGAGATCGCTATCGTCCAAGCTGTCGTAGGGAGTTCGCACACAGCAGCGTTTTGTGCGCGGAGCTGTGAGTGCGTGTTAATACGTAGAAATTTAATTAGCGTATCTGCATGCATGGAGAGACTGCACGTGCCGCAATTGTACGCCAATGCAGCAGCGGCATAATTGTGATCGAACTGCGCGGTGTCGCCGTCTTCTTTTATGAGAAGCCACGGTGCGAGTGGCTTTTCATTGAATGACTGTGCATGATGAACCTGCAAGTACAGACAGCTTAAGCGTCGCAATCTAAAAATTTGAATTCAATTTGAAAATTGTGGTGGCTACAGACCGGGTTGGAGCACTTACTACTTTTCAAAATAAAACAACATTAACGCTAATTTGTACGACATAAATGAATGGCATTTACCAGACTCCGTAAATGCTGACGGTCATTAAAGAGGAAGGAAGTTACAAATACATTATACAGGTTTCTTTCCCCGAAAGCTGCGCGTCTCTAACCAGCACTAAACAAACACGCACGGCACGCAGTGGTTGTGGAGGTCTAAAAATCATTTGAAAACAACCGCTGGCAACTGCTGCATCTAATCCCTCTCCGACCGCGACATCCCATTACCGTGGTTATGGGATGCACACACAATTCACATGGCTATTTCACACACACAAAAAGAAAAAACGCGAACAAAAATAAATGACGGAAGCTTGCTCACCTTTCCGACAACAACAATTTGACAAACGGCAACTGCCCCCAGCCGCTCGTCAAATAATTGTGGCCTTCCATGGATTTGTATGATTTTAGTTGCTCGCACGACACAAAACTTGTTCCATGCACAAGATAGTCCTTGATGTTGGTGAAATCCACGCGAGGCAGCAGTCTTTCAGCTCAAGAGGCTCGACGCCGCCACACAATTAAGTGCACTTTTTCTTCGTAGCGCAATAGCTCAGGTTTATCTAAACCGCGTGTGTATGCACTTAAGTGCATTATAGCCACCGAACACACCAATTGACTATAAATACTGAAGTGCAATTTTCTGCTGAATCGTCTGTTGCGCTACTGCCAGTGCCTAGGCCTAGGCCGCCTAAGGACGGCAACCGCCAACATAGTGGCAACCACGGATGACGGTAGCGCTCCTCGCGGATGACATCAAGTGCATACACCCTATAGCTGGTGCGGGTGCAACGCCAGTACACACTCTACAAGAGACATCCGTGGCAGATATCGCTGAACCACGACAGCTGAAATTTCTTTCTCTATGGCTGAAACATGGTCTTTGTGCATGTTTCTCCGTAACACCTGTTCGATCTGCCTTACGCCGAAAGGAATGGCTCGCCTGGCGATGCAAGTGCCATTTGCGAAAATGTGGTTGGCAACAATGTTAAAAAGTTTGCATCCTTTGGGGCTTATCTTGCCCTACAACGATAATTGTGACATCTTGCCCGCATTTAATTTCCTTAAAGGACCCCTAAACCACTCGGAGGTTGAAATATAGTGGTGTTGCAATTGTACACGAATCGGCAACGAACATGTAGCTGCAAGAATTTTTCGAAATGGTGCCATAATAACGGAGTTCCACGCGTTTGATAATCGAAACACGGCCCTCACTCGTTGTGCTCTTTCCTTCGCTAAGCTCAGTTCGTCGGCTGGTCTCCTCGCTGAGTGCTCCTCCAAATGCCACGCAACATACGTCATCGCCAACGCGCTTTTGAAAACATACCGACGGCGAACCGGCCTCCAGTGCCGTAGAATCCGGAGGACGTCTGCCACGCGAGAGGTGTCCAAAGTAGACGGCAGTACGGCTGGCGCACCGCCCGCCGTACGACCGACGGGCCGGCCAATCGACGACCACGAAGCTGCGAGACTCGTCATTGGCGACGCAAACATCGGCTACAGCTAAAGTCCAGGTTCGAGTGGCTTTAGCTACAGCTTCTGTTCCAAGCAAAATAACGGCCACTAGATAATGTGATGCGTAAATTGTACATTTTATGAAAAACGAAATCCACTATGAAACACGAACAAGAGCACCGATACTTGTCGAGCTCAGCTTCAGTGCACGGCTACTGACAGCAGACGACCGAGCGGCTCGGCTGTGCTCATATCGCAGCCGACGGCGCTGCTAATATCAGCGTATTTTCTTCTTTGTGTAGAGTTATTGCGAAGAGTGACTACAACGCTAAGAAAATATTGCGGCTTGTGAGCATCAGTGATTTATTCCGAAGCGCCGTCAGCTTTCTTTGAAGTGGAACCGAAGAAGGCCTAGCAACGATATCGGCGCCCTCTCCTCAGTCGCTGATTGGCCACTTCGCTGTATGGCTGCCGCACAAATGGCTCCCGGTGCCATCCTCTCTACGGCAAGGAAATCTACGGCAAGGAAATCTTGCCGTTTCCAAGCAAAATTGCCGTCGAACGGCGGTGCGCAGTGTGCGGCGAGTTGCCGTGCTGGTAACGCGGACAGGTCTTTACCGCGACTCCGCCCTTCTCGGCTAACCGCTGTTGCTTCCGTGCCGGCCCGTGCTCCTGCGAAGCGTGCCGCTATGGACCTTGTGTTGTGTGCACGACTAGGAAGGCCAACACTGTCTGACTCTGTTCGCGCAGGTAATCAGACCTCTAAGCACGACTGTGTTGGAACGCAAGCGATTTAGCGCTTGCGTTGCGGGCAGTAGTTACCGATTCGCAAGTGCGCACTGTTCAGGACAGGAGCCGAGGCAGACTACTGGCAAGCGGAAACCCAAAACAAAACTTTATTCCCACTCTCCCAAAGCCCCTTATATACAAGGTCCTTGTAGTGCCACCTTATGGCCACTTGCACAAGGCACACAGGTGGCTACCTCTACATCCCTCCTTTTCACCTTATTGAAAACTATAGAAGAAGAAGAGGTTTGGGACGCAGGACGAGGGCTCGCGCCAGCCGCCATCGTAGCAGTCGGTTCAATAAACCGCAACCGGTGGACACGCAGTCGCTTCGTACATTCCTTACATTTATGGTGCCGTGAAACCCGGGAGACGACTGGCGTCCTGCATCGACGATGGACCGGCTGTGACGCAGCAGAGGCGTACTTCGAGCCGCTGCTACAAGGCTCATCTCGTCCGCTACCGAAGCGCTACAAGTCGAGCATCCTTCGCCATCTGACCTGCAAGTTATTTTGGATGACCTGCAGGACAAGGACTCGGCGCTAGCAGCGCTCAACGAGACTATTGCCGACCTCATGGACGACGGTGACGAGTATGAGGCGGAAGCCACCGTCGCTCTGGACTACCACGACAAGATCCGCAACACCATGAGCCGGGTCCGCTTCATTCTGCTGCAAGAGCCGGAGACAGCGCCACACAGAGCGTTCTGAGCGACACCGCCACCCAAGGCGTCTCCACTCAAGCAATTTCCCGAGCACCGTTACACCGAGTTGCCCTACCGAAACTACAGGTACCCGTTTTCTCCGGTGAACTTCGCGAGTGGCAGGGCTTCTGGGAACATTTCATGGCCACGATCCATAACAACCACGAGCTGTCCGACATCGACAAATTTTTGTACTTAAGATTCTATTTAACCGGCACAGCGAAGTGTGCAATTGAAGGTGTGCGTCTGGCGGAAGCGAACTATGCTGTAGCAGTGAAAATACTCCGAGAGAGGTTCGGCCGTCATACCGCCCTCATTGACGACCACATCGACTGTTTACTTGCTATCGCGCCCATTGATCGCTCTTCTCAGGTATCGCAGCTGCGGGAACTCTACGAAGAGGTGCACTTTCGTACAAGCTGCCTGGACAGACTCGGGGTTCCACCGTCAGAATACACGGTCATCCTTCATCGCGTCCTTATGCGATCGCTTTCCGAAGATATCGCTATTCTCTACCGTCAACGCATGAAGGAGACTGAGCCCGATGACAGGGCTACTCCGAGGTCGCGGCAAGAGGAGATGCGAAAGGTCATGAAGTTCTTGCAGGTGCAAGTCGAGAGCAGAGAAGAGAGCCAGGCCTCCCATTTAAGGTGCCTACCAAAAATTGCCTCCGCGGGACTAGGGCGATGCCGACCTTGTCTGCCACTGCCGGTACCGTCAGCATTAGCCTTGGCCGCAGGATCTGCATCGAACGAGCATCCCTGCTGTGTACTGTGCGATAACCGTGACCACACCATAAAGGACTGCCACGTCACATTGTCGTCCCACGAGATCAGACACCGGCAAATCAGTGCTCGAAACCGTAGCCCCGATACCAGCTACGGCACAACGTCAGCGACCAGACCATATGTGAAAACCCCGACCCAATTGTATGCTACTGCACCAATTTTATCGGCCAAAACGCTCACCTTCATCGACCAACAGGGCTACATCGCGCCGACAACGGCAAGTACACCACCGCCGGAGACGCCCGACGACTCGAACTTCTACTTCAGCCACGGTAAAGTGAAAGTGTGTGGCGTTCTCAGCACTGCGGCTCCGCCCATCGCTAGGACGCTGTCGGTTGATTCATATGGGCTTCCGTTCCATCCTGGTGGTACGGCAGCAGCAACCGCAACCACCGGCGCCGCAGCAGGCAGCTCGTTGATTGTTGTTGCAGACAGGGAAAATGACAAGAGAATGCACCTGTTGCGCCTAAGAAAACATGCCACGAGCACAACGAAAGCGTGCCTCAACGGCTTTTCTCCGTCAAAACTTCAGCAACAAAGCTGGCCACTCCCAGACTGCAGTAGCCTACCGCCGAAGAGGCTCTTCGCGTCTAAAAGATCCCACAGAGCCCTCATCGTAGTCCTCGCCGCGTGAGGTCCGTCCACCCCTACCCTGGCCGCCATGGCCAACTCGTTCAAGCGCTTCCCGACCATCTTCGGCTGCAAGCTGGACCACAAGTGGGGAAACTTAAACGCTTGCGTCAAGAAGACTGACAAAGGCGGCGCGCCGGCCTGGAGCAGCGTTCACTTACCCATCGACAACCTGTGTCGCAAGAAAAAGATTCGGCAAGTTGGACGACCGCAATGTCGTGCTCCAGGAGTAGCCAGCCTTCAGGGCTTACTGTGACTACTGGCAGGTCCACAGCCTTTCCTGCCTTGTTCCTGGAAAACCTACCTGTCCTTTCATCTCGCCGTCCTTCCTCGCCATCCTTCAAGAACTGCCCTTCTACCAAAGGACTTTGTACCGCACTCTCGTTATACCGAAGTCCTAATAAGCCCTTGAATTCAGCCAGTTCGCTTACCATTCCTCAATACAGCGCCTGCATCTGTGAACGTCGTTGGATCTAATTCCGCGCACTGCTGTGCCTATGACAACTCGAAGCACCAGAAACCCCCCGACAGCATCCGCCATTTCCTGGAAATGTGCTATCATCTCTTTCATGTAAGACTGACTTCTATGTGCCACCCTTCTTCACTGCACTGTGGACCGGATGTTTTCAAGTGCTCTAAAAAGGTCGTTCCTGATACGTAGTACTGTCGATCGACCAGCAGGACCGACGTCCTGTGCAGCGTATCAACCTTCTGAAAGTGCACACGCGCAACGCGGCCGCGGGAGTGTATTGAAAACTATAGACGAAGAAGAGGTTTGGAACGCAGGACGAGGGCTCGCGCCACCCGCCATCGTAGCAGTCGGTTCAATGAACTGCAACCGGCGGACGCGCAGTCGCTTCGTACGTTCCTTACACACCTTTTATGGAACAGGTCCCTACAAGTCCAACCGCCGCGGTGGTCTCACTATACGACCGCTGCGAGTCTGTGTCACCGTGTCCTGTGGCATCACTTCTGACTGCGTTGGATCTTCTCGAAGTGCTGCAGGCTGCATGATCTCGGGAGGGACAGGCAGAGAAGCTGCCAGTTGAGCTTGGGTCGCTTCCTATGAATGAAGTACCAGGTGTCGACGATTACGCTGAAGGACGCCTCTGGGGGTCTGAACAATGTAGGACCATGGACGCTGAGCCTGTGAGAGTACTTCACCATTGCAGCGTGTGTCAGTGACCTATACATAGTCTCCAGGACTCGGAGGGGTCAATTGGCTTGAAGCATGACGGCAATTCTAGTTCATCGCTTGCCGTGCCTTGTTCCACAAGTCATTTTCCCTGAAACTCCTTGTCATGAGTTGGACGCTGGTGGTACACGAAAAAGAAGACGAAGATCGCGGAGCATTCCGAATGGCGCGAGCGCTTGAGGCACGCGAACCGAGGTGTGGTCGAGGCAGAAGCGAGGCGAAGCAGCATTATCGACGTGGCTCTTGGGCTGGAAGGTCGCTTCGTTAGCTATGCTCTCACGACGGGAGAGCGGAGAGCCCGGCCACGAAGCTCGTGATGCTGGCAAGGCCCAGGCGTAGCTGTAGACCTCGGAGACGTCCGGGTGAAGTTCCTGGGACCAGCTGCTGCTGTTCACGGTGGTTCCGGTACTCTTCGCAAGACTCCCTCTTTCTCAGCTGAGCCCGATCAACCGATAATCACCGGGTCACCACGCAGATCGACGGAGGGCGAAGAACGCTTCGGTAGGTCTAACCAGGCAATTGACACATCAGCGGCGGCTACCGGGGCACCAGCCACGTATTCGGTCAGGTCGACGGAACCGCAAATCGTCGGCACTTACGGCACCCGCAACACTCCGGACAAACACGACAGAGATTCAACGAGAGGAACTTGAAACCGACAGTACATAAGAGCCCACATTTCTGCTTTGCGACGCAGTTAGGCCGGGACTAGGGTGGCCAGACTTTGATGAGTCAGGGCTAGGACTGATTTAGAGACTTTAAGACGGAGCTAGACTCTGAAACCGAAACGGAGTATTGTTTGTTAGTAGTTTGTAGTTCGTCCGAGTTGTGTATTTTACATTGAGCGAGCTTCGTTGTTAAATTACTTTAGTTTTGTGTGCCTCGTGCTTTTACAGTCCTTGTACGTATTGAATCCTTGTTTGCTGTGCTGCCTGTCGTATCTCTCCTCCCTCGAGGGTAATGCCTGTGCGCAACCCTCCGGCTCCCAAAGAGTAGGTGACGAAAATTAGCGAGCCTGCCAGGATATGGCCCAGTCACCGATACTCGGGAGTTGCAAAGAGGGAGTGGGAACGCTTGGCGGCGACAGCGAAGGACTTAAATATGTCGAAGGATGAGACGATGGCGTTTTTTGAGTATACGCAACAAGAAAAAGAACGAGAACGCGAGGAGCATGAACGAGTGCGCGAACGGCACAAAAGCGAGAAGGAAATTTTAGAATTGAAGTTAAAGTTGGCAGAGATGAACGCCAGGTCTCGCGAGGGGTCGATTTCCCCCAGGTCGGCGTCATCCGACTCTACTTCGCTCAGGCCAAAACAGATTTGCCCCAGGAAATTGATGGCTCCGTTTGATGAGCGTGGAGATGATTTAGATGCGTATTTTCATCGCTTTGATAGAATAGCAGTCTGGCAAGGCTGGTCAAGGAATGAGTGGGCTAGCGCCTTAAGCCTGTGTCTAGTTGGTGAGGCTTTAAGTGTGTTCGGACGGATGCCCGCTGAAGAGAGTTAGGCTATGATAAGGTGAAGAACACTTTATTGCAAAGATTCCGGCTAACCGCTGAGGGTTTCCGCGAAAAGTTCAGGTCATGCAAGCCGGAAGACGCGGAAACTGGAAAACAGTTTGCATGTAGATTTGCAAACTACTTTAAAAGATGGATGGAGTTATCAGAGGCCAACAAGACATATGAAGGGGTGCGGGACAAGGTCGTAGGAGAACAATTTCTCGCCAGATGCAGTGACGGTCTGGCAGTATTCCTCAAGGAGAGGAAATTAAAAACAGTAGAGGAAATGGCAGCGTGTTCAGATCAGTTCGTAGAGGCTCAGGGACTAAGAAATTTAGGAAAGAGTGGCAAATACGCGCCGATGGCAGCAGTAGGGGAGACGAGGAATCGGGGTTCAATGAACAGGCAAGGGACGTCACAAAGATGTTTCCTTTTTAACCGGCTGGGACATATAGCAATGAACTGTCGGGTGAAGGATAATCGACGTGGTCTACCAGTGGTTTGCCAGCTATGTCAAAAGAGAGGTCATGGGGCGCTCGAATGCAGATCAAGATATGTGAACAAAGCAGCATGTATGATGAAATGCAAAGAGGATGGGCCGAGAGAAAAGAATGTGCCCGTTGTGGAGGGAGAAGTACAAGGACACAGGGGCCATAGTATTGAGAGACACGGGGGCGAACACAGTCTTGGTCAGGGAGAGTCTGGTACCGTCCGAGAGCATGACCGGCTATTTAAAACCAGTCATTTTGGCGGACAAGTCCGTTAAGTATTTGCCAGAGGCGCAAATTCAAGTATCGACACCATTTTTTACGGGATTGGTCACAGCTAGGTGTGTAGAAGATCCTCTGTATGACCTGATTTTTGGGAATGTATCAGGGGTGAGAAGGGCAGATGACCCAGACCCTAACTGGAAGAGGACAGAGGATTTAGAGAAGGAGGAAAAAGCCAGAAGCGCTAGAAGAGGAGACACCTGAGGTAGAGAGCAGCGGCAGTACAAACGCGAGCTAGGAGTAAGAATACTAAACCCTTAACACCATTACCGGTCACGAACATTAAGGAGTTGAGCATAATGGCGGCTGAATTCAAGGAATTACAGGAGAAAGACGAGTCGTTACAGAAGTGCATACAGAAGATAGGAGAAGTAGTACGAAGGAAAAGTCGAAACGTGGTGGAGTTTTTCAATAAGAACGATTTATTATACCGGAGGTGTGTGTTCAATTCGGGAACAGAGGTTCAGCAGTTGATGGTCCCCAAGGAACTGAGAGAGAGAGAGTAATGAAGATAGGACATGACAGTGTGATGGCAGGACATCAAGGGATAGGGAGGACGTTGGCGAGGATTACAGATGAGTTCTTCTGGATTGGGGTACAGAGCGATGTGAGGAGATACGTCGGGTCCTGTGATGTATGTCAAAAGACAGTGGCGAAGGGTCGTGTAGGAAAGGCACCGCTAGGAAAGATGCCCATTGTTGAGCTACCATTCCACCGTGTAGCGATTGATATCGTAGGACCTATTAGTCCCACGTCCGGGAAAGATCATAGATATGTGCTCACATTGGTGGACGTTGGCACTAGGTATCCTGACGCGGTAGCACTTAAGACGGTAGATACGATTCAGGTGGCCAAAGCATTATGTTTTCCCGGTTCGGCGTTCCAAGGGAGATTTTAAGTGACAGGGGCTCTAACTTTACATCGGAAGTTATGACGGAGATAAATAGGCTGCTGTCTATAGATCAAAAGCTAACTACCCCATATCACCCAATGGCCAATGGGTTAGTGGAAAGGTTTAACGGGACATTGAAAACAATGATCAGGAGGATGTGTCAGGAGAGGCCAAAAGACTGGGATAGATACTTGCCAGCACTCTAGTTTGCGTACCGAGAGGTACCACAAGCCAGCATAGGGTTTTCTCCATTCGAGATGATTTATGGCAGAGCAGTCAGAGGGCCGATAACTCTTCTTAAAGAGTTGTGGACTAGAGAGGAACTGTGTAGTGAGGAAAAGACGACCTACACCTATGTATTAAAGCTGAGGAACAGGTTGGAGGAGACATGTAAGTAGGCCCATGAGAAGTTAGCACAGGCTAAGCAAATTCAGAAGAATTATTATGACCGCAAAGCAGTGTCTAGAAGATTAGAAACGGGAGATAAGGTGTTAGTGCTGCTCCCCACAGACCATAATAAGATATTGATGCAGTGGAAGGGACCTTTCACGGTGACGCAGAAGAAGAATGAGTTGGACTATGAAATTGATGTGCAGGGTCATAGAAAGGTGTTTCATATTAACATGCTGAAGAAATATGAAGATGGAGAAGAAACTGGAAAAGGGCTAGAGTTTGTATGGTAATCGCGGAGGAGAATGACCACGGCGAGGTACAAACGTATGTTGATAAGAAGACTATAGGCGTAGAGAGTGTCAAGTTAAATCCAGCCCTAACAAACAAATAAGCAATAGAACTGAAAGCACTAATACACAACTTTGAAGAGGTGTTTTCAGATTTACCGGGGCGGACGGATGTAGTACAGTGTGGGCTACAGTGTTCCACAGAGGAGCCAGTACATGTAAAGCAATACCCTCTACCGCTAGCAATGCAGGAAACCATTGAGAGGGAGGTTGAAGAGATGCTGAAACAAGGCATCATCGAAAGGGCAAACTCTCCCTATAACGCGCCTCTAGTGGTGGTCAAAAAAGCAGACGGTTCTAACAGAGTATGCGTGGATTTCAGGCGCCTGAATAACGTGTTGGAAACTGACGCGGAACCAATATCCAGAATAGCTGTAGTGGTGGCAAGGGTAGCAAAGAAGAAATATTTTTCAAAGCTCGACCTGGTATTGGCAAATACCGATGGAAGAAACGTCCAAAAAGAAAACTGCATTCTCGTGTTCGTGTTCATGTCATGAGTCGGACGCAGGCGGTACACGAAAAAGAAGACGACGAAGATCACGGAGCGTTCCGAACAGCGCGAGCGCTCTAGGCACGCGAACCGACGTGTGGTCGAGGCAGAAGCGAGGCGAAGCAGCATTATCGACGTGGCTCTTGGGCTGGAAGGTCGCTTCATTAGCTATGCTCTGACGACGGGAAAGCGGAGAGCCCGGCCACGAAGCTCGTGACACTGGCAAGGCCCAGGCGTAGCTGTAGACCTCGCGGACGTCCGGGCGAAGCTCCTGGGACAAGCTGCGTTCTGGCACTGTGGTTCCGGTCCTCTTTGCAAGAATCCCTCTTCCTCGGCTGCGCCCGATCAACCGATAATCAGCAGGACACCGGGTCACCACGCAGATCGACGGAGAGCGAAGAACGCTTCGGTAGGGGCCTAACCAGGCAATTGACACGTCAGCAGCGGCTACCGGGGCACCAACCACGTATTCGGTCAGGTCGACGGAACCGCGAATCGTCGGCACTTACGGCACCCGCAACACTCCGGACAAACACGACATGGACTGAACGAGAGGAACTTCAAACCGACGGTCCGTAAGAGCCCACATTTCTGCTTTGCGATGCAGTTAGGCCGGGGCTAGGGTGGCCGGACTTTGATGAGTCAGGGCTAGGACTGACTTAGAGACTTTAAGACGGAGCTAGACTCCGAAACCGAAACGGAGTATTGTTTGTTAGTAGTTAGTCCTAGTTGTGTATTTTACGTTGAGCAAGCATCTTTGTTAAATTATGGCTTTAGTTTTGTGTGCCTCGTGCTTTTACCGTCCTTGTACATATTAAATCCTTGTTTGCTGTGCTGCCAGTCATATCTCTCCTCCCTCGTGGGTAACGCCTGTGCGCAACCCTCCGGCTCCCCAAGAATAGGTGACACTCGTGTGGCATGGTAACGACGGCACCAGTTGTTCCACTAGTTTCGGGAGACGAGTTTGTAATTTCCCATCAGGGGCTTGAGATGGGGAAATACCGTTGGGACCGGGCGTGTCACGGTACAACAACAGTAAGGCAAGGTAGGGATCAGGACCTTTGAAGAGCAAGTCTTTCACTGTGCGCACCATGCGCTCTGCCTCTCTATTGCTCTGGGGGTACCTCAGGCTGCTTGTCTAGTGATGGAAGCCGTATGACCGCGCAAACTCGGTGAACTCGGACACAAACTGTGGTCCATCCGTTGTCGGTCCGGACGATGTCCGGTATACCAAAACGGGCAATGCAGCTCTTGATCGCCGAGATAACTGCTGGTGCCGTGGTGGACCCCACGGAGACTACTTCGGGAAACCTGGAATAATAACAATCGGGACATAATCGCAGCCTTTAAGTTAAAACAGATCGATGCCAAAGTGCTGCCATGGTCTGTCGGGTGTAACCATGGGCAACAAAGGCTTAGAACGCTGAACTTTTGTCTCGGCGCATATGGCACATTGGGTCACCATATGCTCAACATGCATGTTAGTTAGGCTACCAAACAGACTCCCTCGCCCGTTCTTGGCAACGGCGCGCACTCCCTGATGTCCTTCGTGTAAGGCTGAAGGAATGACAAGTCGTCGGTCCAGCAGAACGATACCGTCGTATATGCTCAATCTGTCCCTTTCCTTACAAAATGGAGTGATCTGCAGGGGCACCTTGTTTTTGTCTGGCCATCCTTCATGCAGTACGTCATGACCGCAGAACAGACTCCATCTTGGGCTTGGCGTATGCGGACATCTTCTAGCCGTCTTGCTACAAGAGGCGGTAATTCTTGAACACTTCACTGACAAACAACTCCAGGGTGTCTACCATGTGAGTAGCTGGCAAATCAGAGGGAGCTCGTGACAAAGTGTCCGCCATAGCTAAGTGCTTTCCAGGCACATATTTCACCATGTACTGATATCTCATCAATTTTATCCGCATTCATTCTATGCGAGGCGGCACGAGTTCTAGGTCCTTGTTACCCAAAAGGGTGACCAGAGGAAGGTGATCTGTCTCTAACTCGAAGCTTAGGCCGCGAAGGAACTGGTCATATCGTGAAATGGCCCAAGTCACTGCGAGACCTTCCTTTTCTGTTTGACTATAACGTGCTTCCGTCGGAGTAAGTGCCCTTGAAGCATATGCTACAGCTCATCGAGTACCTGCAGGCTGGTCCTGTAGCAGTACAGCTCCCAGACCGTAGGAGCTGGCATCCATGGATATTACAGTGTGGTAGCAGGGATCGTATTTTGCCATTTATGTGTCTGAGCTCAACAGCAACTTGAGGCATGAGAAGGCTTTTTTTTTACTGGGACCCCAAGTCCAGGTGCTGTTCTTGTTTAGGAGGGAATGAATGGGTTCCGTAACGTCGGATAGGTGAGGTATAAACCGTGCAACGTGATTGGTCATTCCCAGTAATCGTCGTACTCCGCTGACGTCGGTCGGTGGCGGCAGATCCCTGACAGCCTTCACCTTGTCCGGGTCTGGCGAGATCCCGTCCGCCCCAATCACTACTCCAAGAAACTTGACCGAGCCGACTCGAAATGCGCACTTCTTTTCGTTGAGGGTGACACCCTCCTCCTCAAGGCGAGCAAGGACTGCAGCCAGACGGTCGTCGTGCTCTTGACGATCTTTCCCAAAGATTAGAATGTCATCAGTCAGGTTCACGACCCCAGGCAAGCGCTCAAGAACCCTCGACATTAACTGCTGGAAATACTCTGGTGCCGTGGCAATAACAAAAGGGAGTCTCTTGTTACAGTACCGGCCAAACGGCGTTATAAATGTCGTGAGTTCTTGGCTGTCGGCTCTCAGCTTCACTTGATCGAAACTAGACCGCGCTCCACCCAACTGGCCGAGGATCTGTTCCACCGTCGGCAAGATGAAGTGCTCCCTTTCGATGACTTCGTTCAGCTTTGTCAGATCGACGCAGATACTGTAGCCACCCGATGATTTGGGCACGGCTACAAGCCCGAGGCACCACTCAGTTGGCGTCTCTGCCTTCCTTATGACGTCCTGCGACTCCAGGTCGTTGAGCTCTTTCTTGACAATGTCGTTTAAAGGAATTGGAATCCGCCTTGGGGCCCTCAAGGAAAATGGACGAGCGCCGGGTTTAATGCGAGTGCGATATTCGGCTTGCCGAAATTTTCCCAACCCTTGGAAAATCTTGGCTGTGGGGGAATCACTCGGCAGAATCCAGAAAGTGAACAACACCAAGGGCTTTAATTGCAGGGAGCCCAAGCAGGTGAGTTTGCTGACGTTCAACCACGTACAAGGTCGGCACTGTGAACTTATCACCCCACTGTAAGGTTGCTTTAAAGGTACCAAGAACATGCAGACTGTTCGCCAGGGCCCAAGACTTCCCCTTCAACATCATCCAGCACCCGGGGTTGGCCTGGGAAAGACGGAGAGACAACTAAGACTTCCGCGCCAGAGTCTATCTTAAACTCGGCCGGGTGCCCGTTCACTAATATGTCTATGTACCTTGCTCGTCGTGAATCCACGTTGTGAAGTTCGATGGAATCCAGTAGCTCATTTCTATTCTTCATGCACAGTTCGGCAAAATGTCTTAGCTTTCTACAGTAGTGGCAAACTGATTTTCTGGCTGGGCAGTCTTTTCGAGAGTGACGCTGTCGTCCACAAAAGCCACATGATAACCTAGCCAGTTGCTCAGACTGGTCGCGAAAACGTGGCGAAGGGGTGGGCGTATCGTTTTGCTGAGCCGAGTCGGTGTTTAACGTCTCAGCAAGAGCGTTATCCATAGTCAATCTAGTGCGTGATAGCCGCTCTTTTTCTGCGTCCTCGTGTTTGCGGGCTTGGCACAGTGCTTCCTCAGCGGTAAGTTTTGTGCGCTGGCACAATTGATCAGACAGTTTCTCGTCACGTATGCCTACGTCGAATCTGTCGTGAACAAGGCAGTCCTGAACGAGCGGGCTGTTATAGCTACAGCGCTTTACCAGGTTGCGTAATGCCGTAAAAAAGTCATCCACAGATTCGCTTGGCTGCTGAGTGCGGCGGTGGAAACGACGACTTTCGTATATCTCATTTACTGGATGCATGAAATGCGAATCCAACTTTTCTTTGACGGCAGTGAAAGAAAGCGCCTCTGGTGTTGACACCTCCAAGGACGACAGAATGGTCCTGGCTTGCGGTCCCATACAATAAAGTGTCCGTACCCGGGCCTCATCGCTGACACTGTGGAGGCCGGCCAAGAAAGCGTTATCCTTGAACGTCAAAATCTACGTTGGCCATTGTTCCGAGTTTGAAAACATCCAATTCTCAGGTGGGCGCAGACCAGATGCGCCAGCGTTAACGACGTGCACTTTTGGTTTGGTGGTCTCGGCGTGGGTGGATTCCGTGTCAGGCATGTCAGCGTTAATGGCGGGATCCCACTTCTGACACCATGTTCAGCACAGGAGCCGAGGGACGAGGCGGACTACTGGCAAGCGGAAACCAAAAACAAAACTTTATTCCCACTCTCCCAAAGCCCCTTATACAGGGTGTCCCAGCTATCATGCAGCACGATTTAAAAAAAAAGGAATGGCGTTACGCGAAGCAGACCTAGTGCATATTGTTTCCAGTACAGTGTAGTAGCCGCCGGTAATTTTTTCGTTACTGAGATTTAATTAGGTAATTGTAATTAATTATCTAACTCGAGAAGTACTGTCCTAATTATCAAAGTGTCAATGAGAAAGCTTTAGAGCAACATGAAAAACTCTCGATACAGCTTTCTGTTGCTCAATACGTGCTACATAAAAGTGTTTTTCCGAGCGTGAAAGAAGCCCGCGAATACACGCAAAGTGCCTCGAGTGGCCAGCCGCACGGCAATTCTGCGTGTATTTGCACAAGTCACACAGGTGGCGACCTCTACACGCACAAGCGAGCAACACGACGAGGAAGAGCAGGGAGCGTATGTACTACCTGCTAGCAGACTAACCGGAAGTCGTAGGTTCTTGTTCGACCAATCGACTGTGTCTGCCCCTGGTGCATAGGCGGAAAGTTTTCATTTTTCCGGGGGTGGGCTGGGGCCCGACCAACTTTCCGAAACCTTCCCATACATGTATATATATATATATATATATATATATATACCCTCTGCTAACAATTTTCTATTTCTAGCTTTATGGCGAAAGCAATTATATCGACACTTCAGGCAAATTGTTGCGGTTGTCGTCGCCGTGATGTTCCGCAATAAATCCAAAAGCCATATACATGAGCGACCCATACCCTGTGGGTGCGAGAAAAAGCACCTAACAGTGAGCCGGAAAGGATGGCGGCTTGATGGGCATTATTTCCCACGCGTTCAATATTCGGGTTAGTTGTAGGTCACGTAATCAAACGCGAATTGGAAGGAGAGAACGCGTCTTCTCCTCTAGCCCTGCCATAACTGTGAATGACTGTGCGCGGCTGACGCTTATGGAGCCCGCGTGCCATATTTAATTGTTGGTAATCAATGGTGGGTGCAATGATAAAGGGCGACCAGAGATGGCTGCTAACTTCATGCGCGCTGTCTTCCTTGCCCGGCTGTCTTTCTGCGGCCCTAGTGTTGCAGAGTTAAAAAACAGAGGTCATCACAGATCACTCACAGAGGCCGTCAGTAGTGGACATAAAAATAGGCAGATAATGATGATGAATCTAATTTTCAGAGTTGCGGTAAATCGCGCGGCTGTACGAACCGTTCGCCTCCCGCCGCCGGCGTTCTTCACAATGCTTGCATTGTGAAAGCGATTGCTCTAGGTCATCCAGTGAGGTATTTACAGGTTTACATGGTCCGTGCTTACTATGTCCACTATGCTTACTACAGTGTAGACCGCTTATAACGTAAGCCGCCGGAGTCGCGAATATCCGCATTATAAGCGGTACCGCACTATAACCAAAGCAACAATTTTCAAGGCCCGCACATATGCAAAACATGTGCACCGAGCCGCCACGTGTATGTGACAGTCGAGGAATGCGGCTAGAACGTTTGCATTCAATTTACAGTGAAATCTCGTTAATTCGAAATAATTCACGCGGCGACGCCTCCGACCGGCATTGCTCCGGCACTGCCATAGAGTAAAAGCTTAAGAGAGACCCCTCAATCTCGCGCGAGAACAAAACAAAAAAAAAGAAAGAAAAAACACGGCGGAAATTTCACACTCTCTCAAATGGCAAGGTCGCCGATTCTGCGTTGCGCCGGTAGCTGCGTGTACATACCGACGTCTCAGCCTAGCTACCGTAGCCACGCGTAGAAAATGGCAGTGAACCCTTCTTTCTCCTTTATCCTTCCTCTACTTTCTAGTCACGTGTTGACCTTGCACGCTGCGGCTACGGCGCAGAGGGAAGCAGTGGCGCTGTCCCAGGCCAACCAACGAAACTGCCCACGCCGGCAAACACCCTTTTCCCGATAACGGCAGAAAACAAACTTCGGAGAGCTGGCGCCGGGCCGGCTGAAGCGGTGGCGTCTGCACGGCGGCGGGCGTGCACGGTGCAAGTGAGGAAGCTACGAGGGAGGGCGAGGGGAGCCACCGAAGCGGCGGAGTTGCCGAGGTGAAATCCGCTTCCCCGCGATACACCCACGAGCCCTCCTCCCTCACATTCCACGGTCTCCGTGTGCGCCCTTCGCCGTGCCGTGCCGGTGCCGCCCGCTCCTTGAAGTTTCGTTTACTGCCGTTATCGTGAAGCGAGCGTTGGCCGGCGTTGGCAGTTTCGTGGCCCTCGCTCGCTATGCGCGCCGTGATATTTCACGAGTCGCACTCAAGATTCTGGTTTCAGCCTCACTGGCTGTTCGTTCCCACCACGTGCCCTTCTCCTCCACTTCGTCTCTCTTTCTTCCTCGAGCACTCGCAGGGGAGCGTTCGCCGTCTCCGCTGACTTCCGTACTCCCAGGCAGCCGCACTGTAACCGGCATTTCGTTTCCCACAACTGCACTATAAGCGATACGTGTATACATGGAGTGCTATGGGAAAATTAACGCGAGTCTGAAAAGACCGTACTATATCCGGTCCTGCACTATAAGCGGTTACGTTATAAGTGGTCTATACTGTATTTTAATTTTAGGTGAATGTTTACTCCAATTTATATGGCCACTATAACTAACGTATAGACTCGTATAAGGGCCACACTTTTCTGTCGCGATTTTGACAAGCCTTTCATGGGACCGGGCCATTTGACCTCCTTTTTCCAACTACGAGTATGAAATCCCCCGTAAACCTCCGCGATCGCGTCCTCTTGACATCCAGTAGCGACGCGCGAAAGTATGCTGCGCGCGACAATTCGCTGTTGAGCCTGATCAGAATCAGCGCACGGAATGCGATTGCTTCTCGGTTGGATGTCTTTTTTTATATTGGCTGTCAAGTTATCGGTGAGGCCTTTACACGGGTGCAATCCTTACACGGTTTCACACGGTAAGAATCTTCCTTCGTGTAATTGTCTTCTACTTCGCTATCACTAATACTGCTTCGCCTTCCCGGCCAAACTACGCTCTTTTATTTTTTTTGTACTTTGAGTCCGAGTATAAGCGCTGCTGTGTATGACTTCTAGACTTCTATTCATACTGATTGTGAGTGAATCCGGCTTGGCATCATTTCGGTTATTTTAGCGAACAGTTTCCAAAATTTTTAAAGTTGGCCTGAGGCAGATGGTACGATTCTCTCGAAGAGGCGGGCATTACTTGCAAAAAAAAATTGAAATGCATAATCGACAAATAACAAAATTAACCAATTAAGTTCTTAGCTAATTACCCTAATGGCCCATATTGCAATTTACAAATTCTAGCCGTGGAGTGCGGATCCACTTTGAACTAAATCTCAGGCTGACACCAGTATGGTATGGTATAATAAAACTTTATTACGGTCCCTCGAAACGCGCGTCAGCACGTAGCGGGCCGCTCCCACGTCGGTACACAAAGGCCCAGCCTCTCTGCTGTGTCGTGGGCCCGATGGACACCAGTGTCGAGATATGATTTCTCTAACTTTGTGGAGAAATACATTGGCATGCCAGTCACTTTCTCAACAAAACGTCGTTTTATGCATCAAAGCACAAAAGCATGAAAAGAACAAATTATGGGATTTTACGTGCCAAAACCATGATCTGATTATGAGGCACGCCGTAGTGGAGGACTCTGTAATAGTTTAGACCACCTGGGGTTCTTTAACATGCACCTAAATCTAAGTATACGGGTGTTCTAGCATTTTGCCCCTTAGAAATACAGCCGCTGTGGCCGTAATTTGATGCCGCAACCTCATGCTTAGCAGTCCAACACCATAGCCACTAAACAACCACGGCGGGTAAATGCAAAAATAACTGGTACGCCAATGCATTTCTCCGAAATGTTCGGGAATTAATATCTCGAAACTGGTGCCATCAGGAGAATTAGTTCCTATAGTGCATCCGTCTTGCGATTTCCATGACTAGAATTTGTAAATTGCAACACGGGCCATAAGTTAATATTGCCACCTGGTGTTTTGAGCCAGCAAACAATCATCATTGGGTGCCCAGCAAGAACGGAGAAGACGACGAAGTCGAAGATCCCGCGCCAGCTGGAGAACCGTCCCTTCGTGTCTGGCATTCTTCATGTCTGGCTGCTGGTACTGTTGCTTGCGCTTGCTTTAGCGCGTGACAAACTGGTGGAGGTGCGGGGTAATCTAATCTATGCACCAAACCCCTCCCAGCGGCAGGAGCT
This sequence comes from Dermacentor silvarum, assembly GCF_013339745.2. NCBI lineage: Eukaryota > Metazoa > Arthropoda > Arachnida > Ixodida > Ixodidae > Dermacentor > Dermacentor silvarum. Next base: position 263,736,483 of record NC_051154.1, on the reverse strand, counting down.
CCAGTCCCGCACCGGTGATTACGCCTGTACACCGCTCCAGCAGAAGGATCCGTGGACAAGCCCAGAGTTTAGACTCCTCCCAGAGACAGTGGCAGCTCCGACCACCCTAACCGGTATGGAAGGCACTACGCCGATTCACTGTACGCTACTCAATCCGCGAACGCCGAATCCCTTCCATGGTGCCATGCATGAGGATGTTGAAGATTGGCTGGTGTTGCCGCGTTCAACAAGTGGAACGATGCAGACAAACTGAAAAATGCATATTTAAGCCTTTCAGGCGCACGTGTTTGGTATGAGAACCGTGCAGATACCCTAACTTCATGGGAAGAATTCAAACGGCGTCTTTTTGAGACGTATTCGAGCCCTGATCGCCAAGAACGAGCTGAGCGTGATCTCCAGTCCCGTGTACAAATGCCGAACGAAGGTGTCGCAGTGTATGTCGAGGACATGACGCGTCTTTTTCGACGAGCCGACCCCAGCATGTCGGAAGAAAAGAAGGTGCGGTACCTGATGCGCGAAGTGAAAGAGCAGCTGTTCGGTGGCCTCGTGCGCAGTCCTCCCAAGACTGTCAGAATTTCTTTCCGAGGCCGTCACCATGGAACAGACTCTTCGGCAGCGGGCACCTTCATGCGAATGCCAAGTGAACGCTGCCTCACCTACGGACTTCTTCGGAGCTCTCGGGGGCCACATCGATTTCTTTCGGGAGCTCATCCGTTCCGTAGTGCGCGAAGAATTCCAAAAACTGTCGGTGCCTTCACAGCCGACGCTCAGCTCTTTGTCCAGCGTTGTCCGTGACGAAGTCCAGCATCGCTAAGAGAACCACCCTTCAACACTGAAGCTCAACCGCTAAGAACTGACAGCCCCCGTATGTCGTATTCGCAAGCTTTGCGGCAACCTGCCCCACCTTCCTCCCTTTTTCACACCGCGTCCCCAGCCATACTACAGCCCGACCAAGCGGCCTCGTATTACCACGACAACCAACAGGCCCCAAGAAAATCAGACGTGTGGCGGGTACCTGATCGCCGTCCCCTTTGCTTTCACTGTGGCGAAGCGAAGCTGGCCATGTCTACCGACAGTGCTCATATCGAGAGCTCGGACTACGCGGATTCCCAGCAAACTCGCCGCGACCTAGGTTCGGCCAGCGTCCTCCTGCAATTGAAGAATACGTTGCCCAGCAGTGCGGATCCTCATCAGCTCGACACCAGTCACGCTCCCCTTCGCCGCGGCGGTTTTCTCCGACTCGCCGTACTTATTCGAGTGTGGTGCAGGGTCGGTCGCCGAGCCCGCGCCGGGAAAACTAACCACAGCGGCCTTCAGGGGCGAGGCCGCTCAGTCTGGACGTGCTAAAGGACCCTTGCTGACGCGTACGCGGCCCGACGATACATCGACGACGACAGTACCTGCTGATTACGGAAGACACATTTCCTTGGACATTCCTGTATTGCTCGACGGTCGTGAATTGACTGCTTTAGTGGACACTGGAGCGGATTTTTCAATAATCAGCGAAAAACTGGCCACCTTTCTAAAGAAAGTGACGACGCCTTGGAATCGAACGCCAGTTCGTACAGCTGGCGGGCACATCGTCACACCACTCGGCATGTGCACGGCACGAATAGAGATTCGCGGCTCTACGTTTGTTGCCAGCTTGAGCATTCTCCCTCAGTGTTCTCGAGACCTCATCATCGGCATGGACTTTCATAGGGAGCACGGAGCTATCATCGACATTCGACAACGCCTCGTCACTTTCTCGACAAAGAGCGCCGCAGCGACGTCCAACACCATCCACCCTCGTGCACCTCTTCGTGTCATCGACGACGCTGTCACGTTACCACCGCGTGCAAGTGTCGTGGTTCACGTGGCTTGTGACAGACTCTTACACGGTGAAGCGGTCGCAGAAAGCAATCACTCTCTTCTGCTTTCTCAAGGTGTTTGCGTAGCAAGAAGCCTTATTGATCTCCATGATGGCCACTGTAACGTTCTTGTCACGAACTTCAGCTATGAACACCGCCACCTTTTTTCTGGTACTGTCATCGCCTACGCCGACCCGATCGCCGATGTAACTGAATGTTTTTGTTTCCGAGGCAATTGGCACTGCTGAAGCATCTCTACGCAACGTCGACATTAGTCCAACGCTTCCTGAACACAACAAACAACCCCTGCGCGAGCTGTTGCTCGAGTTTCACTCCTGCTTTGCACGGTCGTCGAAGATACGTCAAACGTCGATTACGAAACACCGTATCATCATCTATGACGACGCGCACCCCATACGGCAACAGCCTTATGTTTCCCTGACCGAACGACATGCCATTCAAACGCAGGTGAAGGAAATGCTTCAAGACGGCGTAATACAGCCTTCATGCAGTCCCTGGTCATCGCCAGTCGTGCTTGTTAAAAAGAAAGATGGCACGCTTCGGTTTTGTGTTGACTACCGGAAGCTAAACAACGTCACAAAGAAAGACGTGTACCCGTTGCCTCGTGTCAACGATTCTCTGGACAGGCTGAGGCGCGCGAAGTATTTCTCCTCTATCGATCTGAAAAGTGGCTACTGGCAAATTGAAGTAGATGAGCGGGACCGCGAGAAAACTGCATTTGTGACTCCGGACGGCCTTTACGAATTTAGAGTACTGCCTTTCGGCCTCTGTTCCGCTCCAGCCACATTCCAGCGAATGATGGATACCGTTCTCGCTGACCTCAAATGGAAAAGCTGCCTCGTCTATCTCGATGATGTCGTTGTCTTTTCGGAAACTTTTGACGAGCACCTTCGACGCCTTCGGAATGTACTCGAAGCCATTCGATCGGCTGACCTTACCCTCAAGCCAGAGAAATGCCATTTCGGTTAGGAGGAACTGAAGTTTCTCGGTCACGTTGTGAGTGCGGCAGGTGTCTGGCCCGATCCCGAGAAGACTGCTGCCGTAGCTGCTTTTCCAGCTCCAACAGACAAGAAAAGTGTCAGACGATTTTTGGGCTTGTGCGCATATTATCGACGCTTCATTGAAAATTTTTCGAAGATTGCAGAGCCGCTATTTTGCCTTACGCGTGACGACGCGCCATTCCTCTGGAGTGGTGAACAACAGACCGCCTTTGCCGAGCTACAACGTCGATTGTCTTCTCCTCCCGTGCTCGGTCATTTCGATGAGGACGCTGACACAGAAGTACGCACTGACGCCAGCAATATTGGTCTCGGAGCTATCCTGGTGCAAAGGCAAGAAGGGACTGAACGAGTTATAGCCTACGCGAGCCGCACTCTGTCACGCGCCGAGTCCAATTATTCCACCACAGAGAAGGAGTGCCTCACGGTCATTTGGGCTACTACAAAGTTTAGGCCGTATCTCTACGGGCGGCCATTTAAAATTGTGACCGATCATCACGCTTTGTGCTGGTTGGCTAACCTCCGAGACCCTTCTGGACGATTAGCACGTTGGAGTCTGCGACTCCAGGAATTTAACATCACAATCGTATACAAGTCAGGCAGAAAACACGAAGATGCTGACACGCTATCACGAGCACCTGTTGAATCTCAGAATCCTGACGAGGAAGATGACAGCGCCTTCCTGGGAGCCCTCAGCGGGCCGGATCTGCTCGCTAAACAGCGATCGGACACTGAGTTAAGGCCCATCGTCGATCACTTAGAAGGCGGCATCGCGTCCATTCCTCGCTCTATTTCGCGACGGTTGTCGTCATTTTGCCTACGAGAGGGCATCTTATACAAAAGAAACACAGGTGCCGGCGACAAACCACATCTTCTAGTAGTGCCTCAAGCCCTTCGCGACGACGTTCTATTAGCCTGCCACGACGAGCCGACATCTGGTCACTTGGGCTACTCAAGGACTCTGGACAGGGTACGACAACTGTACTACTGGCCTAGACTGACTGCTTGCGTCAAACGCTACGTGAAAGGATGTCGTGAATGCCAGCGCCGCAAGTCACCCCCCTTCAAGCCTGCAGGCTTTCTACAACCTATCGACCCTCCGCGTACGCCGTTTGATCAAGTTGGAGTGGACCTTCTTGGACCATTTCCCTTGTCTTTCTCCGGCAATAAGTGGATCATTGTCGCAACCGATTACTTGACGCGTTACGCTCAGACGAAGGCACTACCACGCAGGACAGCATCTGAGGTTGCCCAGTTTTTTATGCATCACATTGTGCTTCGGCATGGCGCACCGTCATTCATCATCACTGACCGAGGGACGGCGTTTACGGCGAAGCTTCTGGATGACATCTTCAAGTTGAGTTACACGAGTCATCGAAAGGCCACTGCATACCACCCTCAGACTAACGGCTTGACAGAAAGACTAAACAAAACATTGGCAGGCATGATATCTATGTACGTGGATGTGCAGCACAAAACATGGGACGAAATCCTGCCGTACGTAACGTTTGCGTACAACACTGCCACGCAGGAAACTACACGATTCACGCCGTTTCGCCTCGTTTATGGTCGAGATGTTCAAACTATGCTCGACGCCATGATTCCGTATGACGACAATGATCAGCTCGACCAGTCAGCTCCTGACGTCGAGGAGTACATTCAGCGCGCCGAGGAAGCACGTCAACTGGCCCGTGTGCACATAAGACAGCAGCAGTGTACAGATGCAATAAGGTACAATCTCCACCATCGACAGTTACCTATGAGCCCGGTGACCAAGTTTGGGTTTGGACCCCCATTAGACGGCGAGGCCTCAGCGAGAAACTCCTGAGCAAGTACTTCGGACCGTACACAGTACAAAGGCGTGTCAGCGACGTGAACTATGAAGTGATTCCTGACGGAGACCTGCCATCGTCAAGCGCCGATTACCACGTGCAGAGATTCTACACTCGGCCACAAAATATTGCGGGGGGCGCGAGCGCGTGGCAAAGCGCTCCTCCTCTCCTTCTAGCGGCGCACCCCTTGTGTCGAGACTGACGCTTGCGCGCATGCGCGTCCTTCCGTGACTGCAAGCGTGCATGTTTCCGCGCTTGTTCCTTGCGTGCCGGCGATATCCGAGGGTAGCCGCGAGGTGCACCTTTTGCGATTGGCTCTGTGGCGACTTCGACAGCCCACGTTTTTGTCGGAACACGAGCGTAGATATATCTTGCCCGGTCGCAAACGCAACAAGTCTTTTTTTTTTCTACGCTGCGCCTTTACGTGGCCAATCTTCGTTCTTTTTTTCTTTTTTTTATAAGAACGGGGCGTTCTCCCGCAGAACAGCATGGCAGAGTAATGAACCTAGTATGCCTTTAGATGACAGGCGACAAAAAAAAAATGGTGATCCCTGACGTGTTTTGACAAAAAGCGGCCGCAACGGCACGGGCTGTCGAAGTCTCCACAGCGCACCTCGCGGCTACACTCGGATATCGCCGGCACGCATGATACAAGCGCGGAAACATGCACGCTTGCAGTCACGGAAGGACGCGCATGCGAGCAAGCGTCGGTCTCGACACCAGGGGTGCGCCGCTAGAAGGAGAGGAGGAGCGCTTCGCCACACGCTCGCGCCCCCCGCAATATTTTGTGGCCAAGTGTACATGTCGTCCGCCTCAAGCCGTATTCTACACGGTGATGTTCATATAGTGTCCTGGTGAACAAACTTTTCTTTTTGCTGTAGTCGCGTCGTCCTCCGAAGAACTGCGAAGCGATTTTTTTTCCCCGACCACAGAACGCATTTTTTTGCCTCGTGTGCATGTCCGTATTTGGGTTAGCGCGTTTACAGTTTTTTTGTGTGTGTGTGTCTTACCTAATTTGTGTACTTTCCGTGTGCGTCTTGTGTTCGAGCATCGAGTCGATGCTTCATTGGGAGGGGGAATAATGCCACCTGGGGGGATGTTTTGAGCCAGCAAACAATCATCATTGGGTGCCCAGCAAGAACGGAGAAGACGACAAAGTCGAAGATCCCGCGCCAGCTGGAGAACCGTCCCTTCGTGTCTGGCATTCTTCGTGTCTGGCTGCTGGTACTGTTGCTTGCGCTTGCTTTAGCGCGTGACAATATGTTAAAAACCTAATGGGTGATTTTTTTAATTAGTGGATTATGCATTTCAATTTTTTGTGCAAGTAATGTCCACCTCTTCGAGTAGACCAGCTCATGAACTAGAATTGTGCTATCTGCCACAGGCAACCTTTAAAAAAATTTTTTGAAAGTGTTTGCTGAAACACCCCGTATTTATGGCCTCTGCATGCAAGATGCGATGTTTCCAACCCTAATGCGCAAACGTTGTCAATAATTAGAAGAGCTTTTTTTTTCTTTTATTTTGTCCCCAGTCATTAGCATTGCCTACTGGAAAGAGAATCAATATTGAGACACATATCACTCACGTGATTTTCACACGCCGTTGATAGAAGACTCTGGCGAAGGGGTCACTGAAGTCTGCAGGTTTTTTTCAGTGTCAAAAAGCACGCAAAGTAATTTGAAGTGAGGTGCACATACATCAAATATTAATTCTCTAGGTATAGGCTATCCATTTAGTTGGCTACCTCCTTCTCTTTAAAAAATATAATAAACTTTGTCCTTTGTATATATTTAAATATATTGTGTCTGTGCATGGTGTTCTCAGCGGAAATTAAAAAAAAAATGTTAAAGTAAGGAAACACGGATGAGGTAGCCACCGCTGGTGCTTCTAATGCACTTGTCCTCCTATTGTCAGGATTTGCCGAAATAAAGCGAAAGTATAAATTAAGAGCCGTGCACATCCATGCCAAAAATAGTGGCGTAAGCTTTTAGCCACAACAAAAGTGAAAATGTGGAGGCAACGCAAGAGAATCCTCAAATTAAGTGGGCAACAGAACTCCGGTAATGACATTTTAGGGGCGGGGGTTAGGCTACGGATCTCAGGGGGGGCTCGAGCCACAGAGCCCCCGTGTAGTCGGCGCCTATGCCCTGGTGACATCATTCGATGCACCCTGGTGACGTCACGACGAGCACTGGGGATTTATCGGAAAGGCCCTCAGAGACATACATGGCGTAAAAAATATCCGAATCATCCCAAACAATACCATAAAATATGAAAACAACTTATTTTCAAGCATTCCCCCATTCCCGGGCCATATTTCCTGCATTTTAATGCGTATACGAAAAACATCCGCGGCTCGGAGAGGAGAGTGGGATTGTTTTTGTAGCGCGCCTGCGGCGCGTAGCGCTCCCGCATTTGGCATCATTGATCGTGACAGCATTATGAACTTGATGCGCGTGTGTATTTGAAATGTTTAAGAAGCCGGCAGATCCCACGCCCTGTGGGAATCGATGTTATGCGAAGCAGTGTGTGGGGAGCCTACCAAGTTAATGAAATGACCATGAGCGCACCAATATGTAGGCGACTTTTTCATGACTTACATGACACGCATGTCAAGACATTCACGTCATGAGTCCTCAGGAATCCCCTTAGCAATGCCTAGGAGACCTTAAGGCGAAAGAAAGGCTTAGCCATGCTCATGACTATATCTTCAACCATTGACCTTTAGCCTTTTCCTTCACTTAGTACCACATCCGAACCCATTTCAGTGGTTTTTGAGTGTTACTCTTTTTTTGCTGAGTCATTGTCATTTTTGCTGAGCCATGCTCATGACTATGACTGCTACCATTATCTATTAGTGTTTGCTTCACTTAGTACCCACGTCAGAACCCATTTTAGTAGCTTTTGAGTGTTCAGTGGTCCTTGAGTTTTAATCTTTTTTTGCTCAGTCGTCATTTTTGCTGAGTAATGCTCGTGACTATGACTTCTAGCATCATCCTTCAGTGTTGCCTTCACTTAGTACCCAATTCTGAGCGCATTTCAGTGGTTTTTGAGTGTTTTTTTTTTTTGCTGGGTCATTGTCATATTAGACGGCTGGTTTTTGACCTACATGACACGCATGTTCATGTCCTGACCTATCATTATGTTCGTCATACACTGTTGTCACACTATGCCAGTTTTGGTACCTAACAAGTTAAACGAAACGACCATGAGAGCACCAAGACCTAGGCAGCTGTTTCATGACCTACATGACACACATGTCATGATATTCATGTCATGACCTATCATTTATGTTCGTCATACACTCTTGTCATATTATGCCAATTTTGGTAAATACCAAGTTAACGATATGACCATGAGAGCACCAAGACATAGGCAGCTAGATAGATACTGTAAGTGGCAAATGTTCGCCAAGAAATGCTTCGCATTTAAAATATTGGAGGTGGTTTAGGGGCCCTTTAACGCTCCGCGCCGGCTATTTCTAGGTCACGAACGGTGTGCGGGTTATCAGCGTAACATAACATTGTTAAAAGGAAAGTAGCGAGCGCAGTTTTCGAGAAAGAAAACGCAAGCAAGGCAGATAAAGATTATCATTGTGGGACAAAATAAGCACCAAAGGGTGCAAACTTTTGTAAGAGTGAAGGGCATAGCATAGAGAAAGGAATTGAACAAGAGCGGACACTCCCATAGAGCCCAGTGGCCGAATTGACTGCAGCGCGCCAAGCCGTCGGCATCAATACCTGAACTACACTTCCGGTTTCGGTTTTTGGCACACGCGTTTTGTACGGGTGCTGGCAAGCATTATACCGGCTGCGCCCAATTTTTGAAGCGAAAGCTTTATTACGCTACCTCGGGCAGCCGTCGGCGACTGAACAGTTTTCACCTTGAGAGCTATAGATCAAACCACAAGAGAGCATTGGCGCGTTTATAGTCCATCAGCACGTGGGTGAGCGTCATCAGACTCCGGGCGCGTCGGAGCGCATTGGCCGCGCATCCGGTTACGTTGGCGGCGCCAGTACGTTGAACCATCGGTCGAACTATTGCCGCTGTTGTTCTCGCCAACGTGTCATAACGTGTACGTCGGACTATATTTAGGCCTTTACGGAGCCCTGAAAGGAGACATTGCCGCCGTTGCCCGAGTAGAGTTGGGCCCGGCTGCGAGTTGCAACGAAGTCTCACTACTTTACTAATCACCGCAGTGTCTTCATAGGCATAAGAAAAAAAGATAAATAAACACTGTATTCATTGCAAGCTTGTCTGTATATCACTGCGAAACCACACCTCGCCCACAGCTCGACAATGGGCCTAGCCAGGGCAGTGAAGCTTGCTTTCGCTATCAACCAGGGTTAACCAAAGCTAAACCACAGTAATTTTTTTTTGCTCAACCGCGTGCAGTCTTTGTGCGGATCGGTTTATTATTTGGTAAAAATGATTGCAAATGATCTTGTCAAGCCCCATTGAATCTATGCCACGTGCAATATCACAAAGTAGACGCAAGGTACCTTGTGAAATGAGGAAATGTTTATTTTGCTCTATATAAATGCTCGTTCCGGGCTTTTTGTGCATTTATTCAAAATTGTGGTCCCAGGTAAGCAGTAGTTCCCATACGAAGCTCCACCGGACGGCATCAGCTGAGAAAAAGTAAATTACGAGCGTGTGTCATTTTGGTATTTAGACATTAATACTGCGTGTAGAGGCAAAACGTGTGGAAGCGGTGAATGGACGGCATTACAAACAACATCAATTCGCTTTTACATACATGGCGTAGAAGATACCCGACTCATCCCAAACAATACCATAAAATATGAAAACATCCGATTTCCAAGCATTCCCCCATTCCCGGGCATTATTTCCTGCACTAAGCACAAATACACGGGCGACTTCGCGTTTGCAAAACTTGGTCTCAGGCGACGCAATGTTACGCTACGAACACAAAGATGGACGCAAGAGAGGCTCCCAGCCGGACTATGCTAGACGCTTGCAGAATGCCTTCTACTCGCACTCAAGGCAAATGCGTGGGTGCTAAGCCTGTTTTCAGTCCTTTAGAAGATGGAATTTTAAAATTATAAATTTCTGTTATGTTCCTCGGCGTTATCTTCTACGTGTTCTGCCGGCGCCAGCAACACACTCCCATGTTATAACTCTTGGCAATCGCTCATCACGTTTTTGACAAGCGTGAGTACCGAAAGAAGGTATATGTTGTTGCGGGGCCACAAAAGGCGTCCCAAACTTGCCCCAATAAGATTCATTACACGCCAAAATAACTTTGTCACCACGGCCGAGCTGCTTATCGATGGATGGATTGATGGATGAGGCTGAATCCTTTAAATCGGGTGGGGGCACACGCCACCTAGCCATAACTAGTAACCTATTTTGTACTTTTTTGGAGGGCGAAATTTCCAAACCAAACCTCCGTTTGGTTATTTCTACCTGCTTAGTCTATTTTGCCTCCACTGTCCCTAAACCCCAATGCTTTGAAAAAATCAGCCCTGTTGCTTTGCACGGTATGGTTAAGCCCTTTACAGAAAAGTATCAGGTGTCCAGCCGTTTCCTCTTCCTCTCCACATGCACTGCACAACGTGTCTATACCTTGGTACTTGACTCGGTACATCTTAGTCCGCAATACTCCTGTCCTGGCTTCAAACAAAAAAGAGCTTCCCCTAGAATTATCATAGATATTTTCTTTGGCAATTTCTTGCTTGAAAGTTCTCTATGTTCCCAGTGCTGATTTCGTCTGCATCCCTGTTTTCCACAGACCCCTCTCTGTTTCTTTAACCTTTTTCTTAACCGATGTTTCTTGGTTTGCACCCCACCCCTCCTGCAGTCAAAATATTTGACAATTTTCTGGTCAGCTTCCTCCATTTTGTGTGAACATTCCTCATGTACAAATAACTGAAAGCTCTCCTTGCCCACCGCTTTTCCGCCACTTCTCTCAATAACTCCTCAAATTATATTTGCTGCTATAGCTTCCCTGCCCTCGAATGACGTCCATCACTAACTGCGTCACAGCGCCCCGTGCGGCCAGCATGCCTCAGAAGTACCCCAAAAAGTAACAAAATTACTTTTCAGTAATGTCTGGCGTAAGAGAAAGCAACACAAACTTCTTGTAAAATGCACTACAGCTATGCACCATGGCCGAGTTGGTTCTCGCTAACTAAAGCCCCTGGTTCCTTCCCTTTAAATGAAAATGATGCAGTGCCGTCTACTCTGCAACGGCTTGTGCACGTCGCACACAGTCATCACTACAGTCACACACAGACATTGTATCATAATGTAGTATAAATTATGATCGAGAGGCCATCACCTAATGGATACAGGGTTTTTTAGCCGCACCAAATTTTTTTAAATTAGAAAAATATAAATCTTGATCACATTATGTTTACCATTCGAGTGTACGGACAGTCACTAGATACAGAGCAATTTCCGCACTTACGTGCGTAATTAGCGAAGTTACGGTAATTAACTAATTATCAACAATAGGTGTCTACAGCAAGTGAGTACTTTGGGGCCCGTCCTCGACACCACCTATCCCAACGATCAGATTTTGATAGCGGAGTTCATGTGGGAGCTACGCAAACAATTAGTTCCCCTTGGCAGGCTCCTGGAAACTGAAACTGGCCGCAAAAAGAGCGTCTGTGTCATCGATGTCGCCGCCCCTCTCCCCCCCCCCCCCTGCCTCGGTGACCTCGTCACGTCTCCGAGGTCACCGTCGCTCCGGCCCCGTGAGCAGCTTGCGTTATCTCCTTGCTGTCTGCGGCGTTGGTGTAGCGCCACAGAACACCCATACAAACTTAGAGAAGGGAAACTGTACCTTCCTCAGTGCAACGGAAATAAGCGTAGCGGTGGCGTTGTGAACTAAAGTATGCGACCGAGAGATGGCGTTGGCAGAACCGAAACTAATATCATCATCATTACGCAGTGAGCAATATGGCCGCTACGGTAGCGGTTCGTAGGGCTCGTCGCGCTGCTCGCTCGCTGGTTTTGGGCGTTTTGTTACCGATTTCGGGGCGGTATTCGTGTGTACTGTACTCTAACATGACTACAGATATCTTCATTATGTCGCCAGGTGACCGAGAGGCCTCAACTGGCAATAAAACACTTCAAACAAGTAAGCTCACATTGTTTATTGTCAATGGTGAATGATGCAGTACATGCTCACAATTTTCGTACAGCTCAGGTGGACTTAATGTTGTCCGTCACTGAGTTTACAACATACAGAAACACAGATAACCATCTATTTATCGGGACCGAAAGCTGAAATCGAGCGAAGTTTTCTCATCGTGTTCGGCGTGTTCACAAACATATTTGTGAGGGCCGAGACGAAGACAAGTTCCCACGCTGAGGTTTCCCTTGCTCGTTCACAGTTGATTAGCTGAATGTTAAGCTGAACTTATTCTGCGAGTACATTTCAAAATATTTTTGGGAGCGCACTGTGCGCAGGTTTTGTCATCTGCTGTTTGAAGAGAAAGAAAATTTGCCTTTAGTGATTTCTCAAGTTTGTGAAGTGTGAAATAGGCTGGCCGGTTGTGTGAGCTTGCCTTTTCTAGCTATCTCTTATGGTGCAGTACTAGCCTAGTTATTCATTTCATGCAAACTGTATATGAGCCTTTTGTAGTAAACAAATGTAAAATCATGCGCATTTCCAGATCTAATTCTAATCCTAGCGCTTGCCATGCTAACGTTCCCTTAGATTTTGTCATGTCATATAAATATCTCGGTGTACACATTACAAATAACTTAAATTGGACCAATAATATAGAGTACGTCATTAGCAGTGCTAATCACATGCTCGGGTACTTATGGCGCAACTTTTCCAAAGCACTGTCTACTTTAGAACTACAGCTTTACAAGACTAATTCGCTGGAAACTTGAATATGCATCTGCAATATGGGATGCCAGTCGCGTTAATCTTATTACTTCACTTGAACTAGTACACAGTAACTCTACTCCGTTTCATTATTTCTAATTATAACCGTACCGCAAGTATAACTTCAATGTAAACTGGCCTAGCACTCATTCCACTAGCTAATCGCCGGAAAGTCGGCTATCTTTCGCTATTTCATAAAATTTTCTGTCACACCACACTTAATGACGACTTCATACTGCGGCCTCAGTGCATTTCAAACTGAGTCGATCATCGCAGTAAGGTAGGAATTGATTCATGTAACACGAAGTCTTTCTTTCATGCCCCGTACATCTCAGAAATGGAACCACCAAGTATCGTAGCCATCACAGATAACAAACTTTTTTTGCAAAACATTAGCTAACATTGTATAATCAGGAGAATCATTATGTTACAAGAACTTACTGCACTTGTTTGTTTTACTCTACTACTTTGTAACCACTCCCCTCTTTCATGCCTGTGCCCCTGAGGGTACTTTAAGCAAAAAATAAAATGAAGAGGGACTGCCAGAGTTTCAGTCAACATGAAGTGTCATTTCCTTAAATTTGCATTAAGTGCTTTTGATCATTTTAAAATTCTTTGCATTTTCATGTATCAAATTATCGTTGTGATCCCTGGGAGCATGTGATACTTTGTGGTACTAATGCCCGTCAAATTGATTTGCAAAGAGCACATGACAGAGTTTGTGCATTAGCAAGTAGGAGCTTGCTACATTGTTTCTGTTCTGGTCGTCATGGCTATAATGACTGCAAAAGAAACAAGTTGGGACTCAACATGTTACTTCTCCGATTGTCATAAAGCGCCCTTAAAAGCAACTAAGCTTGTTAAGTTCGACGACCTTTACTTGGATACTTTACTTGTATGCATGAGAACTAACTAGGAGGACGTTACAGAAACGTTCCCATATGTGTGCAGACCCGGGGAGTGCCGCGCGCTATCGGCTAGCAAGATAGGCTGTTTAGAGCGGGGTGGCGGGCGCCGCTGAGCCGATGGTCATGGACCACATGTGCCGGATGTTTTGAACCGTCAACCACGGCAAACGGGTGCCGACAAACGCGTCAGTGCCGATCGTCACTGTTGTCGCCCCCCCCCCCCACCCACGGTGTCGGGGGAGCTGGACAAAGGATAAAAGGGCACGCGCCGGCAGCGCTCCTTGTGAGGCTAATGGGCAGGTGGGAGTCGCGTTGCTCAGGTGGTCTTCGTCGCATAGAGCAGGCCGCCACCTGTGTTCAAGCAATTGCGCGGCGTATCCTCTAGTTTGCGGCTTGCTCGAGTGCATGGGCCGGGTAACAAGGGGATTAAAAGTGGAAGGGAAATTCTTTTCCTGGCTTTTGCTTGTGTACTTTATTGGTGCTGTTTTTGTGTTACTAGTTTGTTTATTTTTGGTTTGCTCGTGTTTGCTTTGAAGGGAAGCTACAATGTAAGGATTGGCCAGAGGAAAACGGGAAAGAGCGAAATGACCAAAAGGAGTGACTGGGACAAAACTGTTGGGCTGATTTGAGCTAACCATTGGATCGTGACAGTGTATGCTTGTAAAACTGTTTGTGATTGTGAGAATGCTCCGCCCTACGCTGCCGAGGGGCGGAGGAATGAAATTTTTGTGTGAACCGAATTGCTTAAAAGGGGGAATCCGGTCCTGTTTTGGGGGAGAGCGATGAGAGAGCTGGAGTCGATGACTCCGCGAGCTGTTGGCGAAATGTACATATGTAAATAAACGTGTACATACGGAGGAGTTGTTGCGAGCCTTGTATGCAACGTGTAGCCTGACAACGAACGAAAGATTGAGGGCTAAGAGCCCGGATCAACGAGGGTGCCATCAGGAGCGATAGACCAGCAACGGCCTGAACTCGAACAGCGGTACTCCACCACGAAAACTAACTGGCGCAGTCGAGCAGGATCGTCAAGGCAACTTTCTGCTACTCGGTGAGCGACACTCCTCTTATGCAAGCTCTGGAGTGAGCGGAACAATATCTTAGTGAGAAGTTCCGAAAGCTACGGCTACAAGTGAGCGGAACGCCATCCAAGCGAGAGGTTCCCGGAGCTGCGGCTCTAAAAGGGGGCGGGACGACATCTTGGTGAGAGGTCCCGGGAGCTACGGCTACAAGTGAGCGGAACGCCATCCAAGCGAGAGGTTCCCGGAGCTGCGGCTCTAAAAGTGGGCGGGACGACATCTTGGTGAGAGGTCCCGGGAGCTGCGGCTCGACAAGCAACAAATTCTTCCTTTACTCGCAAGAGCGAAGTTTCGTGAGTGAGAGCTCGTATAGAGGAAGAAGCACTGAAGAGGATCCGCATCGGCGAGGCGACACCCAAGAGAGCAAGGCTCAGCGGTGGCGTCCAGCGAACCTACAAAGGATTCCGTGCCAGCTACTCAGGTTTCCGTCGGGTGGTGCCATGTGACATTACCTTGAACTCTCCGTGACGCAGCACCTGCTCAGCGACTGGTCAACGTGGTCGAGTACGTCGGAGCAACAGGACTACTGCAGGACATTCGTGGTACATCACTTCCAGGTGGGCCTCTCGTTTTGTCTCGGGGGTCACCATGTCTGTCACTACACGGGCTCAGGCGGTACGAGCAGGTGAGGTATCGGACCACGAAGAAAATTCAGAAAGTCGGGAGGAAAGGGTTTCCGAGGTAAACTCGGAAGTTGAGAATCAGGGAAGCGTCCCGACCTCGCACGACAACTCCACTCCTCTAACCACTGCCAGCGATGAGGCTAGCGTCAGATTAAAAGAAAAAGAGCTGGAGATTGAAGCTCTCAAGCTACAAATCGAATTGCAAAAGCTAAAATTGCAGGGCCACGGCACCGAGGGGCGGGAGCGTGGTGATCGTACAAAATTGGGGCGTTACGCGGAAGACCTTAGGGCGGTTCTACCCCCAATGCCAGAGTCGGATGAATTGGTGCCTGCATGGTTCCGAAGCGCGGAAACTATGCTACGCAGCTGCGAAATCCCGCCGGACATTGCAGGTGCAATCATAATGCCTTTCATCAACATTAAGTGTCGCGCGTTGGTAGCAAATAGGGCAGACGATAGGGTCCTTGCTTTCGAGGAAATCCGTGAGCTAATACTAGCAGAACTTAAGCTTACCCCTGAGGAGTATAAGCGGCGGTTTCACACGTGCCGAAAAGGTGGTGAGAGTTGGGGCCAACTTATCACGAAATTGGAAGTACTCCTAGGGTATTACCTGCACAGCCGGCAAATAAAAACGCTAGAAAGTCTCCGCGCTTTGATAATAGCTGACCGAGCGAAGCAGCTGATGACAGACGAACTACGGGCATACATCTTGCAGCATGAAACAGGTGATTGGTTTCGCCCGGGGGATATTGCCCGTCTTGCCGAGAAATTCGAAGATAGTAGAAGTACGCGAACGCACCGTCAAACTGACATACAAAAGAAAAGCGATGCCAAATACCAAAAATCTGGGGGACAGCCAGAGGGGACCCTCGGGAGATCTGACCAAAGACATCCGCCGAAATGCTTCGCGTGTGGAGAACTTGGCCATGTGCAATGGAACTGCCCAACAACTAAACCGAAGGGGTTGGACAGTAGCGAAAGGAAAGGGGAGTCTTCGAAATTCACGGCTAGGGCTGTGTGCGAGCAGACGCTCACCGTCGAGCAGAGAGAATCCGATGTAGGGAAATCGTCGAACCTGGTATGGATAGACCTGATGTGTGGGAACCGTCATTTTCGCGCTTGTCTTGATTCTGGAGCAGACATAACTGTCCTTCGGAAGAGTTTTATTGTCGAAGCAACCGACATGGCAAGCAGTGGAACGGTTCGCCTGCGAGGAGCATTTGGACACTCAGTCCCAGCGGAAATGGTGTATGTACCATTGGCGTTAGCGGCAAGCGGTGGGGGCTCTAACCCGTGCCTGTCTATACTATGCGCTGTGACCGATGAGTTGGCTGAAGACGTAGACGCCTTGCTAACCCCAGACGCGTACGATTTATTGAAGCAGGCGAGCAACCAGGCGGCCGATCTTGCAGTGAGAATAGTACAGGCGGAGGCCGAAATAACACGGCATCAAAGGGAAGAAAACACTGCGTCTGTAGTGGAATTGGAAGTAAGTGAAAGTGGCGAGGAGACGACTTCATGCGTCGAACCAGTGACCGCTGCCGATTCAAATTTTGTGGAAGAGCAAAGGAGTGATAGGTCGCTAGCGGAAGCGTGGGAGCATGCGCGGGCCGGCACACACAACATGTTCATAGACGAAGGGCTGCTTTATCATAAAGACGCCCTGCATGGTAGGCTATGTAGGCAACTTGTTCTCCCTGAGACGCGGCGCAAGGAGGTTTTAACTTTAGCGCATGATGTGCCTTGTGGAGGGCACTTCTCGCAAAAGAAAACTAAGCAGCGGATCCAGAGCGCATTTTTCTGGCCAACCATCGCAGCTGATGTCAAGCGACACTGCCAGACTTGTCACACATGCCAAACGTTCGCTAATAAAAGAGCCACTGACAGAGTGCCGATTACACCGTTAACCCGGCCGCGCGAGCCGTTCCAAGTGGTATACATGGATTGCATAGGGCCAATAGAGACACCATCTGCGAGAGGCTACAGGTATGCGCTATGCATTATAGATCTATGTACTAGGTGGCCCGAAGTAATCCCACTCCGCTCTCTGACAGCACGCGCCACCTGCCAGGCCCTGCTGGACGTGTTTTCGAGATTCGGGACCCCGCAGATGATATGCAGTGATCAGGGCACAAATTTTACGTCGTCATTGACCCGGGAGATGATGGAACGCGTGGGGATAAAGATCCGGTTTTCTACACCAGATCACCCGCAAAGTAATGGAATAGTAGAAAGATGGAACGGGACGTTCAAGGCTATGCTGAGGCATGTAATCGGAGAACACGCAAGAGAGTGGGATCGTTTCATTCCATGCATGCTCTGGGCGTATAGAGAGGTGCCCCACGAAGTAACAGGTGCGTCCCCATTTGAAATGATGTATGGCCGCGAGCCCCAGGGACCGCTCAGCATATTATGCAGATCGTGGACGGGCAAATGGACTCCTCCAATCGAGTTGAATCAACCAGCATCCAAGTACCTAATGGAACTGCGACAGCGCATGGCCGAAGCTGCCGAAAGGGTCGACGAACGCGCAAGGCGAGTGCAGCAGGCGTACGCTACGAAGTATAACTTGAGGACCAGAGCGAAAGAATTCTCCAGGGGGGACGAAGTACTGGTCTTGGATGTTCATAAACATAGCAAAATGCAACCCAAGTGGGTGGGACCGGCCAAGATAAAGGAACGGAAACGGCCGGACAGTTACATGGTGGAGTTTGACGATGGGACAGAACGCTGGGTGCATGCCAATCGACTACGCAGGTACTACGCCCGTGTAAGTAACGTAGGCGTAATATTTGAATCTGACCAGGAGTTCGGTCACATAGAGAACGCTCCGCGGTTGGTGGTTGAGAGTCGTCATATTCAGGATGTCCTAACTGAAAACACAAACCTCGCTCCAACTCAGAGTAATGATTTAAGGCAAGTGTTAGAACGCTACCCACGGGTATTCTCCGAGAGGCCGGGACGATGTAAGGTGGGCGAACACAAGATAACTTTAGTGCCGGACGCTAAACCTGCGAGGGCTTACCCATACCGCGTACCAATTGCCCTGCGGCAGGAAGTGGAGCGGCAGATCGCAGAGCTGCTGGAATGGGGGCTTATCTATCCAGTAGAGAGCAGTTTTACGCATCCGGTGGTCTGCGTAGCCAAGAAGGATGGAAGTGTGAGACTGTGCATTGACTATCGGCAACTCAATGCAGTCTCCGAGGCAGACAGTTTTCCTATGGGGAATGTCACAGAACTTATTTATGAAGTGGCAAAGGCGAGGTACATCACGGTGCTAGATATGACGAGAGGCTACTGGCAGATAGCCGTCGAGCCAAGTTCGCAGAAGTTCACCGCGTTCGCAACGCCGAAGGGGTTGTTCGCCTGGCGGGTCATGCCGTACGGACTACGAAATTCAGCCGCTACATTCCAAAGAATAATGAACGAAGTGCTAGTAGGTCACAACGGTTATGCATGTGCATACATCGACGATGTGGCAGTGTACTCGGAGACATGGGAAACACATTGTGAACATTTGGATAGGGTGCTGGCAACAGTTGCGGCTGTGGGGCTGACGGTTAACCCTGCAAAATGTAGGTTTGCTCAGCCCAGCGTAAAATACTTGGGTCACGTCGTGGGATCCGGCAGACATTCGCCGGACCCTGAACGTGTTAGCGCAATATCACAGCTAAAGTTCCCCAAGACAAAGAAAGACTTGCGTAGTGCACTCGGGATGTTCAACTACTATCGCGACTATATTCCGGCTTACTCCGAAATGGTACGCCCATTAACAGACCTCACGAACAGGAGGGTGCCTAACACTATACCGTGGAGTGAGGAGGCGGAAGGTTCATTTGGCGCAGTTAAGAAAGCCTTAAGCAAGGTGCCTCAGTTGGCTGTCCCAGACGTAAGCAAAGAGTTTCTGCTAACTACTGACGCCTCGGAAAAGGCAGTGGGAGCGTGCCTCGCACAGATAAAAGACGGTCGCGAAATGCCGATCGCATTCTTAAGCAAGAAACTCACCACGCAACAGGCCAGGTGGTCTGCGATAGAAAGGGAGGCGTTCGCGATCGTGTGGGCACTTGGGCGTCTGGACTCATGGCTGTTTGGTGCTAGAACTAGGGTGATAACCGATCATAATCCCTTGACATACCTTACGCGATCTACCTCGAGTAGCCCCCGACTCACACGGTGGAGCTTGGCCTTGCAAAAATATGAGTTGGAATTTTCCCACATTAAAGGGACGCTTAACAAATGTGCAGATGCCCTGTCGAGGTTGGAACGCCAGTAGACAAGCCACCACATCATAACAGAGTGTCGGTGCTGTACATTTCAACTTCATGTACGCCGAGAGACGAATGGTACAACCCTATAGTTTTTATCAGGTGGTTGGTTTTACCCAAGGGGAGATGTGTCAGTGGCGACATGGTGGCTCACTGGACAGGCGAGATGGTACCCAGACTGTGTACGTGTCGTGTAGGAGCATGCACTCATGCTCAACTGTTCTCGTCAATTGTGTTTGTCTCCCGTATTTGTGTGTACTACTTTGTTTTGATTACTGCGGACAGCAGTAGTTTCTTCTTTTTTTTCGCTCCCTCTTGCCCGTTGCTCGGGGATACTAATAATGCACCTGTAGTTGGCTTGATGATGTTCAACTGTCTGCATGAGTTCGGATTACCTATGCGGTCGCCGAACATTCTGTCAATGCCGTGTGTACATCAGGTGTCCCCACATCATTCTGGGTGGGGAGGTGTTAAGTTCGACGACCTTTACTTGGATACTTTACTTGTATGCATGAGAACTAACTAGGAGGACGTTACAGAAACGTTCCCATATGTGTGCAGACCCGGGGAGTGCCGCGCGCTATCGGCTAGCAAGATAGGCTGTTTAGAGCGGGGTGGCGGGCGCCGCTGAGCCGATGGTCATGGACCACATGTGCCGGATGTTTTGAACCGTCAACCACGGCAAACGGGTGCCGACAAACGCGTCAGTGCCGATCGTCACTGTTGTCGCCCCCCCCCCCCCCACCCACGGTGTCGGGGGAGCTGGACAAAGGATAAAAGGGCACGCGCCGGCAGCGCTCCTTGTGAGGCTAATGGGCAGGTGGGAGTCGCGTTGCTCAGGTGGTCTTCGTCGCATAGAGCAGGCCGCCACCTGTGTTCAAGCAATTGCGCGGCGTATCCTCTAGTTTGCGGCTTGCTCGAGTGCATGGGCCGGGTAACAAGGGGATTAAAAGTGGAAGGGAAATTCTTTTCCTGGCTTTTGCTTGTGTACTTTATTGGTGCTGTTTTTGTGTTACTAGTTTGTTTATTTTTGGTTTGCTCGTGTTTGCTTTGAAGGGAAGCTACAATGTAAGGATTGGCCAGAGGAAAACGGGAAAGAGCGAAATGACCAAAAGGAGTGACTGGGACAAAACTGTTGGGCTGATTTGAGCTAACCATTGGATCGTGACAGTGTATGCTTGTAAAACTGTTTGTGATTGTGAGAATGCTCCGCCCTACGCTGCCGAGGGGCGGAGGAATGAAATTTTTGTGTGAACCGAATTGCTTAAAAGGGGGAATCCGGTCCTGTTTTGGGGGAGAGCGATGAGAGAGCTGGAGTCGATGACTCCGCGAGCTGTTGGCGAAATGTACATATGTAAATAAACGTGTACATACGGAGGAGTTGTTGCGAGCCTTGTATGCAACGTGTAGCCTGACAACGAACGAAAGATTGAGGGCTAAGAGCCCGGATCAACGAGGGTGCCATCAGGAGCGATAGACCAGCAACGGCCTGAACTCGAACAGCGGTACTCCACCACGAAAACTAACTAAGCTTGTATGTCAAATTTCTCATTCCCGCTCAGTATGATACAGAACTGTAGACTGCTGTTTTCCTAATAGGGCTCACACCTCTCTATCTGGTAAACTTCCAAACATTTCATAGTGAGGCACGTAGTTCAAGAGAACCTGTTGTCATTATGGTGACGGTTGAGCATCTTGTGGCTTAGCGTGGGCAGCTTGCAGACCAATAATTTCTTTTTTGTCCATCTTCCTGAAAATAGAAATGACAAAGCCATGACACACATGCAAGCAAAAAATGGTGAAACAAAAGTTAGTCCCATAAATGAAGAAAAATCACGGTTCTAGTTGAAGTGTTCAGAAACATACCCTGTGAGGATTCTGGCCCTTGATGTTACTTCCAGTGGAGACACGTACACGGTTGACTTCTATGTCCAGAGACAATAGAGTCCAAAGCGATGACTCCAAATATGAGCAGCGTCTTGGAGGCTGGAGTCGAAAGAAAAAAGAGCCTCAATTACTATGGTGGAAGTGTGCGTGAGTTTGTGATTCATGTATGACAGAGAACAGTGCACGAAATGCTCCATGACAGAAAAACGCACAAACACACACACACACAACACTGTTTTGAGTGTGCATTTCTTTCAGTGGTGTCCTCGTGCGGGCTGTGCTTAGTCAAGTCTCGATTAGATGACAATTGTTTCTGCCAAATACTAGTAATAAACACAGTCATTTTGTTATGTCTCGAATGCAGTTAATCTAACTGTATCACCAGAAGTACACTTGTCACTAATGTGCAGTGAATTTATCGCGGTGTATCATTTATGCAGAAACAGCCAAAACTTCATTATTTATCCTGTACTCATGTTAGCAATTTTAGCAACTTGGCAAAGTAGCAAGAGCCTCGTTTTAATTGCTTTGGAAGGGCAATGACTTTATAATTATTACTATTTTATACTTTTAAGAAATGACGACAGGAATCTGCTCTATCCGCCTCGCACGCAAAGAAATTCAAAGTTGAAAATGCAAAGCACTGCTTTTTTACTCACCGGCGCACAAGCCCAGGGGCTGCAAGGTTAATCCGCTTTCGTGGGTAGTCTTCAAGCAGACTGTGCTCGGTTCCAGCGATGAATTTTCGTGCTGGCCAGCACTTTTTTTTCGAGCAACCAGACGCAACGCGGCCAGACGCGGCAGATCACAAACGGCGGAAGCCGTGCATGCAGCCGCCAGTGAAACGCCGCAGCTGAGACAGTTCACCGTCTTTAAACACGTTCGCTTGGTGGCAGCTATCGAATGTTGGACGCATAAACTGGCTGAGGTATTATTGATATCTAATTAAAATGAACCTGCGTGATGCTGCTCAAAGGAAACGACCACCCCGTTCGCAAATATAACCGCCGTACAATTTGAATCGATAAACGGCACGGACTGCAATCGATACCAGTGGGCTGCCGCTGATCACATGTCAGTGAGGCCTCAAAACCTTTATTCAAGTAGAGTGTACTAGAATGGTACACTCTAATTCAAGTAAAAAAGCACAGACTTTAATAACAGAAGTCCAATAAAAACAATAGACTGCTTATTTTGCTAAAAAATTACACTGTCACTGTGTTTGTCGGTTATTATATGTACATTAATAGCTCAAATATTGAGTCGTGTTGAGCGCCCCTAGCAGAAAAAATACTAACTAAAGTATTCGACCAAATTACAGTAGCTCCACTTGCGCGCTTATGCTGGAACGCGCCGCGGTTGATTTTTCGCCCTCTGTGGCCATTTGGTGAACTCGAGAGTTTCCGGGGCCTGTAGGCACCGGGCGGCCGTCGTAAGGCGCCAGCGGCGCGCCGGCGAAAAGCTGGCGAACAGCGCCGCGAACGGCAGCTATCAAAGCACTGGCATGTGAAGCAGACGACGGGATGAAGGCGCTCGGTGCTTCCAGTGATTTGGCACAGCGGGTTTTAAAGGCTGACGCACCGGAAAACGCATTTTTGTGTGTCTGCTTTTGAGAAAGGTCGTCACCTGTACGAGGCAGATCACATTCGTGGCATCCGGTAGTACATAAAGCAGAAAACGAGCGCAAATTGCGATGCAAATGCACCACGCGAACGGAGCTCACCGCGGCAAGCTAAGACGTGGAACTCCAGCAGTTATATTCCAAATGTTTTTTGGCTTTGCGCTTTAACATTACCGCGTATTTAATCATGGAAATATGCGAATGACACAAAAATTATGGACAGAAAAAAAAAGGAGACATACGTCTTCCTTATTCTGTTTCTTGAGCTGCTTCGCCGATCACACATGTGTCAGTAAGTTCCCGCTCTCTGTCCGTTGTAGTTCTTTTATCTTTGCAATGCTTCCCCATTCTTAATTGCTTATAAACTAGCCCAATCTACAGTCACGGCCCATTTTAAATTGCTTAGCGCGACTGGAGCCGTCGGTGGCGGCGAGTGTGAACACGCCACTGCATTGGCGTTCGCCGTCGATGCACAGCACAGAGGTGTGCCGGACGCAACCAGAGTTGGGAATTGCTAGGAACGAAAATGTACATTAAAGGAAGACTGATACACTGATAAGACGGTAAAATGACTACACGTCTGAGTGTTCGCCTTCGGTGCCCAAGCTACAGAGCCGTTACACTGCGGAGGCGAAGACAGGTAAGCGGGACACGAAGCTCTTGCGTATGAACGGCTCTTTTATTAACGTTAGAACAACTACATCATAGCAAATCAGCGTCGGAAATGTACAGTGCCCAGCGATTGAAGCGCTGGCAGCGCGCGGCTGTCGCCGTTTTTCTTTTTTAACACGAAAGTGTTTTATGCCGGGGTCCACCAAGACTTCACTGACGTATTTCCGTCACGGAAATACGTCACACGAACATACACGAACATAATACAAAGAAAGAAACCAGAAGAAAAAGTTCCACAAACATGCAAAATTTGGAAATCGAACCCACGACCTCTCGGTCCGCGACGATAGATCGCCGAGCGTTTAACCCATTGCGCCACAAACGCATTTGCAGAGAGCTACACAGACGCGCCTTATATATTGTTACGATGGGGTGCGTTTATTTTACAGACGAATTGATGATAAGGGGCTGCGCCGACACCGAGCCGCTACCAAGACAAGCGCACTTCGTTCTCCTCTTCCTCCGTCCTTGCCGTAGCTTTTGCGTAACACTCCTCCCTTCACAGACGAAGCCCGCTGGGCGAGTAACTATTACGTCCACTCGGAGTCACGTGGATGACAGCGTTTCAGGCGAGCGACATGAACAAGCTGCGTCTTCTTAGACCGGTAGCCATTGGACACGAGCCGAGCAATCGAGTAGGTTACATCACTTAGGCGATCGGTGATGACGAAAGGCCCGGTGTAACGAGCCAGAAACTTCTGGCACAGGCCGCGCTTGCGAAGTGGTGTCCAAAGCCATACAATGTCCCCTTTGTCGTATGACACATTCTTATGTCTTGAATCGTAGCGGATCTTGGAGTGGTCCTGGGATGCCAACGTACGGAGTTGAGCTATGCGGCGTGCTTCCTCAGCGCGGCAGAGAGTCTGGGCAATAGAAGAGTCCCCATGAGGAGTAAAAGGTAGAATGGTGTCAAGGAAGTTGCGGGGTGGTCTAACATAAAGAAGATAGAAAGGGCTGTAGCCTGTAGTTTCGTGCTTTGCGGTGTTGTAGGCGTATGTGATAAAAGGCAAGATGTCATCCCAATTTTTGTGCCTGGAATCCACGTACATCGAAAGCATGTTGGTCAAAGTTCTGTTAGTGCGCTCGACGAGACCATTTGTCTGTGGGTGATACGGGGTCGCGTGGCGAAACTGGCAAGCACAGAGACGCAACAGCTCTTCGACTACGTCGGCCACGAACTGGCGACCGCGATCACTCACAATAACACGAGGGGGTCCATGACGGAGTATAACGGAGGATAGGAGGAAGCTCGAAACATCAAGAGCCGTGGCCGTTGGCATCGCTGCGGTTTCAGCATAGCGCGTCAGATGGTCGACGCAGACTATAATCCAACGGTTGTCGTTTGTTGAGCGCGGGAATGGGCCGAGAAGATCCACTCCAACCATTTCGAAAGGAGATGATGGTGGCGCTACAGGGTGAAGGAGTCCGACCGGAGCAGTATTAGGGCGCTTGAATTGCTGGCACTTGTTACAACTGGCCACATACTTCTCTATATCCCGTCGCATACTGGTCCAGTAGAATCGGCCCTGAATCCGGTGGTATGTTCTGGTGAAACCCAGGTGCCCAGCGGTCGAGTCGTCGTGCATAGCACGGAGCACGTGGGTTCTTAAATTTTTAGGGACCACTAAGAGGAGGCGGGCACCATCAGCCGCATAATTCTTCTTGTAGAGCAGGCCACTTTGGATGACAAAGCCATTGTTGCCTGTTGGCTGAGCAGCTGAGGCGAAGAGGGCATCCAGGCTGCGGTCGTCACGCTGCTCTTCCCGGAAGGTGGCCAGATCAGGAAAAAGAATGTCGTCGATGGCGGCCAGAAACTCATCGAAATTGTCGGCGTCACATTCACTTGTTGGTAGAGGGAGCCTCGAAAGACAATCAGCGTCCGCATGATGTCTGCCACTCTTGTAACGGACTGCAAAGTCAAATTCCTGTAAACGTAGCGCCCATCGAGCAAGGCGGCCAGACGGGTCGCGGAGACCAACCAACCAACATAGTGAATGGTGGTCCGTAACGATTGTGAAGCGACGCCCGTAGAGATATGGCCGGAACTTCTGGACTGCAAAGACGACGGCAAGACACTCTTGCTCAGTGACGGTGTAATTTTGTTCGGCCCTGCTCAACGAACGGCTGGCGTAGGCAATGGCATGCTCGGCGTCACCAAAGCGCTGCACGAGGACGGCGCCGAGGCCGATTCCACTCGCGTCGGTGTGCAATTCTGTAGTGGCAGATGGGTCAAAATGACGAAGTATGGGTCCAGAAGAGAGCAGGAACTTCAGTTGACGAAACGAGGAATCGCAATCTGCTGTCCAGGTGAAAGGATTATCCTTGCGCAGCAATGAAGTCAGGGGGTAGGCAGTATCGGCAAAGTTGGGCACAAAACGTCGGAAGTACGAGCAAAGACCCAAGAAGCTCCTCAGCTCGCGTTGTGACTGCGGTTGTTTAAAGCCGCTAACTGCAGCGACCTTCTGTGGGTCTGGTCGTACCCCGTGCTTGTCCACCAGATGTCCTAGTACTAGCGCCTCTCGTTGGCCAAAGTGACATTTTTTTTAATTGAGTGTAAGGGCAGCTTGTTCAAGGCACGTCAGAACAACGTCCAGTCGATGGTTGTGTTCTGCAAAGGTGCGGCCAAAAATGACGACGTCGTCAAGATAACACAAACAAATCTCCCATTTCAGGCCGCGCAGTACCGTGTCCATAAACCTTTCGAATGTTGCAGGCGCGTTGCACAAACCGAAAGGCATGACGTTGAATTCAAACAAGCCGTCTGGGGTCACAAAAGCGGTTTTCTCTTTGTCAGCTGAATGCATGGGTATCTGCCAATAGCCTGATCGGAGGTCCACAGATGAAAAGTAGGATGCGGAATGAAGGCAGTCAATAACGTCATCGATCCGGGGAAGTGGATACACGTCCTTTTTCGTCACAGAATTGAGACGCCGGTAGTCGACACAAAACCTCCAGGACCCATCTTTCTTTTTCACGAGGATGACCGGCGCAGCCCAAGGGCTAGAGAAATCTTGGATGACGCCCTTGGCTAGCATGTCGTCGACCTGTTCAGCGATGATCTTGCGCTCTGACGCGGACACGCGGTAAGGCTTCTGCCTTATGGGATGCGCGGACCCCGTGTCAATCCTGTGGCGCGCCCGCGTAGTTGGAACGCGAACTTTGTTAGCGTTCTGCGCGAAATCAAATAATGACACATGTTTGCTAAGGACGCTGACCAGGGCTTGACGCTTCTCTGAAGACAGTGACTTGTTGATCATTCTGAGAAAAGGCAACGAGTCTTCAGGGACACCGGGGCCAGCCCCGTGCTCTCGGGATTCATGTGACGTGTCATCAGTTAAAGCGCCTATGCTGAGTCTGGTGTCCACTTCAAAAGAGGCGAGTCGCATACCGCTGGGTAGCACAACAGACTGGGAGGCTAAATTTGACACCCACAATGTAGTCGTTCCGCAGGCCACAGAGAGGACGCATCGAGGTACGAGCACACTTTTCTTCACTGCCATCGAAGGCACAGGCTCAACAATTGCATCAAATGTATCGGCGTCGACACCGCAAGCAGCAACCCGAACTCTGGATACGGAACGTGCCGGTAAGACTGCATCTTCAATGACGGCGAGAGTGCATGAGCAGGTAGCAGGTTGGTCGGCAATCGAAGAGAGGAACAGCTCGCCAGTACCGCAGTCAACAGTGGCACCACACTGTTGTAGGAAATCGAGGCCAAGAATTACGTTGTGTGTGGATTGAGCAAGTACGGCAAATTCGGCTTGATACACCTTATCGGAGAAATAAACGTTCGCGGTGCACACTCCAATTGGTCGGAGCAACTCTCCACTCACAGCACGAAATGCATTAGCGTTATTCCAGCGGAACATCACTTTACGGCCTAGTCGGGTTTTGAAAGCCAAACTGATAACGGAGACACTCGCTCCCGTGTCCACTAAGGCCAACGTAGCGACATTGTCCACTAAAACATGAATCTTGTTATGACGCATGGTGACTGGCGGAGGCATAGGGGCGTGTAGCTGATGATGACTGGCGACCTCACCTCCATTGGTCGCGCCGCCTAGTTTCCCGGCGGCGGTGACGTGAGACGTCGTCGCGGAGATGGAGACCTGCGCTGGCGTGAAGGCGGTGGCGTCAAGCTCCGCACAGAAGCTGGAGAGTCACTACGGTGATGCGCCTGGTGGTTTGTCCTGCTATCGGAGTCAGAAGGCCAGCGTGTGCCGCCGCCGTGCCGGTTGCTACGCCGATAAAACGTGCGCGGTCGCTCATACGACGGTGGTGACATGCGTGGGCGATGAGGACACAATCTGGCGACGTGACCGCGAATACCGCATTGGAAGCAGATGGGACGCTCACGGGGCGCACTAAAATTGTCATTAGCAGGATAACTGGCACGGTCATCCCACTCGTGAGAAACTGCAGGTGCTCTGGGTGAGTAACCGTCGTGGAACTTATAACTGGGATACGCGTTCAGAGTAGGGTTTGGCACTCTTGAACGAGGAGCGAAGTTGTTGGCGTCTATGGAGGCGGCAGTGATGGACGTCTCACCGAAGTCGCAGTGAGAAAGGGGCTCTCGAACCCGCGGAGTAGAGAGGGAAGCCGCCTCACGTCGGTCAAGCTCTTCGCGCACCACTTGCCGAATAACTGACGCAAGGTCGGATGGAGTTGGGACCAGGTCAACACTGGCGACGTTAGTTACATTGGCCAGGCGGCCGAACTTCGGTGTGATACGCCGAGCTTTCAAGGCTTCAAACGTGCGGCAGTGTCGAATGACGTCGCTTACGGAGTCCAGACTGTCTTTGCCGATGAGGAACTGGTACACGTCCTCGGCGATCCCTTTTAGAAGATGACCAACTTTGTCCTCTTCTGTCATCTGAGGGTCCAGGGCCTTGCACAATTTCAGGACTTCCTCGATGTACGTCGTGCATGTTTCGCCGGGAACTTGGGCTCGCTGCATTAGGGTTTGTTCCGCACGCTTCTTTTTAGCTGCCGGATCTCCGAAGCACTTCTTGATTTCATCTACGAACCGTTCCCACGTCGTCATGCTTTCTTCGTGGTTTTCAAACCACACTGACGCGGTTCCCTTGAGGAAGAAG
This sequence comes from Dermacentor silvarum, assembly GCF_013339745.2. NCBI lineage: Eukaryota > Metazoa > Arthropoda > Arachnida > Ixodida > Ixodidae > Dermacentor > Dermacentor silvarum. The sequence goes on along the minus strand of NC_051154.1, from coordinate 263,707,764 downwards.
GCAACGTTGTTAAGCTGGGCGGTGGCATTCCAGCCATTGAACCGACTTGCGCGTTGGTAAAAGCTGAGCCATCCGTCCACATCTTCCCCGGCTTTTCCGGCGAAGGTTCGTGGTTCGATGTAGGGCTGCCATTGGGAGCTGGAAGACGGCGGCGGGTTGTCGCCGTCGGAAGCCATCTCTGGTGGCAGACCGGCAATTCGGCGACTTCGGCGAAGCTCCACGGATTGCACTTCTGCGGGCGGTTGGTCGTCGTTGTTCGGGGACGCCGTTGTTGTACCCAGCACCGTCCACCAAAACTGTTACGATGGGGTGCGTTTATTTTACAGACGAATTGATGATAAGGGGCTGCGCCGACACCGAGCCGCTACCAAGACAAGCGCACTTCGTTCTCCTCTTCCTCCGTCCTTGCCGTAGCTTTTGCGTAACAATATCTATCACTCCTCCGTGTACCCGCGCTCTTGCTCGGGGCGGTGCCGCCGCCTACGAGCAGAAAAGAGAAGTACTCCATTATGACACTAACGCGCACCGACAGTGAACGCTTCGGTGGTCTCAGCACTACGACGCCTCGATGCCAGCATTCGAAGGGACGCTGGCATCAAGAAGCACTACCAACGCGTTCTCGCAGAAGCACTACTAGGTGGCGTTCACCGTACTCAGCACAGCGGAGCGTGGCCTCCGCAATTAGCTCTGAAAATGTTTCTGAAGTTGATCGCGGAGGCTGCAATTACGACGCGCTGTACGCGCTGATTTGACTCGGTGACGATTCAGTTACGTGCTTTGTCTTGCGCGTTGTATTAGTGTGTCAGTTACGTGCTTCGTCTTTCGCGTTGTGCTAGCGTGTGCAGCGTAGTGCAGCTTCCATATGCACGACGGTTGCTCATGGTCATCGACGTTGGTAGTCGTGATGGAGGAGACGTGCCACCAGGCGTCAGCGTGGGTGCATCAACGCCTAAGGGCGCTTTAGCCACAAAACACCAATAGACATTATATATCAATGTGCAATAAACATTACACTACTTCTGTGAAGACACGTTTCACTTTCGTGTTCTATACCGATTCCTATATAAGAGGGATCAACCACATTTTTTTTTCTTTTCTTTTCGTGCCACAGGTGAGCGCCGTGGGATCAAATGCAGTCATAATGCGTTACGAAGGTTCTCGCTTTCACTCTACACCACAATGCATCAGTTTGGTGTCCCCAGCGCTTACAGTCAGTGCAAAAAGCGCTGGCGACCATGCGATTCGAGTATCGCGTTTCAATTGCTGAGCACTGAACGCGCTGTTGCCTACAGACCGCACATATACAGACTTTCCGCCTGAAAAACGCGATGCCGCGATGAACAACGGTTAAATTGAATGGCCTAACCAGCTTAAGTCATGTTTCAGTAACTGTTTGTGCACCCAAAAACGCAACATGTTTGATCAGACTTGGTTTCACGGCAGCGCCTGCTGCGCGCGGCCCAGCTGCAACATGCCATTACATTCGCGGCGCCTCCGCATGAAGGCGCCACCGGTCCAAATTCATCCCGCGCCCGGTGCCTATAGGTGGATAGCAAAATCTCGGTTGTCGCAAGGGATTGTGGGGTACGGCGTATTCTGGTATTCTGCTACAACTTCCGGTTCGAGACCACGACGCCGTCTATGCTGCCGTCACTTCATGCCCATGCTTCACGTGCTTGGTCTTTTATATACTGTGATACTGATATACTGTAGAACTTTGGTAAAAAACCACGATGAAAGCACCGCTGGGCAGTTCCAAAACGTAGGTGTGAGCTATCGCTCCTTCGTACTTATGTTGGCGCCCTTAGACTCGTGTATTTTTAGGTGGCAGACATTTCATGCTCTAATGTGTTTGCGTCGCGTGAGATAGTCCTATAACGTTTATCTAGCGCAAATAAACGTTCGTTAACTTAAGAAGCAGTTTTTAATAAGTGGTAAGTCAACCTAAAAAGTGGCTGTTTGTTTGCTGTTGCGCGAGCCCGTGCAACAAAATATATTCGCCGTCGTTGTAACGCTTTCCATAACAAACGGTGTAGTCGATCGCTTCGTCCGCTGCTTTTCTGCAGCGGTGCCCACCGCGCGACATGTCGTCGGCAGCTGTGCCTTCACAGTCTCCCGTTTTTTTTTTTCTCAAGAGACGGATGTCGTGAATAATTTCAGAGAGAAAGCACTGATTTAAGTATCTGAAAAGTGCACGAATTATTTTGACGTTACCTCTCCCCCCTCTTTCGTGCAGCCTCAGTTGCCTTTTCGTTGTACCGGAATAAAGATGGCACATAATCAATGTGCTGAGGATCCTTGCTGGGTGCACGTGTGTGTATTTAACTGATTGTTAAAAAGGGGGTATTTGTACTAGAACGTTAGCAGACGAAATTATTCGCCAAAACACTTGTCTGTGACGAAATGATCTTCACATGTTCGGGCTCCTACGTTCGGTACCCACCGAACGAGCGCCGTTCCCGGTCGCTCGTTTGACGGCAACTGCCCATTTACGTTTGTGCGCTTCATTCCATGGAAAACGAAACATTTCTTTTCCCTTTCACGGAAGAGTTCGCGCACCCTAATGCCGAGCAGCCAACCATAATCACGTTGCTAAAGCGTGTTTGTTTTCTTCGCGAACAGCGGGAAATCGCATCGCAGAAACTGCTGACAAGGCTGAACGAAGCAACAGAAGCGCTAACCCTCGAACTAGAAGTTGCTAGCTGACGACATCGTCATTTTGCTATCCACCTATGCCGGCGGGCCGCCAAATCTACATCGTCATTCCGTCGGGCGCCACGTTGCGCTGTAGTGCCAACCCCGCTCCTTGGGCTTTTAGATACTGCAGGGCTGCAGGCACGGCATCGTTTTAAGTCTGTAGCGTCGACTGCGAATGCCGCTGACAGCAAGGAGATAAAACAAGCTGCTCGCGGGGCCGGACCGACAGTGACCCCGGAGACGGGACGAAAGGTGGAGAGAGAGACGACACAGACGCTCTTTTTGCGGCCAGTTTCGGTCAGTTTCGGCCTAACCTAACCTAACAAAATTTCGTGAAATCCTGTCTTTGCGTCAGCGAGAATCTGACGTGGCACTGCCGGTTCTGGTAGAGCCAGCACGAAGGTCCGGAGCGCAGTATAAGCGTGTGGCCCTGGAGAAGGAACATCAGGGCGCAGAGCAGGAGGAAGCATAGACACCGTGATATTGCACTTGACCTGCTGGGACGGATGTCACGGTGGTAGAATCCTGCCTCCAGTCTGAGTAGCCAGGTGGTCGGGTTTACTGGCCGGAACTCTGGATGCGGAGATGGCTAGAGGGTGCTGCTTACCGCTGTGTCAACCTGGGTCAGCGCCATGATCATCATGTCTGTGGTCACCATTGTGGAGACGGTGAGATGGGTCAGACCGTCTCCAGTTTATTGAAGGTTCCCTGAGAGGGCATCATGTCCGAGAAGACTGTGCCTTGGTTGCGGCCGCAGCGTTCGGGAGCGTGTTGTTGCCTATCACATCTGTGGCTCCTACGCACGATGGGGGATTGGCCAATAAATGGGTGGATTATTCAAATTAATGGAGCATAAATGTCCAAATATCTATGGAATTAGCGTTGAATAGTGTAGAATAAAATCAGGAAAGTCACATTGATTGAGTAATAACTAATTTAAAAGTACAAAAAGAAAGAAAAGATTGAATTTAGCAGGGCATTCGGTTTGATTCTGTAAGAAATGTTTGGACAGCGGAGCAAGCATCCATGTGGCTGAACCCCAAAGTGGAGGCCCCAAACGAAAGAATAGCAGGTTCTGTTAACATCCAGGCCAAGTCATCGAAAAGGTATTTCCAATCTTTTTCTTGCCGCAGTAAAGCGGCGACAAGATAGAAGACGGTGATGTATTGTCTTCCTCATTACAAAGCGAGCAGAGGGGGATGGAACCAAACCTGACCTGTGCAAGTGGAAATTCAGGGAGGGAATGTGGCAATGCAATGTGGTGAGAGAGACTTCCAGCATCTTGTTTGCAGGATTCGCTACGCCAGGGAAATGCTAGGTCTTATAATCTGGAGAGGCAGTCAGAACTGGGTTTAATAAGGCTTTTCTAATTGATCGCATCCGAAATCTAGCCGCCGTGATGTGTGCTGTCAGCCTGTCACTGGTAGAATAGGAAGAACTGGGTCGGAAAGTTATGTCTTTGCCAGTGAATCGGCAGTTTCATTAAAAAAAAGTCGCAGTTTCGTCTGAAAGGCGAAGCATCAATTGCGATAGCAAATTTACTAGTAGAGAGCTATACGGAGTAAGTATAGTAGTTTGATCGGCTGCATGAACATGGACACATTCGCTTACTAACTGAATTAACAAGCATGGTGTCAGCGCGCACAAGCTAACATGAATAGATCACACTCAATGACCGCAGACAACCCCTGTCAAAATGCTGGTGTAAGCAAGCACGCAAGCAGCAGTGACCGAAGGTTCTTGCGGTCTATCGCTTCAACGGAAACTGAGCGGCGAAAGCACAGCGCATACAAAGAGCCGTATGGAGATCGCTTTCAAGATAGGTGCGCATGACAGCCCTCAGCTACATTGTATTAGCTTTTAGAAGACTACCTCAGCCGCGCAAAGTACAAGTACGCAGTTGCTGGCAGAGTAGAAGTCGTGCCCCCTCCCTCCCGCGCTGTCTTTCGGCTTTCCTCCTTTCGTGTGGGAGATTGAGTAGCCAGTTCCCCTTGTGCCCGGTCGCAAGATACGCATTTGGTGCCGCAACTAAACGTCGCCCCCCATCCCCCCACGGCCTTTTGCATGACGAAAGAAGTCGCGTTTGCTCTCCGTCCTGCATTCACTCTCTACGTGCTTTATTACTTCTGAGGGTTCTGCTATGTCGCACTTCCCGTGCTCTCCATTCACTGACGTGACTTCAACCGCGGCTTGTCGCTCTGTTGCCTCAAGAGAAGGAACTCTCTGTTCGTCTCCTTGAACTTTCCGATCGCTCTCAACCGGAATACCCAAACGCCGGAATAAAGCTCTTTTAGCTGTATCTAAATTCGTCATCAGAAAGGCGGGACAAGACGCCGGACACGTTAAGGTGAAGGTCACCGTTACTAGATTACTTTGCCAGTTTGCAAACTCCGCCGGGATGCAGGCTGTGCAGCGGCAAAACGTGGCCCCTTTCGGCTCCCGCTCCCGAGATGGCGCTTCCGACGCCATTGGCCCAAAGTCCCTATATAAGAAAAGTACCGCCATCCTTTGATCAACGCCGCTTCTCTCTCTCCTGTATTTCCGATTGGACGATGATAGCGCGCGCTTTCACTTCTTTATATTTTGTTTTTTTCCGCCTCACAGCCATGTTGAAAGTCACACTGCGCAGCCGCAATCGCCGGCGGCGGCGCGCGCCCGGCCTGAAAGCTTCAACGTGGACTTCCTAGGTGCGCCACTGTCGACTTGCTTGCACAAGCAAAAAGTAAAAAAAAAAAAAAAAAAAAAAAAAAAAAAAAAACAAGCGCTTCAGGAGAGATGGTGGAGGAAAGAGTAGATGTCGGTACTTATACTATAGGCTCCGTACAGTGAAGTTTGCTGCGATTGCTGCGCCATCTGTCGCAGCGCTGCCAACAATAATGAGACGGCCAAAGCGCGGGGGTATTCGTAGGCGCGGCGTCGATGGTGCTGTTCGGTCGTTTCTGGCGTTGAGACAATGTCATCCTTCAGCTCGACTAATTCTGATCCATCGACTGAAAGCGTACGGAAAAGGAAGAGGAACAAGTGCCGGCACTGCTGCGTAAAAAACTGCCACAGCCACGAAGGCCAGCCTAGCGTGAAATTGTACCGATTTCCTGGCCGCCCGTGGGAGCAAGAACGACGAAAAAGATGGATTGTTGCTGTTCGAAGAGTTAAGTAATTGTGAAAACAGCGTTTTCCTAGTGTCAATGTAACTATATGCTTTAAGGTCTAGCCAGGTCTAGCTGCTTGAGGTTCTGCAACTGTATTTGTTTAGCACGGTTGGAAGTGTATGGAGCACGTTTTGCACAGCAAGCTTGCGTAGCGCGAAATTTTACGCGCGAATTTGCTCCGCAAATGCTCTTGTAGGCTGCATGCGAATCTTTGTTGATTTGCTTGCATGCTTGCAGTCCGGTAATAAACTGTTAAATTGCGTTTTTCTGTGATACTTTCAGCGAAGTAAGTAAACTCGGTTTGCGTTGATTTTGGGGGTAGTGATGGTGCGTGTAACATGTAAACTTCAAATGCCTTCACCAAGTGACGCCCGCCGTTAGACTGCTCTCTCTCGTCAGCGCTTTGTGGCGTGTTTGCCTCTTTTACAGTCTCGTGAAAAAGTCATTCGGTTACTGCATGTGCGCTCTTGCTTCCGGCCGCATGCATAGGACACTGTGTCGTCAGTAGTAGAGCACTGCACGGGCTCGGGCTTACCCGGCCGGGCCGGGCCGGGCCCACGGGCCATCCATTCATCCATCCATCCATCCATCCGTCCGTCCGTCCGTCCGTCCGTCCGTCCGTCCGTCCGTCCGTCCGTCCGTCCGTCCGTCCGTCGATCGATCGAGTGTAGCGACTTCTGTTCACTGTGCGGAGCCTATATAAGGATTTTACATTGGTCCGGTCGCATCATGGTTGCGGAGCCTGCGCGCTGCGTTAAACGCAATATACGCAGTTAATTCTGTGTAAGGGGAGTTGTTTCCTAGATTGTGAGCAAGCGTACGTTATTTCGATTGTGCAACCAGAGTATCATTTCAGCCACTAGAGCGATTCCACATGGCAGAGATGTGACTGAGATGCCTCAATCTAGCTAGGAGCTATGCGGGACTCTTATCCATTCAGCTGTGAAGATTAATAGGGTTCAGTTCTTTTTAATTCAGTTCTATATAAGATTACGTGTTTACGGTGGGTCACGGAACATAAGTATCTGATGCCGCCGAAAATATCGAAACCCAGAACCACTCGTTTGTTCGAGAACACTCAGTGCCAGGATACGCGTTTTTTAAAGCAAGATACCGAAGTACTTCAGTGAAAGCTCGCCGTTTTTAAGGCTATAAAACGCGAAAGACAACGAGAACAACACAAGTCAAATTGGAAACAATTTATTAAGACGAAAACAGTAGATGGCTCATGGGCCGAAAAATCCAACGTCCAGTGTTACGGCACCTAATTCATGGTGCCACCAACAAAGGTCGTGGATTCGAGTGCCTTAGTTAACTCTACCTTAATTAAAATAGAGTTCATTAAGGCACTCGAACCCACGGCCTTTGGTGTTACTTAGGGCAAAGTTACTTAAGACACAGTTAATTAAGATGTAGTTAATCATGGCACGCGGACCCACGACCGTTGGTGGGAGTCGAATGCTCAACCATTGGTGTTAATTAAGGCAAAGTTAATTAAGGCGCATTTAATCAAGATATAGTGAAGACACTCGTACCCACGACCTTTGGTTTAATTAGGGAGAAGTTCATTAGGGCACACTTAAGGCACTCGACCCCACGACCTTTGGTGTGAAAGAACAAGTTATAGGAAGTAATTGTACGTTAAAGGTGGTCAAAATTAACCCGGAGTCCCCAACTACGGCGTGCCTCATAATCATATCGTGGTTTTGGAACATATAGAACACCAGAATTTAATTTGATTTTTTAAAACTCGCAACGCATTCGAATGAGAATGTCAGGTAAAATAGTAATAAATTTCCCGTGAGCGCGCACGCTTTCGCATTCATTATCTTTAGCGTATGCTAAAGTGACTCAACTTTTTAACAATGCAACAAACATCAACTGCGAATCACATCTCAAAAGCCAAAGTCACAAAAGACGTGCTCTTTTGTTTGCTACAGCCATCTTTTCCTTGCTTTCTAATCGATGGTTAAAATCTCGGGAGAAAAAGTGCATTCTTGTCACAAGTTGCAGCGGGAGCACACGCCACACGAGCTGCGACAATAGATCTCACTGGGACTCACAGGGATTGTGATCACTACGCAATAAAGTGGAACGCAATGTAACTAGATTTGTTGCAGGCAAAAAAAAAAAAAAAAAAAACACCCGGCACAAGACCACGCCAGCGTGGCGGCCAAGAAGTTGTAGGCACCGCCACACCGGCCAACAGTCCCGTTGCCTCCGTCAAACTGGTCAAACGGCGACGAGCGCGCCCCTGCTCGGCGGTACAGGGAAGGGTGACATCCGCGGCACCGGAGTTTGCAAACTGAAAGAGGTAATCTAGTAACGTTGGTGAAGGTAGAGTCACGGCCGCTCGATGAAACGCACGAGGTGCGGCCTGCCACGTCGCGCGGCGGGAGCTGTGAAGCGAAAGTTGACATTTGCCGCCGCTTTTTTAGGGGTGTCGCTACTGCTGCAGTACTGCTGGAGGAAAAATGGAGGAAGCTGACCAGAAAACTGACAATCAAATATTTGGACTGCAGTAGGGGTGCAAACCAGGAAACAGCGGTTAAGAAAAAGGTTAAGGAAACAGAGAGGGGTCTGTGGAAAACAGGGATGCAGACGAAATCAGCACTGGGAACATACCGAACTTCCAAGCAAGAAATTGCCAAAGAAAATATCTACGATAATTCTAGGGGAAGCTCTTTGTTGTTTGAAGCCAGGACGGGAGTATTGCGGACTAAGATGTACCGAGTCAAGTACCAAGGTATAGACACGTTGTGCTGTGCGTGTGGAGAAGAAGTGGAGACGGCTGAACACCTCATACTTTTCTGTAAAGGGCTTAACCCTACAGTGCAAGGCAACGGGGCTGATTTTTTCAAAGCATTGGGGTTTAGGGACAGTGAAGGCAAAATAGACTTTAAGCGGGTAGAAATAACCAAACAGAGGTTATCTGATTGGTGGATAAAATCAAGGCAGGGGTGAAATTTCACCCACCACAAAGTACAAAATATGTTAATAGTCATGGCTAGGTGGCGTATGCCACCGCCCGGTTTAAAGGGTTCAGCCTCATCCATCCATCCATCCATCCATGCTCTCCCTCCGGGAAGGCGCTGCGGGAGAGATTTCGCGTCTCGCTTGCACGCCTTTTGCACCTTTTGTCCGCACACGTGGTAGTACAAATTTGTCGAGGTCCTGGTCATGTTGCATGTGGCAGTATCCCGCGCAACTGTTGCGGGCCGCTGTGTGTTACTAACGCAAGAAAAGAACCATTAATCTGGTACCCTGAGTTTCCGTACGACGTAGAACGCCGTAAAGCATGGCTGAAAAACATTTTGCGACAGGGACAAGTGGCAAAGGAAGCATTTGGGAGCCGAGGGGCACGTTTTTAATTGTTGTGTTAGCTTCACTTCCCCTACGGCCACACCGAGGAACTGATAAATTGTTTCTAAGCACATTGTTACAGCCGCTACTGGCGAACTGGACCGGGGACCTGACTGCAACTGTGAAGCGGGTAAAACTCGCCAACAAGCTTCTGTCACGGAAGGTAGTACGATTTTAAGGCTACGTTCACACTCGGGAAGCGGCAAGCGGGCGGAAAGGCCAAAGCGGCCGGAAAATCTTTTCCGCGTTTGTCCAAGTTGTTCACATTTGTTTTGCTATCGCCGCTGCTACCGCTGCCGCTTTCGCCCACATCCATCTAGTCTGCGTATGTTTGTCGGCGTGGTGGCGCTCATTATCGCACCATTTCGAGCGGTATGTTCATTCATTTTCCCACCCGTCATCAAAAGTGTTCATTTCGCGCAACCTTGCGTGTCGTCTGCGACCTTCGATAAATTCCTCGTAGCCGTTCAGTAATTCTCATACGGGCACGTTATCGCTGAGTCAAAGGTTGGTGCCTAGGCGTGATTATATTTCTTTAATAGCTTTCATTTACAGGTTGTAATAACATTTCATCATTTCGTATTATTGGCAGCGCCTCCAGTACACCAAAGCTAAAACCCGGGCTGGGTTGGGGCTCGCCGAAGCCTGCGCGTTCTACGTGAGACCTGAGACCTATGCTCCCAATCAAAAGTCTTTATAGGAGGTGTCCCAATCTATTGTCGCGACGAGAAAACCACCGCGCAACGAAACAAGCGCCCTGCGACTTCTGCAACATACCGCGCCCGTGCGAGCAGAATTGCGGAGCGCCAACAAGGAATCTGCCCAACTTTTTTCTGCCACAGAAGTGGGCGAAGAAATTGTTTTTTATACTTCTACCTACTTGTTTCCTAGAAATGGACAATGAATAAACGGAAGGAGCGGACACCTCCGAAGCGGCTGTGGTGGGTTCGCCCAGCTTTGCAAAAGCGCGAGAAGTTGGGTCACCCCAAGGCTTCGTTGCTGCACCTCCGGTCGCGCGACGTTGAATACTATCGCGAGTATTGCTGACAGTACGTTTTAGTACCACTCTTGTCGTAGAGAAAGTGGTGGATCTAGATCGCGTCGAGCACCATCGCAGCCTACACTTTTGGTACCATGTACAATTTTACGACCGGATGTTTACATGCTAGTGGAGCTTCCGGTCGAGCGGAACGACTTTCCGACGCGATTCCGCCTCGCCATGGCGAAAAAATCGGTTCGAGACCGATTTTGCTTTCCGCCTGGTTTTCCGCCCGCTTCGCCACCTAGGCGGGCGGATTTTTAGAAGTTTTTGCCGCTTCCGCCTGCTTCGAGACCAAGTGTGAACGTAGCCTAAAGCTGTTGAACGAGGCACTTTTCCGTGGCTTCACATCGTGTAAATAAAGAAAATAACAATTGCCACAGCCTGCCTCGATCTTTTTTTCTTTTCACCATTGCAATTGCTCTATTCACGCTGAACAACTTTTTTTCACTGCGTCGTCTTTACACTAAATATGCTACGCATCGGCAATGTGGCTGAATGTACAATCTGTTATAAACTGCTGTCTACCCCATTTTTCTAGAAAGGTGAAACTAAAGAAATCTAGCATAAATAGTTATACACACCTATGTCATTATGCACGCATTTGTAAGAAGTTTCATTTAACGTTTTGTTTTCGTTTTTGTATCTTTAACCGGCGAACAAGCACGTCAAGTGAGGCAAGCAAATAAGCACACTCAACAAAAGCGCCCACTGTATCAGCAGTACTGCCTCTCGATAAAGAACTCGCCAGTTCTCTTGAACGATGGTCATAAGGCTCGAAACCAGCGGCATAAGTGCGCCGTCCTGGCCTATGTGAGCCTATTAGCGGCCCAATACCGTCTCCAGGAGAGAGAGAGAGATAAACTTTGTTCCAGGTCAGACTAAGACTTATAGATATTCCTCCGCCAGGAGGACAATGGCCAGCTGGTCGGCGAAGGCCGCCGACGCCAACCACACCCGCCATGTGGGGAGGTGGGGGGTTAGGGTAGTGAGGAGATTGTAGGGCTGCGGGCCAAGAGAAAAGGATGTGCTCTACGTTTGCGTACGTAGAGGGGCAGTTGGGACATGAGGGGTCTGAGCGGTAACGATAAAGGTATATACTTGCTGGAGTGATCAAGGTGTTGAGCTGGATGGCCCTGAGGGTGCGTACTTGGGCAGTGGAGAGACGAGGGTGTGGTGGCGGAAGCGTCTGCAATGAATGCCGGAGGTGTTTGTAGTGCTGCTTCAGAGTTTTCTTATAAAAGTGTGCCTCGTCCGCTATGGGCGGGCAAGGCCAGGGGATCGTCGGCGCCCGGCTATTAATCTCGCGGGCAAGCTCATGAGCGACCTAATTGCCGATAATCCCCGCATGACCTGGCACCCACACCACAGTGATCAAAGCAGGGGAGAGAAGGGAGAGAGCGTCAGAAAGGCCGTCATGAAGGTTATCGGGAAGTCTGTTGTCGCGAAGAGCTCTGATTGCCGCCATGGAGTCCGAGCAAATGCGATACCGAGGAGAGGGAGGAAGAAGGGTTAGTTCGTGCGTCGCGTGAACGATCGCGGCCAATTCAAGGGATAGAGAAGAAGTAGGAAGTGAGAAGGGGCCAGCGGTGGAAGTGATGGGAATGCCAAGGGGGGTCGGCATTGTCACACAAGCAGTGGAGCCATGAGTTTGGTAATACGCTGCGTCGACGTAGCATGTGACAGTGTCCGGTGGAAAAGGGTCGTGGAAGTGAGCGCGGGCTTGTCGTCGTCCCTCATGAAGATGTGGGGTCATATTAGAGGGAATAGGGGCACAGCGGAGATTGCTGGGAAGAGGTCGTTGAGGGGTGCACAGAGGAGAGTCAATGAGCCGGATGCCAGCCCGCTGCAGTAGCCAATGACCCTGCGCAGAGCTGGATAGGCGACCAAGTTGTCGATCCCTATGGAGGCGCAAGAGCTCTGCAAGGGGAAGAAATAGGCCTGTTGCGTATAGTTTGGCTGTGGATGCGTGTGTCGGAAGATGTAGGGCAGCTTTATAGAGACTGTTTAAAGCCGATTGAATGCCATGCATTTGCGTCTGCGTAAGTGTGCAGTATCGCAGGGAATAAAGGATTTTGTTCAAGGCAATGGCTGTTACAAGTTGATTGGCTCTGCATTCGTTGAGGCCGCCGCGCCGCTTGACCACTCGTCGGACTAAGTGAGTTACTTGGTGGCATGTGGTGATCGTGGACTGTATTGCGCGGGTGAAAGAGTTTTCTTGGAGGGGAAAGCCTAAAACCCGGCAGGATGACGTGCGGGGGATGGGAGTACCGGCGAGAGTGAGATTACGGAGTGGGTTTACAGACCGTTGGCAGTTTGTAGCGGAAAGGAGCAGCAGTTCAGATTTCTCTGGAGCCGCTTGCATACCAGAGCGGGAAAGGAATTCGGAAATGAGGTTGAGGCCGGATTCTAATGTGAATTGCACTTCCCCCGGTGAGCCGTGAGTACATCAAAGGGTTATATCATCAGCATAGAGAATTGAATGTAGGTGCGGAATCTCCGACAAGGATTTTGCGAGAGGGGCTAGCCCGAGATTAAAGAGGGTTGGAGAGAGCACGGCACCTTGAGGTGTTCCGCGGGTGGGCGCGATGGGCGGGGACAACGTGGTCCCGAGTCGGAACTGAGCTTGTCGAGAGCGGAGAAAAGAAGAAACGTAACAGTAGAGTCGGGATCCACAGCCGGTGTCTTCGAGGGGGGAGAGGATAGCGTCATGAAGTAAGGTATCGAAGGCCTTGCGCACGTCCACAGTGACAAGTGCGTGAACTTGACACCTCGAAGGTTGAAAGACAGTTTCCTGGAGAAGGAGAAAGAGGTCTTGAGTAGATATGTGGGGGCGGAAACCAATCTGATTGTGCGGAAGGAAGTGAGTATCGTCGAGAAGATCCGTAAGACGTGCGAGTACCATGCGTTCCATGGTTTTCCCGACACAGGAAGTGAAATGGGTCGCAGGTTGGAGAGTGTGGCGGGCTTGCCGGGCTTTGGTATTAGAGTAATGATGGAAGAGGTCCATTTATCGGGAAGAGTGCCGTTGGTCCAGTGTTCATTTATTTTGTGTAAAAGAAATTCTTTATCCGAATCAGGCATGTTCTTCAACAGAGAGTAAGTGATGTGGTCCGCACCCGGAGTGGTACCAGTCTTGTTTTGAGCCAAGGCTCGTTCTAGGTCCAGCAGAGTGAAGGGGCTGTCCAAACCGCTATTGGAAGGCCCTGTGTACTCAGCGTACAGGGAAGGAAGTGGGGGAGGCATGTACATATCGGTGACCAGTTGAAGGAGGGAAGTAGCACCATGCTCGGAGAGATGCTTTTGGATTGTGGGGAGAGGAGCAGGTTGAGGGCCAAGGAAGGACCGGAGATCAACCAGGCTGATTTAGTGTGGAGGGAAGAGTTGATAGAATCGCATATGCGATTCCAATTTGTTGTCTCAAGGATGGATCAGTGAGTTAGTATGTCAGTGTTGAGTGTGTCTAATGTGTGTCTAAGCTGGATGTTGTTAGGTTGGGTACGGATGTGACTAAGGAGGCGTTTACGGCGTCTCCAGAGACGCATGAGGTGTGGGTCAGCGTGGTCCGACGGGGGGTTAGCTTCTGTAGTGGTGGTGGCCTGCGACCGCGTTCGCCGTAGCGAATCAACCCACACATCATAGTTGGGAGTTGACTCCTGGACTCGCAGGCGACGAAAGAGGTACCAGTTGGTCTGGGTGATGCATTTTTTGGGTTTGTGAGTGAGGATCAGTTTAATTTCAATTATGTGATGGTCGGATAGGAGGGTGTCCGGAAGGACTTGCCAAGTCTCTGGAGGATTGTGGCCATGGTGAAAGGTGAGGTCAGGCGTTGTATGACTGGCAAAAACACAGCGCAAAAAAGACACGGACACGAGAGAGCGACACGCACACAGCGCTGACTTGCAACAGCGCTGTGTGCGTGTCGCTCTCTCGTGTCCGTGTCTTTCTTGCGCTGTGTTTTTGCCAATGAATCACCAACACGCCCAAGCTTCCACGCTAAATCGTTGTATGACGTTGTTTTGCGTTTCCGTCTCGTGTGGGTGTGTCTAGTGTATTGATGAGTGTGTATGAGTGCTGCATAGTGTGTGCGTGAAGAAGGCAGCCAGGGCGCAGAGTGTTTGGGTAACCCCAGATGGTATTTGGGGCATTGAAGTCTCCGCCAAGAATAATGTCACGGGGTTTTGGAAAGGATCGAAGAAAATGAAAGAGAGGAGAGAGATTGTGGTAGAATTTGGGCGATTATAGACGTTCACAAGTGTGAGAGGTGGGTTCGGGAGGTCTGGGTAATACGAAATGGCTGTTACATATGGAAGTAACGTGGATGGAACATCTTCCACTTCATAAGCGATATCCCGGCGAATATAAACGGAAGACAGCGGCGCGGCGAGGTCGGCGTGCAGCGCTCGGTAGCCTGGGATGTTTTTGGTATGCCTTGTTTCTTGTAGTAGGATAAAGTGAGGTAGTGTGGTTTGCGTAAGGAGCCATTGCTGTAAGGGGGTGCGGTTTGTGGAGAGGCTACGGCAGTTCCACTGAATTATTGTGATCGCCATGATGCTTGTTATTGGAAGGGTTAGGTGGAGCGAGAAGGGTGGCGGGCTTACTTTTGGGGGCCAGGCCTGCTGACGAAGAGGGTACGGGGTGGGTGCGCTTGAAGGGGTGGTTCTTGTCTTCCATAGGGCTTGGGGCGTCATTAAATGCTTTGTTTATGGTGGAGTTCAGATTGTCAAGGGACTGTGTGAGGTTTGAAATGAGCGTCTCGAGGTTGGAAGTACGTTGGTCTTGTGCCTCGATACGTGCTTGTTGCATCTCAACGAGGGAGGTAAGTGTGGTTACGCGAGAGGTAAGCTCTGTCAGCCCCAGCTCCAGCTGTTCAAGGCGGCAGGGAGAGGGGGAGGTTGTGGGTGCGGGTGCGAGAGTCGTCGGCGACCTTACCTGGTGTACAGGTTTCTGCAGGGGCGAATATTGCTTGACCGGAGCAGGCGTGTGGTATTCCGCAGGATTCGGTTGTGCACTCGGTGCTGGTTAATCACAGGGGTTGGTGACACCTTGGTCAGACGCGGGTGCTGGCCCCCCCACTGGGCATGTGTAGGCAGTAGGCTTGACGAGGCGCGCACCTTGGATATAGATGAGGGACTGGATGGTTTTACTGGGGGTTGTGACGTGTTCAGACTCTTCCACGGCTGTCTGTGTAGGAGGCGCTGCTTCTTGGCCGCGTTGGCGCAGGCTTCATCCCGTTGCATCCGAACTTGGCATATTTCTGCAAAGGGAGTGTGATGGCCTTGACAATGAAGACACCATGGTGAGCAGGAATGTGGTTCATCAGCCTGGCTGATGGGTGTGGAACAAGTGGGGCACAGGCGCTGGTTTCCGGGGCAGGCACACGTGCGATGTTCATATTGCAGGCAGATAGTGCAATGATGGGCCCGGGGCTTATGGGGACGGCAGCGGAATTCGAGTCGTTGGTAGTACACGGAAAATGGAACGTGCATGCCGGCGAAAGTGATCAGGGCGGAGTTCGTATTTCCCATGCGGCGGGCCAGTAGGATATCGGCTTGATAACTGTCTAAATCACGCAGAAGTTCTTCTTGGGTAGCGTCAGGGGCAATTCCGTGGATAACCCCGTGACACGAGTTGGTTGGAGCTGCGAGGTATGGAGCTACGGCATATATGCGGCCAGCGAGCATGATACTAGCAACGCTGAGAAGGCGGCTGGCGAGTTCGATGTGGTGGGTCTTGAGTATGGCGAGGCGGTTGCGATTGCGTAGATGGACTGAAACGTCGGCACAAGTATGCGCCGGGAGCTTTGCTGCTCGTATGAAAGCTGGGAGAATATCCAGCAGCTGGGTGGAGGTGGCGGGAGGTAACGCTGGCAGGTGGACACAAACCGCATGGAGGTCAAAACTTGGGCGGGCAGCAAGTCGAGGCTTTCGGACATTTCCGGGCGTTGTCCATTCTTCAGGCTCATCCAACTCGATAGGGGTTGGAGTGGAAGTGGGATCTAACGTCGGCGTCTCGTCAGCCATGCCGGCACGCAGCAGTGGTAGCTCCAGGTTATATTGATATCCTTGCAGGCAGCGTTGATATTTTATTTTATATTTTGGAAATAAAAAGCACAACTCTCGCGTCAATAAAATGCAAACACGAAGCGCGGCCGCTGCGCGAAGCATGTGGATGGCGCCAAAGAAACGCTCCCACCAAAGCGCCTGTCACGGAGCAGTGGCGCCCCTGCGGTGGCGCGGAGAACTAGGTGCCTCACACCGGTTTTGGGCGACGTGGCAGTCCGCGCCTTGTGCGTTTCATCGAGCGGCCGTGGTAGAGCGTACTATAGTTGGGTACAACTTAAGAAGACAGGAGAGGCCCCGCCCAGATGACCGAAGCGCAGCAGCCGATTTCCTCCGCGACTAAAGAAATAGTCCCGCTGACGCGACTCGCCCCGGCTTGAAGCGCGGGCTGCTATGTTCTCCGTCGGCGGGGACACCGGCCATCCGGCTCATGACGCAAGTCTTAAGTGCGCGCCCATTGGTGGAGGCTAGTATGCATCCGCCTTTGAGGGGGCACATGCCGCTGCCTTCTAAAGTTGTACACGGCTATATAGATGGCGAGAGGAGGCAATCGCGGAGGTGTACGGCGTATTTCATACTTGTAGTTGGAAAAATTAGATACAATGGCCCGGTCCCATTTAAGGATCGTCAAAATTGCGGCAAAAAAGTGCGGCCTTCACACGAGTCTGTATGCTGGCTATATCGCCTATATGAATTGTAGTAACATTTACGTACTAATTGAAATAACAAACATCGTGCTATGCATCGACCATGTAAGCCTGTAAATATCTCGCTGGAAGACCACGAGCAGTCGCTATCACAACGCTGGCATTATGAAGAATGCCGGCAGCGAGGACGAACGGTTCGTACAGCCATGCGATTCACCGCGACTCCGAAAATTATATTTATCATCATCTGCACATTTTTATGTCCACTACAGGACGGCCTCTGTCAGCAATCTCCCATTACCCCTGTCTCTTAGGCTATGCGATCTGCAACATTTGGGCGGGGAAGAACAGCCTAAGAAGGAAGACAGCACGCATGAAGTTAGCAGCCATCCCTGCTCGGCCTTGATCATTGCACCCACCAATGATTACCAACAATTGGATACGGAACGCGGGCCCCATAAGCGTCAACCGCGCACAGTCATTCGCAGTTGCCGCAGGAGGGCTAGATTAGAAGACGCGTGCTCTCCTCCCCATGCGCGCATTTGATCATGTGTCCTCCAACTAACCCGAATATTGACCGCGTGGGAAGATAATGTCGATCAAGCCGCCGTCCTTTTCGGCTCAGTGTTACGGGCTTTTTCTCGCATCCACAGTGTATGGGTCACTCACTCATATGACTTTTGGACTTTATACGGAATATCACGGCGACGACGATAGCGAAAATTTGCCTGGAGTGTCTATACAATTGATGTCGCAATAAAAGGAGAAATAGAAAATAGGCGTCGAGCTCGCTTTTACCGCGGCTGCGGACGTTGCAATGTGCACTGGCTACAAACACAGCATGAGCACCAACAACAAAACCAATAGTGGGCACCTCGCTTATCGGTACTTTGCTAGAACCCGTCTGACGCTGAAAAGGAAGCGTATTTTCCACCGTATAAGCACCAGCGGAAACGTAACACTAGGCACGGGGGAAAACAGCGCACGCGAAGGGACCAGCCATCTCGGATGGCCCAAGCTTGAACTCGGCGCAGATTAACTCCAAAATGAAGCGAGTGACCCACATATGTATGGCAGAGGCCGGAAAGGTAGAAGTTGAGGACCCGTGTGTTCTAGCCGCTAGGCGAAAGAAGACTCCGCGCCGCTATCAAGAAGGTTCCTCAGCTCACGTGTTTCCATCAGCGAGTGACATGTACCGCCAGAGGTTCTATGAAGTACTTGACAGAGTGCTGTCTTCGTTAAACAACAGGTATCCACCTGATATGTGGCAGCATAAGTCCCACATTGAGCAGCTGGCCATAGGGAAGGAAGACGAAGCATATATAACATAGTTCTATGATGATGACCTTGAACCAGGACGCCTGATTTTGCACAGAGATATGCTGATTGACATTTTAAGCCAGCAAAGGTCAGCATCATTGCACACATTTGGGGACGTCGTGCACATGTTTACTGGGGGCAAGGTTGAACACCTTTTGCCGGAAATGGCCAACCTAGAAAAAATTGCGTTGGCCATACCGGTCTCGTCGACCACATCCGAGAGGTCTTTTTCTTTCCTTCGGCGACTGAAAATGTATTTGCGGTCGACGACAGGACAAGCCTGTTTGAACTATCTGGCCATTTTGCACGCCCACAAAGAACTCTCCCGCAAAATCGATTTGAATACGATTGCCGACGACTTCATCTCCAGATCAAGTGCCCGAACGAACACTTTTTCAATGATGGGGAAATCATCGCATCAGACAATGAACTGATGCCTTTAGTAGGAGAGAGAAAGGCACCAACTTACAAGTCAAAGCAAACCACTTGGCTTAGAAAACAACGCAAAAAGTTGTGTACAAAAGAACGCAAATGGGGTACATAACAGAGCAAGCAGGGTGAGGCCATTTGGGAAAGAAAAGGCGCGTGGTTGCGCTATTTGTAAAGCTCCCCAGTTCATGCTGTGCATTTTCCTTATTGATTTTTATACGTCATATGCTGAATTTGCCGCTCAGTAACACAATCCACGCTGTTCCTATATTTGCTATAGAGTCATTTCGCGCTTTTGAGATTTATTTGTTAATATGTTTATTTATTTGGGCACCTGATAATTTTTACTCTATTATCCTTTATTCTGCCCCCGGCAAATAAACGAAACCATGGGCATAACTCATGCTTTGACAAGTAATGAAACTATTGCGTTATGAAATGACATTATACTTATTCGTCATAAGTTGTGTTCAGAAATTGTTATATATCGTTTAATTTTTATATATGTTATGTCTTATCTTCTCAATGACTGACCTTTCGTCAGGAAAATATTTCTTGATTGTATCTTTTGTATTAAACTATTTACAGGTATTACATGGCTTTTTTCATTAATGTGTATTTGTGCGACGCAATGCGCACAAAAGAAATAATTATCATCATCATCGTCAGCCTATATTTTTATGTCCACTGCAGGACGAAGGCCTCTCCCTGCGATCTCCAATTACCCCTGTCTTGCGGTAGCGTATTCCAATTTGCGCCTGAAAATTTCCCAACTTCATCATCCCATCTGGTTTTCTGCCGACCTCGACTGCGCTTCCCTTCGCTTGGTATCCATTCTGTAACCCTAATGGTCCATCGGTTATCCATCCTACGCATTACATGGCCTGCTCAGCTCCATTTTTTCCGCGTAATGTCAACTAGAATATCGGCTATCCCCGTTTGTTCTCTGATCCACACGGCTCTCTTCCTGTCTCTTAACGTTACTCCTAAGATTTTTCGTTTCATCGAAAAGAAATATAACTCCCTAACGTATTTAACTGAATCCGCTTGTCGCATGGCTCATCCGAGAGATACCACTCTCTTGGTGGTAAGAGGGGACTCAGGCTGTAGAACTGAATTGTCTCCTACTCTGAGGCCTTGCAAATACTCATATAAACTCGTCACTTCAGTGAACAATCTTCAGAGGTCACGCGAAGTTTCTAGTGTAATTTGTATTAAAGGTAATATATATATATATATGTATATATGTGTGTGTGTGTGTGGAGCTGGGCAGGCCGGTGAATCTCTTCGGTGAATTTTGCCGCGCACGCCGGGGCGTGCGCGGCAAGATTCACCGAAAGCGGCAGCAGCGCGCGGCTACGGTGGCTAGAATAGCGCGGCAAACGCTAGAATGGGTGCGAGACCCCGTGGAGGTAGAAATTTTCCTTCCTCCATGCGAGACCAATTTTTTGCGACAGCCGCAAAACGAGCACCAATCAGAAGTGAGCCGCGCAGTTGTGGCGCCACGTGTGGCACAAGCAAAGAATCATAATGTATGGGCTCTGAAATCGAACAGTGACGCGCACGCCGTAAAATCTCAGAGGCCATGTCCAGTCAATGAGGCCGTTTTCGTTAAGCCTTCCCATACCACTGTCGAGACGTCGAGGAAGAAGTCGCATCACAATAGAAGCATTTTTGGAAGCTGTTCGCGCATATGCGTGCCTGTATGATAAATCCAACGTTGATTTTAAGGATAAGGAGCTGCGCCCTTTCATGAGAAGTCTCGGAAGGGAACGAGGCAAAACGGGACGTCAGGTGGTGTCATGTGACTGCCGCGGCCCGCAATACGCGGGTCAGTGTGACCTTCGCAAAGCATTTGTGCCGCGCGCGTTTTTGCCGCTAGTATGTACTACGGCGCTCGGTATGAGCTACATTGCGTGAGCGCTTTGCCACACGCTTTCACATTGTAGCTCACACTGAGCGCGATAGTACGTGCCTTAAAGCAGCAAGAGAGAAAACATTAAAAAAAAGCTGCTATGTAGATTACATTTAGCGATTGTAGAACTTAAAAACATTTTTTTTTGCCATTTTCGCAAGGTAAAAAAAATGCTTACGGGGCACAGTATAGCGACAGGTTTCCTTCTATTGATGAGTTGTGCACGCTGTATGCGAGAGTTCGCCTTTCCGCTGGAAAAGTAGATGCCCGATCTTCTTTCCCACAAAGGAACTTTGCCGGGAGGGAGATACTCCTTTGTCGTGTGTCACTGCGCTTGAACGCCTTTCCGGTAGATGTCCCCTTACATAAAGGCCTTTAGAGTGCCCGTGTGTCGGGGGTATTAATGAGTCATCGATAGCCAATCAATACCTAATCGATCAATGATCAATAAATTCCGGAAAATGCTGGGGATGATTCGGTAGTGCTTAGCCTAGTCCAAATACGCGGCCAATACCTTGCGATAGCCAATCAATAGCTGATCAATAATCGATCAATAATCAATAAATTCTGGGAAATGCTGGGGATGACTTGGTAGTGCTTAGCTTAGCCCAAAAGCGGACTAGCTAGGTGTCATCAGCTCCTCCGTCTCTTTAGCATTGCGGCTCCATTGCTACGCAATTTTTTTCATATTGCTCTACAATTTTCTCATTTACACTTTTCATCCAATTATAATATTTCAAAAGTTAATTAAGTAAGACTAATTATGTAATTAGACGGAAAGCAAAAAATAATCTGAGCATCTCCAAGCGATGGCAAACAAAATTACCTTGGTTCTGTCCAGATATACGTGGCATTTGCATATTTTTATATCGTGCTGCGTCATAGTTGGGACACCCGGTATAGAATCCCTGAATGCTGAACAACAAAACAGCGCCTGTAAGCCCACCTCTGTTCTAATATATATATTGCCAACAGCAGTAGTGGGTACAGTGCTAAGAGGCAGCCACGGACAAGAAGAAAGAAGTGCGCGTGCTTCTCCGCCCGCTCGATAGCCAGCCCCCAGCGCCGTGTTTTTCAGGAGCCGCTACCCTCAATAAACGTCGCGTCGCCAGTTCTCTCACAAGGCACGTGACAATATATATATATATATATATATATATATATATATATATATATATATATATATATGAAGGGAGGTTATGCCGGGATCCGGTAGTTGAACTGAAACTTGTAGGTTGAGGACGCACGTACGATAAAAACGATACGTTATTTCCAACGTTTCGGCCGGGGTCCGGCCCCCGGCCGAAACGTTGGAAATAAAGTATCGTTTTATTCGTACGTGCGTCCTCAACCTACAAGTTCCTATATATATATATATATATATATATATATATATATATATATATATATACAGGGTGTTTCAGCGAACACTTTCAAAAATTCCTAAAGGTTGCCTGTGGCAGATAGCACAATTCTAGTTGATGAGCTGGTCTACTCGAAGAGGCGGACATTACTTGCACAAAAAATTGATATGGATAATCAAATAATTAACAAAAATTCACTAATTAAGCTTTTAACTAATTGCCTGATGACCCATATTGCAATTTACAGATTGTAGCCGTGGAGTTCGCAAGGCGGATCCACTTGGAACGAATTCTCGGGATGACACCAGTTTCGAGATATTAATTCCTGAACTTTGCGGAGAAATGCATTGGCGTTCCAGTTAGGTTCTTAACAAAACGTCACTTCATGCATCGAAGCTCAAAATTAACTGGAACGCCAATGCATTTCTCCGCAAAGTTGGGGAATTAATATCTCGAAAATGGTGTCATCTTGAGAATTAATTTCAAGTGGATCAGCCTCGCGAGCTCCATGGCTACAATTTGTAAATTGCAATATGGGCCATCAGGTAATTAGTGAAAAACTTAATTAGTGAATTCCTGTTAATTAGTCGATTATGCATTTCAATTTTTTGTGCAAGTGATGTCCGCCTCTTCGAGTAGACCAGCTCATTAACTAGAATTGGGCTATCTTCCACAGGCAACCTTAAATAAATTTTGAAAGTGTTCGCTGAAACACCCGGTATATATATATATACAAATTACTTTATGTGACCTGAACATGTAGTGTGAGATCATAGATATGAGTACATTAAGCGAACTTTTGCGACTAACTTCACGCGTCAAAAAAAAAAAAAAAAAAAAGACGGGGTGGCATGAAGCAGAATGTTCGCTGGTTTTCCATGCAGGGATTTCAGACGGCGGCGTGTGTTCACAGCGTCGCTGTCAGTGTGACCAGACAGGGTAAATTTTTTTTAATATCTATACCCAATAGACAAAGTACAAGTGTTTGGTATTACTTATTGTTTGATAACTATTCATGTAACTTTCCAGTGGCTAATACGTTTGGAATTGTCCCTATGCTTTTCATTGCGATCGTTCACTGTGAGTCGGCAGCCGAAAAAAACCAAGCGATGCCCACCAGCATAGCCCGGCTATTGCCGCTTCCAGCAATTATTTCGAATGGAAGTGACTAATTTTATAATGGTGTCACTGCTCAAAAAAAATGAAAGAACATCAGGCGAGATTAGAACCCGCGCATTCCCCATGGGAGGTAGAGATTGGGCCGCTGCACTAAAAACATGAGAAGATAGCGGCTCCTTAGCGGACGCTGTCGGACACGTTCATTATCTCAGAAAGGCTTTTCCCGATTTTGGCTCTTTAAAGCGTCTTTCGATCCGTTGTCATTTTAGGCGAATTATGAGGAGAAATCGCCACTATGGCATAACCCGAACCTGCTATTGCTGCTTAAATAAGTGCCTTTCTTAGCAAAAACTTTGGTGAATCACCATGTTGACAATGTAAGTCGAAGAGAAGAACGGTATCACAAATAACGTGAAAGCCTGCTTCGAGACGCGATTGCATGATCTGTGATTACCTGTTGGCCGAGCACTGTTCAGGCTGCATAAGTAACATGGCCGCGTATCTTTTTCACGCTTGCGAGGAAGTAGAATGTCTGATACCACTTTGCGTGAAGCTCTAGCTGTTGTTGTTGTTGCCTAAAAACATGGCTCTAGCTGTTGCAGCACGCAACCCACCGCCTCGTTTCTTCTTTATTTCTGACTGTGCATCCAAATATATATAGTTGCACCGATCGTCCATGAGGTCACACTTTCTCGAAAACGCGGTAATAGGCGCTATACGACGTACGTAGTTAGACGGGAACCGTGAATTTCTGTTCGTGCTCGGTCCTGCAACTTGTACACCGTTACAAGCAGAGGAATCCAAAGCATGACGCTAGGAGCAATCCTGCACGCGGACTGGCTCATGTTCGTCGCCGCACGCTGAAGGCTTCCGGCGTCGGCGTTCGCAACGGAAATATCTGACCTGGCCACATCGGCTGCCATGGCCGCAACTTTTTAAGCGAAGCTTCATAGGCTCACAAATGTCGGCGGTGGTGGTGGAGTCACTCTGAAAAGTGGGCCGATCCTGGCGATAGTGCAGAAAGGGTCCAAGCTCAATGGCACATACCAGGGACAAGAAAGAAAGAAAAGAAAGAAACGAAGGAAGGAAGACAGAAAGAAATAGAGAAAAAATAAAGGAATCACGCGCGGCGCACACCCGCATTGAATATGCTACATACGCGCGCGCGTGATCACGTTACACGTGGATCACGTGATACGCGCGCGACCAATCAGGTTCGTTTGGTGTGTCGCGAGGCCCAGGCACATGGAAGGAAAGCGGGTTGGCACGCTCTCCTACGGGCCTCCCTCGCCTCAGATCAGTTTCGACGAACAGATGGGAAGCCACGCGTGGTGCGCTCTGAAAAGGAGCAAGCTGCGTTTGATGAACGCCGGCGTGAACTCGCTCGGGAAAGGGCTCGTCGTCGACGTGCCGATTCCAGCTTGAGGGCTTCCCTAGCCGAGGTTCGTCGTCAGCGAAGAGCCGACGATGCCGAGTGAGGGCCGGCTTCCTAAGCCGAAGCCCGCCGTCAGCGACGAGCAGAGAATCCCGAGATGAGGGCTTCCGAAGCCGAGGCTCGCCGTCAGCGACGATCAGAGAATCCCGGCTTTAACGTTCGGAAGCCGGCTTCCGAACGTTACCCTGACGAAGGTCAGATACACACACGACAAGCTTCGCTTACCCCAATTTTCTTGACAGGGGAAGGGCTGGTAATTTTTTTTTATTACAGTCGTCTGGCGAGCACTGTCGGACGAATTTCATCACTTGGATGCTGATACTTCGCTTCGTTTACTCCAGACCCAAAACACACAATCCGCTTAGTGATACAGCGCATTACATTTGATAGGTTCTTTGAATTTATTTTCTTTGATTTAGCCATTCGGCATGTGCCACTGGGTGTGTGTCCATCCTTGGTGAATCCTCCTCAATGGTTATCTGCGGCTGTGACACAAGAGGTACAGAATCTTTGCCGTACCTCTCTGTGCATAAACTTGTCAACGCCATTCTTCCCTCGACAAGCATCACACATGTGGCCCGCTTAAGGAGCTGTCCACAGGTCCCTCTTTATGAGAGGCGAACGCATTCTAAGCGGTAGACTTATTTTGCTCTTCTTCCCACTTTGCGGTTTTTGTAAGTTTCTGGCCAACATGGGACACTAGATGTCCATTAGTTGTTATAGAAATAAATAAAATAAATTAATAAAAATGTCTGATGGTCGGTTTCGAATCCTGAACCCCAGCACAGAAGCTCGATGCTCCAACTATTAGACCACGGACGCTTTTTTCGTTATTACATTGGAACAGAACTTTTAGAAAAACAAATTACTTCAGAAACTTAACGTGACTGAAAACACATTAAAAAGTCACAGGCCTACGTGGCACACGCAGCACAGTCACAGCGTAAGCTGGTGGAGTGGCTCTAGAGTAGCTCCAATTTGGGCACCACGCACAACAGGGTGCGTGGTGCCCAAATTCGCGGCAGTCTGTTCGCCTCGTTTTGACGAGAACGATCTGAACTGTCCGCTCGGCGTCGAAGGTGAGCTGCGGCTTGTAATGCACTCTCCACAGCAGTCTGCTGAGCCCGATCAAGCCTTACAACTACAACTTACATGTCGGGCGCGCCGCGTTTGCAGGCACCTTAACTAGATGGCGCCACCATACTGGCGGAGGCTCGGCAGCTCGGGAGCTCGTCGATTGCGCGCCTCGTCTGAATCGCATATCGTCGTCTGCGCCTGCGGACGCTGCGTTTGCAGGCATCTTACCTAGAAGGCGCCACCATACTGGCAGAGGCTCGAGTCGTCTCCCCCTGCGTGCTTGCATTAAGGCTATTTTCCGCTGCCCGATAGCAAGCGCTTGCGTGGCTCAGTGGTAGAGTATCCGGCTCCCACGCGCGGGAATCGGGCACTTTTTTCGCGTTTTAGGCGATAGCGGTTACGCGGCGGACGCCGGCGGTGACATCATCGCGACCCGAAATGGCTGTTGGAATGAGCCCATAACAGCTTACGCTGTAAAAAAACGCTTAACCTTGGACTCGGCCACGCAAAGCTGGGCGATCATAGCCCAGCATTTTCTGGAAGTGCGCGCGAACTTTTCATCTTATTACTCATGCTGATGATAATTTATTTTCGCGCGTCTCGGAGTTACGGCCGTCACTGCGCGTTGCATAGCTCAGCTTGCAACACCGACACCGCGTTCCAATGCCGACACCGCGTTCCAGGAGACCCGCTCCGTGAATGCGTCTCTCTCTCGCACTCATAGCACGCAAAACCTCTTCACCCTCGCAGAGCGTACGAACGCGCCCGAAGCTGTGGACGAAGACGACAGCGCTCGAACGCGATCATATGGTTCGCATAAATGCATGCTCTACGGGTGTGGCTGTATAGCATAGTGGTTACGACGCTCACTTTGGGACCGCGGGTAAGCGGGCTTGAATCCTGCCTCGGCAAGAAAGTTTATTTTCTTTTCTTTCTTGGTAGTTTTTTGCTACGCACCACAAATTACGGCTGGCTTAAACAGCTTCGCTGTTGCAATAAGGAGGCAATTTCGCCTGAAAGGCGAAGCATGAATTGCGATAGAAAATTAGTTGAGAGCTATACGGTGTAAGGATAGCAGTTTTATCGGCTGCATAAACATGGACATATTCGCTTACTAACTGAATTAACAGGCATGGTGTCAGCACGCACAAGCAAACATGAATAGATCACGCTCGATGACCGCAGACAACCACTGTCGAAACGCTGGCGTGAGCGAACGCGGTGGCAGCAGTGAGCGAACGTTCGTGCGGTCTATCGCTTCAACTGAAACTGAGCGGCGAAAGCACAGCGCATACAAGGTAGGAGCCGTGTTCAGATCGCTTTGAAGATACGGTGCGCGTGACCGCCCGCATACGCGAAAACTACATGTACGCAGTTGCTGGCAGAGCAGAAACCGCACCCCCTCCCTCCCGCGCCACCTTCCTGCTTTCCTCCTTTCGCGTGAGAGATTGATTTGTTAATTGATTGATTGATTGATTTGTATGTGCGAGTGAAAGCGCGCGTCCCTCGCGCGCTTTCACTCGCACATACAGCATACGGCGTGCGGCGACGATTTTATCGCCCTTGGACTTTATACGGAACCTCACGGCGACATCGATGGCAGATCCGCTTGGAGTGTCCATATAATTGCTATCGTAACAAAAGTCTGCAAGCACATGCAAGCGTCGAGCAAACACATCCAGTCCGGCCGTGTTTCTTGTGCAGCGTACACACTATACAGGATGTCCCAGCTATCATGCAGCACTGACTGACTGACTGACGTGACTGACTGACTGACTGACTGACTGACTGACTGACTGACTGACTGATTGACTGACTGACTGACTGACTGACTGACTGACTGAATGAATGAATGACTGACTGATGAACTTTATTTGCGTCCTGGGAAGAGGGTTCCTAGGAACCCGCCGAGGGCATCGCCCGCGAAGGGGTCGGGAACCAAAGGTTCCCGATCGCTTCACAGGCTCTTTGGGCCGCCTGGAGTTGGTGTGCAAGGTTTGAGCTTGCGATGCACTTGGAGTCCGTCTCGTTGACGGGATGCTTCCTTGTGCAGATGCGTAAGCGGGGGCACCGCCACAACAAATGAGAAAAGGTTGCGAATTGATCACATACTAAGCAGTTAGGTGAAATATCTGTGTACATGGTCATGGTGGCCGGCGACAGGAAGGATTCAGTCTAGAGGAGTCGGAGGGCTATCTCCTGCCTCCTAGTTAATTCTCTATGCGGATCGGGGAAGGATATCCTGTCTAGTCTCTAGTGTGAAGTTATCTTGAAAGGTGGACAACGGGTACCCGTCGGCGCCACCGCCAGTTCCCACTGCGGGGGGCTCGTTTGCCTGAGGCGGTGAATGAGCCCTCTCGCCCGAGCGTGAGCCAGTACGTTGGGGTTGGCGATGCCGTGGCGGGAAACCATGTCAACTCGTGAGGAAATACTTTGTTGTTAGTGAGAATGCTGTGAGCAACGAAATAGATTTGGTTGGCGTCAAACGACCTGACTGACGGCCGTCATGGAACCATAAAAGATGGGGAATGGATCTCTAGTCCTTAACGCCAGGGAGATGGCGATCGGTTCGGCCACTCCGACGGACTTGGTCCTTAGCGAGGCGGCACTAACGGTGCGGCCGCTCATGTCTACCACGGTGGCCACGAAGCTATTCGATCCGGAACGAGATGCGTCTACGAAAAGTGCGTTTTCTCGTCTGGTGTTTAACAGAGAGAGGAAGGCTTTAGCCCGCGCTCTCCTACCCTGATTATGTACCGGATTCATGTTTCGTGGAAGTGGATAAACCGTGATCGTCGACCTGACAGTGTCTGGCAGTGGAACTGATCTCTCCTTATCTAGGGGAGAGGTGATGCCTGCTCTGGCTAGAATCGCCTTCCCCGCTCCAGTGCACGAAAGCCTGGAAATCTGGGTAGTGCGCTGCACTTCTATTAATTCATCGAGCTTATTGCGTACGCCCAACGCCTCGAGCTTTGTGGTACTCGTTCTAGAAGGGAGCCCTAAGATCTTTTTGAGAGTCTGCCTAATAAGGACTTCGAGTTTGGCCTTTTCGGCATCGTTCCAGACGTGCATGGAGGCGATGTAATTGACATGGCTTAGAAGGAAGGCATGGAATAGCCGGATGAGGTTGTCCTCCTTGATGCCTCCTCTTCTGCACGAGATCCTTTGAATGAGCCGAACGGTGGCAGCGGTGTGCTGTCGCAGCTTGTGCCACGGGCAGGAGGGCAGGTAGTAGGATAGGGCGCCAAGCTATGGCTTTTTTGGGGTGACCCAGAGCCCTAAGGCCACCAGTGTAGACAAAGACGGACCCGGAGAGGCCCCATGATTAAAAAAAATTAAATTAAATTATGGGGTTTTACGTGCCAAAACCAGTTCTGATTATGAGGCACGCCGTAGTGGGGGACTCCGGAAATTTGGACCACCTGGGGTTCTTTAACGTGCACCTAAATCTAAGTACCCAAGATTCAAGAAACGTAGAGTCTGTAGGAGAAGAAATAGACGTAAGCACCAGTGGCAAGGTTATTCGGACATAGGGTATATTAACATGCAAGGTGGCAGGAATAGGCTGAAGTGGGAGGAGATAGACGAACAACTAAGGCAGGAAAAGCTGATGATATACGGGTTTGTGGAGACACATCTTAGGGACATAGAGCAACCACCCTGTAATCCTGAGAGCAGAAAAGGGGGTGGAATTGGGGCATTCATTCATAAAAGTATTAATTGGCAAAGGGTCAATCAAACAGGAATGCAAGGAGCATTTATGGCTAAAAGGGAAAGTGGCAGGAGAGCAGACACTCCTTGGCTTTGTATACCTGTGAACAGGAGCAAATGCCAAAGAGGAAAAAAAAAGCTGGAATGCTTATCAAGTGACATTAATGAGCTAGGAGGGGTGTTTGAGATCATTATACTAGGGGGCATGAATGCACACACAGAAGACATGGACGGGTACACATACTCAACAAGCAACATGATGCTGGATATGTGTGAAAGGCATGACTTAGTTGTATGCAACAGTACTGAAGAGTGAAGGGCACATAACATGGGAGGTAGGGAGCCTGCAGTCGGCGATAGATGCTGCACTAATGTCACATAGGATGCATAATAGGCTGAAGGTAATGAACATAGATGAATATGGCTCCAGACGTCTAGGTAGTGATCACAAACGTATTAAGGTGAGTTTTGGAAGAGAAATGAAAGTAGGTAGGAGGCAAGATGAACAACCAGGTGGCATACTTTACTCGGAAAAGCAGCTGGAAATAGCGACCCAACAAATTGAGGAAGTAATTTCAGAGGATACTAAAAGAGAATGGACATATGCAAATTTAACAGGGCTATTTGAGCTAGAGCTTTCTAAGGTACGAGTCACGCCCAAAGGGAACAGAAGACGTAAAACCAAGAGCTGGTGGGATGAGGAGGTTAAGAAGGCTATAAAGAAACGTCAGAAAGCATCCAGGGAACACAGATATTTAAAGCAGAAGGGTGAACCAGAGGCTGATGTAGACAGAAAATGGGATAACTTCTTAAACTGTAGAAGGGAAGCATCCCATTTGATCAATGAGAAGATTAGAAGAAAGGGGACCCAATGGTTGTCAAAAGTAAACAAAGGATAGAAAAGCAGCGAAGAAATTTTGGAAACATCTCAACTCCTTGAGTAATAAGACTAGCCTAGAGCAGAGGTTTATAGTTACAGCTCTAGGTGGTCGGCTAGGAGGAGATGAGGCAATGGAACATATAAGAACATTGATGACAGAAAAATTTAAAGAACGAAACGTAGCATGTGCTCAATCAGGTGAGGATAGACTAGTTAGTGCACTGGCTCCACTTGCACAAAGCGAGTGGGAAAGGGCAGAGAAGAGGGTTCCTAGTAGCACGTCGACAGGTCCTGATGGCATCCCAATTTTGTTGATAAAGACATTGGGCCCAAAATCTAAGAAAGCATTAAGAGAGGCAGTGAGCAAAATGATAATGGACGGTAAAGCCCCCGACGGGTGGAGACTGAGCAGGATGAGCATGATATATAAGGAAAAGGGGGACAAAGCCGACATAAACAACTACCGTCCCATAACAGTGACGTCAGTGGTTTACAGGGTGGTGATGCAGATTATAAAGGACAGACTGCAGGCATGGGTGGAGAGCGAGGAGGTGCTGGGGGAACTACAAAATGGATTCCGGAAACAAAGAAGGTTAGAAGATAATCTGTTCTCATTGACACAGTGTATTGAAACAGCAGAAAGGGAACACAGGCCCCTATGGCTCACATATCTGGATATCAAGGGAGCCATGACAGTGTAATCCAAAAGGATTTGTGGGATATACTGGCCACTCTAGATGTGGAAGATGGAGTAAGTAATCTTTTAAAAGATATCTAAAAAAAGTAACAAGGTGCTTATAAAATGGGAAAACAAGGTATCTGGGCCTATAAAGATAAAGCAGGGGCTTAGGCAGGGGTGCCCTCTGTCACCTCTGTTGTTCATGCTGTATTTACAAGGATTAGAGAAAAAATGAGAGAGGAGCGAACTTGGCTCCAACCTTTCCTTTTTCAAGCAAGGAGAATGGATTAAACAGTCATTACCAGGACTGATGTACGCGGATGACATTGTACTTATGCCTGACAGCAAGGAAGACTTGCAGAGATTAATGGACATCTGTGGTAAAGAGGGAGATAGCTTAGGTTTGAAGTTTAGTAAAGAAAAATCGGCAGTCATGACATGATAATCAGGGCAGCGAGCATAGGATACAGGAGGTTACGCTGGAGGTGGTGGATAAGTACAAATATCTTGGAGTGTGGATAAACAATGGGGCTGAGTACCTAACGGAACATGAAAAATATGTGACGGCTAAAGGTAGCAGAAATGCAGCTGTGATGAAAAATAGGGCACTGTGGAAGTACAATAGGTACGAAGTGGTGAGAGGGATTTGGAAAGGGGTGATGGTCCCTAGTTTGACTTTCGGCAATGCGGTCCTGTGCATGAGATCAGAGGTTCGAGCAAGGTTGGAAGTTAAGCAGTGAGGGGGGGTAGGTAGACTGGCTCTGGGAGCACACGGAAATAAACCAAATCAGGGGGTACAGGGTGACATGGGATGGACGTCATTCGAGGGCAGGGAAGCCAGCAGCAAGATAGAATTTGAGGAGCGATTGAGAGAAATGGCAGAAAAGCGGTGGGCAAGGAGAGTTTTTAGTTA
This sequence comes from Dermacentor silvarum, assembly GCF_013339745.2. Classification (NCBI taxonomy): domain Eukaryota; kingdom Metazoa; phylum Arthropoda; class Arachnida; order Ixodida; family Ixodidae; genus Dermacentor; species Dermacentor silvarum. The sequence goes on along the minus strand of NC_051154.1, from coordinate 263,675,965 downwards.
TTTGTACATGAGGAATGTTGACACAAAATGGATGATGCTGACCAGAAAATTGTCAATAAAATATTTGGAGTGCAGAAGGGGCGCAAACCAGGAAACAGCGGTTAAGAAAAAGGTTAAGGAAACAGACATGGGTCTATGGAAAACAGGGATGCAGATGAAATCATCGCTGGGAACATACAGAACATTTAAGCACGACATTGCCAAAGAAAATATCAATGATAACTCTAGGGGAAGCTCTTTGTTGTTTGAAGCCAGGACGGGAGTATTGCGGACTAAGATGTACCGAGTCAAGTACCAAGGTTTAGACACGTTGTGCGGTGCGTGTGGAGAGGAAGAGGAAACGGCTGAACACCTCATACTTTTCTGTAAAGGGCTTAGCCATACAGTGCAAAACAACGGGGCTGATTTTTTCAAAGCATTGAGGTTTGGGGACAGTGGAGGCAAAATAGACTTTAAGCGGGTAGAAATAACCAAAGGGAGGTTATCTGATTGGTGGCTAAAATCAAGGCAGGGGTGAAATTTCACCCACCACAAAGTACAAAATATGTTAATAGTCACGGCTAGGTGGCGTATGCCACCGCCCGATTTAAAGGGTTCAGCCTCATTCATCCATCCATCCATCCATCCATCCAGCCGCAAGGGCCTATGGAAGTGTCCTCTCTTATCCTTACTCTATGGTGACACTTTCGATCGCTTATCACGGGGCAAGTGTGTGCGAGTTGTGAAAACGTCGAAAGTGCGCATGCGCAGGCTGCGCACAACACTCAGACGAGCGAGGAAATTACCGCTATCGTTTGGAATGGCGTATCATTTTCATCTCGTCTCTAGTGGCCGGTATCGGCGACGCTGGGGTGAAAAATGAAAATGTCGTAGCGCCCTCTGAACAGTGCAGGGTGCCCATAGCTAACCTCTATAGAAAAGATTTCAACTCTGGAACGTGGACACTTAAGAGTGAGTATACCGCTCGTTACAAATGGTAGTAGCGCCACTTACTGGCATAGTAAGTTTCTCGCACGTTATCTACACACATCCACCCCTACACGCACGCAAACTTACGCCCACCCTATCGCCAAAGTATCAATAAAAAGTCCCAGTTTCGTCTGAAAGGTGAAGCATCGATTGCGATAACAAATTTGTAGACAGCTATACGAAATAAGGATAGTTTTATCGGCCGTATAAAGTTGTAAATATTCGCTTACTAACTAAATAAACAAGCACGGTGTCAAGCGCGCACAAGTAAACATGAACACATCTCACTCGTTGATCGCTGGAGCTCGTCAAAACGCTGAAGTTAGAAAGCGCGCCAGCCATAGATCGGCGCACTCACTCATGAGTGCACTCACTCACACTCACTCGCACTCATATCAAAGGCGTGAGTGCAGGTGAGTGCGAGTGAGTGCCAGTGAGTGTGAGTGCAGGTGAGTGCGAGTGATCAGTGCGAGTGAGTGTGAGTGGAGGTGAGTGCGAGTGAGTGCCAGTGACTGTGAGTGCGAGTGAGTACCGGGGAGTGTGAGTGCAGGTGAGTGCGAGTGAGTGCTGTGAGTGTGAGTGGAGGTGAGTGTGAGTGCGAGTGAATGCCAGTGAGTGTGAGTACAGGTGAGTGCGAGTGAGTGTGAGTGTAGGTGAGTGCCAGTGAGCGTGAGTGCAGGTGAGTGCGAGTGCGAGTGAGTGCCAGTGACTGAGTGCAGGTGAGTGCGTGTGCTAGTGAGTGCCAGTGAGTGTGAGTGGAGGTGAGTGCCAGTGAGTGTGAGTGCAGGTAAGTGCGAGTGAGCGCCATGAGTGTGAGTGGAAGTGAGTGCCAGTGAGTGTGAGTGGAAGTGAATGCGAGTGAGTGCCAGTGAGTGTGAGTGAGTGCCAGTGAGTGTGAGTGGAGGTGAGTGCGAGTGAGTGTGAGTCGAGGTGAGTTCCAGTGAGTGTGAGTGCGAATGAGTGTGAGTGTGAACGTGACTGAGTACTGTGAGTGTGAAGGTGACTGAGTACTGTGAGTGTGAACGTGAGTGTGAGTGCAGGTGAGTGTCAACATGAGTGAGTGCTTGAGAGTGGAAGTGAGTGTGAACGTGTTGAGTGCTTGAACGACAAGCAGAGGTGATATCGGTTCACCTTGCTTGCGGAAAAATGGAGGCACGTTGTGTGTACAAGCTCACTCGCGGTGATGACTTATCGCGCTAGCAGATAGTGCACACCAAGATAGAAACCACTCACTAAGGTCGTAATAATCCAAGGTTCAGGCATGAGTGAGACCATGTATAGTGAAGTGAGCTGATATATTATGTTGCGATTGCAATTGTATGTAAACTCCAAGCGCACTTCTGCCGTGGTCGTGGATGTCGTTGTGAGGTTTCGTATAAAGTCCAAACACGGTAACATCGTCGCCGCGTGCCGACGGTACGCTGTGTGTGTGAGTGAAAGCTTGCGAGGGTCAGCCGACGCTTGCTGCCTCAATCTGGCGCGCGCGAGGGGAAAGGCGGGGCGGAAGCGCGCTGCTTCTGTCGCGTGCCAGGCACGGGGGGGGGGGGGGGGTCGTCTTACCAGTGTTGCCAGGTCCGACGAGGCGGCGTAGCCCAAAGCTAGAGATATTGTAGCCCAAATGTAGCCAAAGACAAAAAAGAGCAAAACATTTTGCCAAATATGGGCATTTTTATTTCCAGTTTTATCTGTATAAACATTTTCATATTCGACTACGGCAGTCCTTTTTTGCACAACTCGTCGCAACAAAATGTCCGTACCGCCGTGGCGGTCGACCCTTGACCTCAACAACAGCGACATCATGCTGGCACACAGATTACTTTTTGGTTGCCCCGGAAGCTCTCAAGTTCCAGCGAATCGCTGCAGAGGGCGAAATCAGTGATTTTATTTTATGAAAGATAGTACTATGTTATTATTTTGAGTAATATAGAGTAATAATAGCTACGAATTCTGCGTTCAGTGGTCTGCGATGGCGACGCGCCCATGGCCTCTTTTTTATGAGCCAGTACGAGTCTTTCTCGACTGCGCTTCCCTTCTCTTGGTATCCATTCTGTCGCCCTAATGGTCCACCGGTTATCCATCCTACGCATTACATGGCCTGCCCAGCTCCATTTCTTCCGCTTAATGTCAACTAGAATATCGTCTATCCCCGTTTGTTCTCTGATCCACACCGCTTTCTTCCGGTCTCTTAACGTTAGTCCTCAGATTTTTCGTTCCATCGCTCTTTGTGCGGTCCTTAACTTGTTCTCGAGCTTCTTTGTTAACCTCTAAGTTTCTGCCCCATATGTTAGCACCGGTAGAATGCAGTGATTGTACACTTTTCTTTTCAACGACAGTGGTAAGCTCCCGGTCAGGATTTGGCAGTGCCTGCCGTATGCACTCCAACCTAATTTTATTCTTCTGTAAATTTCTTTCTCATGATCAGGGTCCCCTGTGAGTAATTGACCTAGATAAACGTATTCCTTTACAGAATCTGGAGGCTGACTGGCGATCCTGAATTCTTGTTCCCTTGCCAGGCTATAGAACGTTATCTTGGTCTTCTGCATATTCATCTGTAACCCAATTCTTACACTTTCTCGATTAAGGTCCTCAATCATTTGTTGTAATTCGTCTCCATTGTTGCTGAATAGGACAATGTCATCTGCAAACCGAAGGTTGCTGAGATATTCGCCGTAGATCCTCACTCCTAAGCCTTCCCATTCTAAGAGCTTGAATACTACTTCTAAACATGCAGTGAATAGCATTGGAGAGATTGTGTCTCCTTGCCTGACCCCTTTCTTGATGGGCAACTTTCTACTTTTCTACCTCGCAGAAAAGCAGGTGGGATGATGAAGTTAGGAAATTCGCAGGCGCAAGTTGGAATACGCTAGCGCAAGACAGGGGTAATTGGAGATCGCAGGGAGTGGCAGGGAGAGGCCTTCGTCCTGCAGTGGACATAAATATAGGCTGATGATGATGATGATGATGACGACGAGCCTTTCCCGCTATGATATCTCACGTCATGTGTCTGATAGTCCGATCTTGCTTTCTTGTTTTTTTTTCGTTTTTCGTTTTTTTAGTCAGCTTGACCCGGATTAGCTGGTACACACTCTATATAGTGTCCATTTACATCAACCTGGCTGCCATTTTAGGTCTCTACCACGACTAGAACATGCGTTAAAGACAACTGTCGGACAACAGATGTCAAACAGATGCTCGAAATGGTAAAAGCCGTGACGGCGCACAAAGAGCAAAGGTAAACGACAAATTGATAACAGTGGTAATCCTGTGAAAACCGGTTACTGTCAAAAAGCAATATGTTGATGTCCTAATAATAGTGATTGCTGGGGGTTTACGTGCCAAAACCACGATATGATTGGAGGCATGACGCAGTGGGGGACTCCGGATTAATTCTGACCATCTGGGGCTTTTTCACGTGTACCTAAATCAAAGTACACGGGTGTTTCTGCATATCGCCTTTATCGAAATGCGGCCGCGGTGGCCGGGAATCAAACCCGCGTTCTCGAGCCAGCAGCGTGACACTTCACCTGCTAACACGGTGGGTGATGTTCATGTGACGTGGTGTACTGATGTCATCGTGGCAAACATGCTTCGATATTAGCACAATGAGTACCTGCATCTATGACGTTACAGGCAAACCATCTATAAGTAAAAGCACCAGGGGCCACCTTTGAGCTCGGGGTCTTGCGCCCATTCTTTTTTGTACTTTCTCGCATACTTGGCCCACTTTCCCATAGTTCGATTCTCCTCTCCGAGGAGGACCCGATCTTAAGTCCAACCTATCGAAATGAATCTCGAATGTAAGCACGAACGAAAATTTATCTCGCAGGAAAAGGAAAATGGTCGTAAAGCTGAGCGTGAGAAACGTGGAGCAGAGAGAAACGTGGAGAAACATGAATACACTGGAGCGTGTATTGTACGCGTGATTGCCTGCTTTCATGTCGGCGCCACGATTTCCCGACCCTATTTTGTTACTCTCCCTTTCTGAGCATAGCCATGTTAGCACAGTGTACTGTGAAAAACCCTCAACTCCCAGGCTTATCCCGATGCCCGGGGATCGGGTATCTGACGATGAAGCGGGGTGTAAGTTTAAGTGCATGAAATGTCCAAGCCAACCGGCTCAGACAAGGGCGCAGAGAAGGGGGGGGGGGTGCGTTTCGCACACGCACACAGACAAAGCCGCGCTGCCGGCTCAGCCACCTAAAACATAGTCTTCGAGGTTTCTTTCTACTTCATCAGAGCCATCTCTGGAGCGTGGATTAGGGCGTCACTTATGGCCCAAAGAAAGCCAAGTCGCAGATTTTTAGTAGCCCAAATATAGCCACATAGCCAACTCGTTCAAGACGACGCCAAAATTAGCCCACTTTGGCTATATATAGCCAAACCTGGCAACACTGCGTCTTACTCCGGCGGCGGCCGCGTGGGCGTCCTATCTCGAAAGCGATCTGCGACGTGGAAAAAGTGCGCGCCCGCGCGGCCCTCCTCTTCAAAGCCATTTGCGACGTGAACAAAGTTCAACTAGAGCCGGTAACGTCGTATGCGCTGCGTTTTCGACGTTTAGTTCGCTTTGAAGCGCGAGGCGGCACGAAGGTCAATTCGATCGCGGCTATAGCCGCGCCTCCTCACTCCAGCGTTCTGACAGCGAGTTTCCGCGGTCATCGAGCGATATGTGTTCAGGTTCACCCGTGCACGCGTGGCACCGTGCTTGTCTGTCTAGTTAGTCTATTTAGTTAGTAGGCGAATGTTTATAACGTTATACGGCCCAATAATGTACTATCCTTGCTTCGTATTGCTCTATACTAATTTGCTATCGCAGTCGAGGCTTCGCCTTTCGGGTGAAACTGCGACATTTTCTTTAATACGCCTGGGAATATGTATGGGCTGGAGCGCTGATGGCAGACATATCCAAATCATGACCGGGAAATTTTGCCATGACTTCCACTGAGTGAAGACGCTTAATACCGTGTGATTTGCTACAGCTTCGGAGGTTATCCGCCTTGAGCGGGTGGAATGGGTCCTCATTTTTTTCTCCCTCCCTCTTAAACGTACATGCACGTACAGGCTCCGATAAACAGGCAGAGCGGAAGAGGGACTAGCCAAGTTAGCACAGAGTAACAGACCCGCACGCTCGCATACATGGAGAAAAACTGAAGATGCAATGATAGATACCGCTTTGCTCTCCCTTTTGTGTGTGTCTGTTTCGGCTTTAAGTGGTTGACTAAGTATACGGACAGTCAATCTCTCCCATTATTTCCCACTCTCTTGGTGGAATCTGACCGAAAGGGAGCTTAGCGAGCATGGGTGGCAAGCATGCACTCGTCTAATGTCAATGACAGAGAGATGGGTAGAGAGAGGTTGGGGCTGTAACGGTATTCATTAAATAGCCGGCAGATCCCACGCCCTGTGGGAATCGATGTTATGCGAAGCAGTGTGCAGGGAGCCTACCAAGTTAACGAAACTACTATGAGAGCACCAAGACGTAGGCGGCTCTTTCATGACCTACATGACACGCATGTCAGGACATTCACGTCATGAGTCCTCAGGAGGCCCTTTAGCAACGCCTAGGAGACCTTAAGGCAAAAGCCTTAGCCAGGCTCATGACTATGACTTCAACCATTGACCTTTAGTCTTTTCCTTCACTTAGTACCACATCCAAACCCATTCCATTGGTTTTTGAGTGTTAATCTTATTTCGCTGAGTCATTGTCATTTTTGCTGAGTCATGGTCATGACTATGGCTTCTACCACCATCCTTTAGTGTTTCCTTCACTTAGTACCCACGTCAGAACAGATTTAAGTGGTTCTTGAGTGTCAAAGGGACACTAAAGAGAAACAGGAAGTTCAGCTGGAAAGAAGAGGGACTTTCAGGAATACATGCAGTTTTTGTTGGGTGCAAAAATATGAGTTATTAGTGGAGAAATTCGTAAACAAAGACCAGATATCTCTTCCTCAATTTCTCTCACCCCAGATTCGGCGCTGAAGCAGTGTCGTCACGGATTTCATTGTTCTCAGCGAATCAGAGGGCGCCATGATACGTCACTGCTTGCGTAAACGGCCAAGGCGCTGGCTGCATCATACGTTGCATGGCCGCTGCGTTTTCATTCGCTGCGAGTTTTGCTTAGGTGTTGTGGCCGCGATGGATACCGTTGCTGACGCTGAACCTCGCAACAAAAAGCTCGCCAGGGAAGCAGGACTGCATTTCAACGACTTCAGTGAAACGGAGCGCGAAATGATCATCCTAGCTCGCGCGGCAGGTGTTTCCGCGTACGATGGCGGTGAGCCGCCGGCCGCGCCGACGGAAAGCGAAGCCTCGTTTTCGTCGATGGCCGGCGAGGCGTTCGGTCTGCCAGGCGACGATGTTCCCGACAGAACAAGCGTAGAAACGTGCGCGCGTACGCGGTATGGTTTTTTTTTGGTAGCTTTTTTACAGCGTGAGCTGTAATGGGCTCATTCGAATGGCCGTTTCGGGCCGCGATGATGTCGCCGCTGGCGTCCGCCGCGTATCCTCTATCGCCGGAAACACGAAAAAAAGGTACCCGATTCCCGCCGGGTTCGAGCCCGCGCCCGCTGCGTGGGAGCCGGATACCCTTCCACTGAGCCACGCAAGCGCTTGCTATCGGGCCGCGGAAAATACCCTAAGGCAAACGCAGGGTGAGACGACTCGAGCCTCCGCCAGTATGGTGGCGCCATCTAGGTAAGATGCCTGCAAACGAAGCATCCGCAGGCGCAGACGACGATATGCGATTCAGACGAGGCGCGCAATCAACGCGCTCCCGAGCTGCCGAGCCTGCGCTAGTGTGGTGGCGCCATCTAGTTAAGGTGCCTGCAAACGCGGCGCGCCCGACATGTAAGTTGTAGTTGTAAGGCTTGATCGGGCTCAGCAGACTGCTGTGGAGAGAGCATTACAAGCCGCAGCTCGCCGTCGACGCCGGGCGGACAGTTCAGATCGTTCTCGTCAAAAAGAGGCGAACAGACTGCCGGGAAGACCCTGTTGAGCGTGGTGCCCAAATTGGAGCTACTCTTGAGCAGCTCCACCAGCTTACGCTGTGACTGTGCTGCGTGTGCCGCGCAGGCCTGTGACTTTTTAATGACATTCAGCACTTACCGAGCCACCAGTTTGTTGCTGCAGGGGCACCAGTAGGGATTCGATGAAGGCGACATTGAGGGCATAGCTGCTCGAGAAAGGACTGGCCTCTGGAGCACGCAAAGATACTTTCCGAGATCAGGATTTTATATATATATATATATATATATATATATATATGGAGCAAAAACGAAACTATCAAGACCGCATGTAGCGCCATGCCATTTTTTCTTTTTTTAATCTTGCTCTAGACTTGTACTTCCTCGCTTGAAACGGTTTAAAAAGTTGGCAAATGCTGTTTATGTACGTTTAAGGTGTATTTCATTTTGCGTTTTATTAGCAGTGATAAATCGCTCATGACCAATCGCGACCGGGCTGCGTTTGTGATCTCCGACGTCACGAAGGTGTAGTGCGGAAAATTAGAAGGAGCGTCAGCACCTACCCTTCAGTTTCTCGCTATTTTCTCGCTTATTAAACCTCTGTTCGCAGTAATAATGGTATGACTGTGGTCGTGAAAGGATAATCTACAATTAAAGCCAAACCTCCGGTTTCTCTTTAGCGTCCCTTTAATCTTTTTTCGCTGAGTCATTGTCATTTTTGATGAGTCATGCTCATGACTATGACTTCTACCATTATCCTAAGTGTTGTCTTCACTTAGTACCCACGTCCGAACCCCTTTCAGTGGTTTTTGAATGTTAATGTTTTTTCGCTGAGTCATTGTCATTTTAGGGGGCTGTTTCATGACCTACATGACACGAATGTCCTGACATTCATGCCATGAGCTATCATTTATGTTCGTCATACACTGTTGTCATACTATGCCAATTTTGGTACATACCAAGTTAGCGAGACGACCATGAGAGCCCCAACACGTAGACAGCTGTTTCATGACCTACACGAGACATATGTCATGATATTCATGTCATGACCTATCATTTATGTTCGTCATACACTCTTGTCATAGTATGCCAATTTTGGTAAATATCAAGTTAACGTACGACCATGAGAACACCAAGACGTAGGCGGCTAGATAGAGAGATAGATACTGTCAAAGTGGTAAATGTTCGACAAGAAATGCTTCGCATTTAAAATAAAACTGGGCCCAAAACACTGCCTTGGCGCACTCTCAATGCAACAGGTGCTAAATTGGAAGCTTCGTTATGCATATACACGAATTGTGAGCGGTATAGATCGACACAGTGACTCATGAATGCACTCACTCACACTCGCACTCATTCCAAAGGGGTGGATGCGAGTGAGTGCCAGTGAGTGTGAGTGGCAGGGGCGCAGGGGCGTAGCCAGGGGGGGGGGGAGGATGATGGGGCTTCAGCCCCCCCCCCCCCCACGAACTTTTTTCCCGGCACCCCCCAAAGCAGCCACCGGCACCGGGAATCATTCAGGATTTTGTCTACAATGTCTTCTTCACGCTCGAAGGGACATTTCGGCACGAACATTGCGAAATCGGGCTGGATTTCGCGGCAACGCTTCTGCGCTTGCAGTCACATAACGCAAGGACCCCACCTGAGCACAAACTTTCAAGGGCTTTTCTATAGCGAGCGGGCGCGTCGCGGCATCTCGCAGCGGCCGTGGAATCTACGGAGCGCATGGATTTCAATTCCGAACTTTGTGGGTATAAAATTCTCATTAACTTTTGACGCGAAAGGTGCACTGGCATTTCCAAAGGCGTGCTTTAGATTTTCAATTCTGGAACTTTACGGGTTTAATGTTCTTATAAACTTGGGCCAACAAGCGCGCACTGGAGCCCTCGTGTCCAAGCCGTTCCAGAGATGGAAGCACGCGCTCGCAATCTTCCATACACGAAAATACTAAATATCACCGTGACTGACAGCTGGCAGCTGATAAATTTCTCCAAACATTTCAGGAAGCGCGCCCAATGTGATCGATCAGCTGGACCAGGGCAGGCAAAGTAAAATAAGAGAAAACGTAAGAAAGTCAGTGGCCTATTATTGAGACAATTCTTTTTTTGCGGGCGACAAAGTCTGGCTCTCCGTGGCCATAGGGACAGTGGTCCTATGAATTAAAGCAAAGCCCCAGGCTGGAAATACTAGTATTTTCAAAGTGCTTCTTCGCCTGCGAGCTGATTGTGGAGATACATATCTGAAGAACCATTTGGAAAGTAGCCCAAGTAATGCCTCGTATTTAAGTCCAGATGTACAAAACCAAATTATAGAAATTTTTTTGTGAAATTATCAAAGAAAGCCTAGATCAAAAGTAAACGCTGCGGCTACTTCTCCGTACTTTCTGACGAAACGACGTATATTGCTGGAATCAAACAGCTTACTGTTTGTGCAAGGTACCTAAACAAGGATGTCAACGACATCGAAGAAGTGTATTTAGGTTTTACCACTGGAATAGATGTCCTCTCTCGTTGCGACTGCAGGTTCTATGTAAATGTGTACAAACTGCTGAAGATTCTAGTCACCCTTCTCGTGATCACCAGCGCAGAGCAAATATTTTCAAAAATGAAATTACTAAAAAACTACTTGCGCTCTGCAATGTCTGAGGAACGCATGGTTAGGCTGGATCTTTTATACGCCACAGAGTCGTCGGCATCAACGTGTCGGAATTCATTGAGCGCTTCGCTGAACTTCCCCGCCGAGTGAAGTTTGCCCTTTAGATAGCGAAGCAGCGAAAATGAATGCAAGTAAATAGCTCTGTTCCTTCAGGTCCATAAACTCGTAATTATGAAAACCTATGACTGTTCATTAGCTTTCAAAACCGCAGAAATTTTCACCATTTATTGTAACAGTTAGCATCATGTTCAAAATTATCATGCGAATACAAAAAGTACATCAATAACCAATTTTGACCGACCTTGCTCATTGAAAGCCAGGCCCACGCAGCGTTTCCCAACAAACACACTCGGATATTGGGTAGTTCAACTTGCCGCATGATCTGCGGCTTTCGTTTGTCCTTTTCTTTCCTTTTTGGCTACCTGCTTCTACTTCTTTTTTGAAACAAAGCAATAACCTTCTTTGATTTTGGGTGCAGAAGAATCGTTGCCGCTGTGCGGGCAACTAAAATGCATTTTCGTACTGATTTCTTAACCTTCCTCTATTATTCTACCCATACGGTGCTGTCTCGACCGCAGCATGGCCCAAGTACATATCACGATTTCTGCGATCATAGTATCGTTCTTGCCTGGATCAGCTGTCTTTCTATGCGTAAAGTTTACTATCTGTGACTACGCAACATGTTTATTTGTCTTGTTTGACGCATTATATACAGTGACGTTTGCTTAGATATGTAGATTTATTGGAGACTTATACGTACATTTAAATATCTTGTTGCGAGGTTTTGTGTATACAAGCAGTGAACTTTGTTTCCAGCGACACTTTTTGCGAGTGAGTTGTATCTTCGTATTTGTATATTCCATTCTATCTTCGCATTTCTAATGTATAGTTTGCAGAACTCCTGCTTTTTATATGTACTCACTGTAGCGACTATAATTTCGGTGCAATTACTCACAATACACGACCGGTAACAGCTGCTCCTGCGCAATCCATTGCAACGAAGGACAGTGCCATTGAGGCTTTCCCCTGGCCGTTGCATATGTACAAAAATGTAAACAAGGTTATTGAATGACAGATTCATCAAAATATTTGTCCTCAACTTGTTAATTTCATGGACTTTACGTTTTTCATATCAGCTGCATGCACTGCTTTGCTGGTTTCGAACTGATATAGTGCTAAAGTTCGTGTGATATTGTCACGAGCCATGGCAAAGACAAAGACGTTGTAGTGGGGCTGGGTCAGAGGCTCTTCTGTCAGACTGAAACCTGCTGGAACCTGTGCGCTCTGTGCAGTCTTGACTAGACAAGCGCTAGCCGTTTACCGGTAATTAAATACTCCCCGTAACATCTTTTTGGTGGAGGTTGCGGGTTCTATTCCACCCGGCCCTGGATCTTCGGAGCGGACGCCACGTTTCTCCAGCCTCCATGGCTGAGGACAGTACGCAGTCATCGCAGCCCGCGCCCGCGTTTCCAGCAACCGTGGTCCTTTCGCAACCCCTCGACCCCGGCTCGTTTTGCGGCACGGACAACAATGACGTCGACGATTGGCTCTTATTGTACGAGCGCGTCTGCAAGCACAACAGGTGGGATGAGACCCTAATGCTCGCCAACATCATTTTTTACCTACGGGGCACGGCTCGCGTGTGGTATAACACGCACGAAGAAGAACTGACGAGTTGGGACGTCTGCAAGGAGAAGATGCGCGCATTGTTTGGTCGATCGGCCGCGCGACAAATGACAGCCCGGCACGAGCTGGCGGCCAGAGCTCAGACGTCCACGGAATCGTACGTCGCATACATCCAAGACGTGCTAGCCTTGTGCCGCACAGTTGACAAAGACATGCCAGAGGCAGACAAGGTTGGCCACGTGTTGAAAGGCATAGCTGACGATGCCTTCAACATACTTCTGTGTAAGCACTGCACCACGGTTGACTCCATCATCACAGAATGCAGGCGGTTTGAACAAGCAAAAAGCAGACGGATTACTCAGCGCTTTAACAGACTCCCGAACACAGCTGCGACCTCCTCGTGCGAAGATCCCATGACGCCCCCTCAGTTCTCGACGCCTAACCACTTGGCCAGGATTGTTCGCCAGGAGCTCGAAGCCATGGCTCCAGCCGCTTATCAGGCACCTGGTCACGACCATTTGGCGACAATATCCCTAATTCAGGCCGTCGTCCGTCAAGAGGTTGCAAATATGGGCGTCCTAGTTCCACAAGCCACCAGTTATGCTCCTCCGCCCATGTGCCCTTCTGGTCCTCACACTGAACACCACGCCGCCCCAATTGTAGCTGCTGCCGCTTCTGCTCCCCGGTTCACACCCCGCTACCGAAACCCATCTGAGTGGAGGACGCCTGACGACCGCCCAATCTGTTTTTCTTGCTCTCGCGTCGGCCACATTTCACGCCACTGCCGCAATCGTCGGAATTACCGACCAAGCTTCCCTGGTGACCGCCGCCAAGATCGTGGCCAGTACTATAGCACATCTCTTCTCGACGACCAATTTCCGGCCCGTGATCCTCACCGTCTGTCTTCGCTCTCTGAACCGACCTACGCCGATGTTGCCGCACAAGGACACTGGTCCAGCCGATCGCCGTCCCCTCAAATTCGCCAGTCACGCTCCCCTCAACGCCGTCGCTCTCCTTCTCCGGCTTCCTCTGGCCACCACCCGGGAAACTAGCCAGTGCAGCTCCGGGAGGTGAGGCTGCATTGACGACAAGGACCGAAAAACCTCTATTGAACCCTACTTCCCGACGCAATTTGCTCGGTGTTCTCGTCGACGGTGTGCCCGTTACTGCTCTCATTGATACTGGCGCCCACATATCTGTTCTTAGTTCTACGCTCCGACGCCGCCTACGCAAAGTGCTGACACCTGCCGTCTCTCCTACTGTGCGAGTAGCTGACGGCACCCGAACACCGGTTCTTGGTATGTGCACTGCCCGCGTTACTGTTGCCGGTACACAAGACTTCAGTTCTTTTCGCTGTTCTAGACGCTTGCCCTCATGCTGTCATTCTTGGTATTGACTTCTTGAGCACCCACTCTGCCCTCATCGATTGTTCTACTGGCATTTTGCGGCTCAAACTGCCATTGTGTCCTGATTACGCCGCATCAAGTCACACTCGCCTACGTTTCATGGAGTTTCTACGACTACCCGCGCAGGCTGCTACCTACGTCCTTATGTCACCGTTTCCACCGGTCCCTGATGGTGAATATGTGGTCGCTCCCCTCACAGACCTGATCCTCTCGGGCAACATCGCGCTTCCTCATACCATAGTGGTTGTTGCCAACAACAGAACGCTGCTCCCAGTCCTCAACTTTTCTACTTCGACCCATGTTCTTCCTCAAGGAATTTCACTAGCCGAACTGTCACCTCTGGAAGAATGTACTGTTTCTTCATTCACTGCTAAAGCTGAGCCCATGACCCAACCTGTCATACCGGCGCCAACCCAGGCACTTCTGGACAAAATGATATCCCCCGACCTCTTACCGTCCCAAAGTGAAGCACTCCGTGGTGTCCTATTTTCGTACCTTGACGTATTTGATGTTGAGAACACTCCATTAGGCCGTACACAAGTCGTGGCCCACCGCATCGACACTGGAGACGCCAGCCCCCTTCACAAGCACCCTTACCGAGTGTCTCACTCTGAGCGCCAAGTCATCCAAAAGGAGGTTGATAAAATACTTGATAAAGATGTGATCGAGCCTTCTTCTAGCCCCTGGGCATCCCCTGTAGTGCTTGTGAAAAAGAAGGACAACAGCTGGCGGTTTTGCGTCCATTATCGCCATCTCAATCGGGTAACGAAGAAGGATGTGTATCCTCTTCCCCGAATTGATGATGCGCTCGACTGCCTCCATGGTGCCAAATATTTCTCGTCGCTAGACCTCCGCTCGGGATACTGGCAAATTGCCGTCGATGAGCGCGACCGCGAGAAGACCGCATTCATCACACCCGACGGCCTCTACCAATTTAAGGTTATGCCTTTTGGGTTGTGTAATGCTCCTGCAACTTTTCAACGCATCATGGACACTCTTCTACGTGGTCTGAAATGGTCAACCTGTCTTTGTTATATGGATGACGTAATCGTTTTCTCGCCCAGCTTTGACAGCCACCTCCCTCGTCTGTCGGCCATTCTCGACATATTTCGGCGTTCTGGCTTCCAGCTCAATTAATCTAAGTGTACCTTTGGGCGCCGCCAGATCAAATTACTTGGACACCTAGTCGACGCTACTGGCGTACAACCGGACCCTGACAAGGTCCGTGCCGTCCGAGACTTCCCGGTTCCACGGTCCACGCAAGAAGTACGCAGCTTTCTTGGGCTCTGCTCCTACTTTCGCCGCTTTGTTCTCAACTTCGCGGACATTGCTCGACCCCTCATGGACCTACTTAAAAAGGATGCGGCCTTTTCTTGGGGCGCGGAACAAGCGACTTCCTTTGCGTCGTTCATTTCTGCCCTCACTTCACCACCTGTGCTGGCTCATTTTGACCCGGCTGCTAGAACAGAACTTCGCACCGACGCAAGCGGCCATGGCATTGGTGCTATCCTCGCCCAAACACAGAACGAAGTGAACCGTGTGATCGCGTATGCTAGTCGTCTTCTGTCACCGTCGGAGAAGAATTACACCATTACTGAGCGGGAGTGCCTAGCTCTCGTCTGGGCTGTCGCGAAATTCCGTCCGTACCTATATGGACGGCCGTTCGTGGTCATAACAGACCATCATGCGCTCTGCTGACTCTCGACACTTAAAGACCCCACAGGAAGGCTCGGCCGTTGAGCATTACGGTTACAGGAGTACACATTCTTGGTAGTGTACAAATCTGGCAAGTTACACAACGACGCCGACTGCCTCTCCCGCCATCCCGTTGAACCACCCGACTCCACTGAAACAGACCCCGACACCTGTGTCTTGGCGATAACAGACTTCATCCATGTGGCCGACGAACAACGTAGAGATCCATCGTTGCTCTCTATTACTGACCGTCTGCAATCCGGCACCATCGACCCTTCACTCAACATGTTCTTGCTTCAGGATAACGTTCTTTACCGCTGCAACATGCACCCCGACGGCGCAGAACTCCTGCTCGTCCCGCATCATCTGCGCAGGGACGTCCTCGTCCAGTTTCATGACGCCCCCACTTCCGGGCACTTAGGCGTCTCGAGAACTTATGATCGCATACGACGACGGTTTTTCTGGAAGCGCCTTTATCGGTCCGTTCGCCTGCTACGTAACATATTGTGACCTGTGTCAGCGTCGCAAGAAACCTGCAACCCAACCTGCTGCTCTACTTCAGCCAATTGACGTTCCAACCGAGCCGTTTTATCGAGTGGGCCTGGACTTGCTCGGTCCCTTTCCAATTTCCACGAAAGGCAACAAATGGATTGCAGTCGCTACGGAGTATACCACTCGATATGCAATTACTCGAGCGTTGCCAACCAGCTGCGCCACAGACGTAGCCGACTTCCTACTGTATGGCGTCATCCTCCAACATGGTGCTCCACGTCACCTGCTCACAGATCGCGGTCGCTGCTTCCTCTCTCGTGTGGTTGACGATCTACTTCGATCATGTGCTACTCACCACAACTTCACGACCTCATATCACCCTCAAACCAATGGACTCACCGAACGTCTAAACCGTACACTGGCCGACATGCTTTCCATGTACGTTTCCGATGACCACCACGATTGGGACGTTGCGCTTCCGTTCGTCACATTTGCATACAACTCATCGCGTCATGAAACTGCCGGCTACTCACCCTTCTATCTTCTCTTTGGACGTCATCCTTTACTACCCTTTGACACCTTGCTTCCTTCTGATCCAGCCTCCCCGTCCACGACTTCCTATGCGCAAGATGCCATCACGCGTGCGCTCGTCGCGCGCACAGTCGCCCGCGCTCGACTCTCGTCATCGCAGACCGCACAGAAGGCCACTTACGATCGTCGACACCGGGATACTGATTTTCCACCGGGCTCTCTCGTCCTCCTCTGGCTCCCATCTCGTCGTGTCGGCCTTTGTGAAAAGTTAATGTCGAGGTACGTCGGGCCCTACCGCGTGCTGCGCCAGGTGACTCCTGTCACCTATGAGATATCTCCCATGGCATCCACTTCATCGACTGCCGCCCCACGAAGTGACATCGTACATGTTTCCCGCCTCAAACACTACAACTGTGATAACCCATTTTGACCACAACAAGCACCGGGACGGTGCTTCATCGGCCGGGGATAATGTCACGAGCCATGGCAAAGACAAAGACGTTGTAGTGGGGCTGGGTCAGAGGCTCTTCTGTCAGACTGAAACCTGCTGGAACCTGTGCGCTCTGTGCGCTCTGTGCAGTCTTGACTAGACAAGCGCTAGCCGTTTACCGGTAATTAAATACTCCCCGTAACAATATTTTCATTACTTATTAAATAGACAAAAACGCCGAAGCATTGATATCAGTTATTTCTGCCACAATGTTTGGGACATACGAATATATTTTTTATGAAAATAATACATACTTTACTTGTATTCACAGTGCGTACGTAGCGTTCAATATTTCGTTTGCAGCATCTAATATACAATGGCATGGGCAATGGCAATGCAGTTATTATTCATGTATTTGATCCCTCGACAAATTCTATAAGGAGGAGGCCGCGCTGCAGCCTGAGCCCCCCCCCCCCCCCCCCCGAACAAAATTTCTGGCTACGCCACTGGTGCAGATGAATGCGAGTGCGAGTGAGCGAGTGAGTTTGAGTGGGAGTGAGAGTGCGAGTGAGTGTCAGTGAGTTGAGGTGAGCGCGAGTGAGCACCTGTGAGTGTGAGTGGAAGTGAGTGCGAGTGGAAGTGGGTGCGAGTGCGAGTGAGTGTTAGTGAGTGTGAGTGGAGGTTAGTGCGAGTGCGAGTGAGCGCCAGTGAGTGTGAGTGGAAGTGAGTGTGAGCGGACGTGAGTGCTAGTGCGAGTGAGCGCCAGTGAGTGTGAGTGGAAGTGAGTGCGAGTGCGAGTGAGTGCTGTGAGTGTGAGTGGAGGTGAGCGTGAACGTGAGTGAGTGCGGGGCCTGGAAAAAAATTATGGTGAGTGAGTGTGAGTGAGTATTCTCTCACACTGCCGACCTAAGGCGCCAGCGGCAGCGAACCTTCGCGGTGGCTCTCGCTTCAAAGCGAACTAAACGTCGAAAGCGCGGCGCATACAAAGCTACCGGCACTCGGCGAATGCACATTGGCCCATCGCAGATCGCTTTAAAGATGAGGCTCCCGCGGGCGCACACTTCGGCCGCGTCGCAGATCGCTTTCAAGGTAGCTCCGTGCGCAGCAACCGCGTAAGCAGAACGCACCCTCCTCCCACCCCCTTCCCGTCTCCGACGCCTCCTCCCCGTGCCCCGCGCATGAATGAAGACCGTGCGCTTCCTGAATGCAGTATTTCAGCGCTTAGTAAGGACGAGAACAAAGAAGGAGACGTACGAACACACTGGCGCTGCACACTTGGATCAATGTGCCGAAGCATGAGTGACGGCGACTACACCGACAAGACCCGAATGTTGGAAGCTGAACGTTTCGTGACGGTCCACAGAGTAAGCGAGGGATTAGCGATAATAGTATTTGCTACAAGCTACCACAACGTACGGAACATTTACATACCTAGCTTTGTGCGCAACAAGAAGAAATCTATTGTAGCAGAGCACACCCGCAAGCGATTAGGCTGAAAAAAAAAAATCAGATAGTGGCCGCACCGAGGAACATTTCTGAGTCAGAAGCATGACAAGCCACTGCTTCAAAATGTTTGCCAAACTAAGAACGAAGAGCACACTGATCCTGATTTAATTCATAAGCGGAAAGTTTGGACAGCTTGGAATACATTTCTAGCACCACTTTTAGTACAAGCACCGTATACGCTGCTCGCGCCGTTTGAACAAGGCGTAATTCACTCTGAAAGCACTTACATGTTTTCTGACACTGTGGCCAAAGCTTCGTGTCGTCCACACAGTCACCGTGTACGATATGCGTTGGAACAGAGGTTTGCTGCGCCGCACCGGTGTCATGCGCTTCCATTGAAAACACGGGGGCAGCTGAGGCAAGCAATGGACGCGTCACCACGTAATAAAACATGGCAGCGCCCACAGGAGCGCCGAGAAGTGGGTCAATAGGAGGTCACTTTTGTTTGCTTCCAAAGCGAATAGCAGTGCCTACCTTGACTCGTTTTCTTATCTAATGCTGACCAGAGGCGATGAGCTTGTAGAAGTGGAGAGTGTTTCAGTGGGGCCGAGCTTGCGCAGTGAAAGTACATAACCGGATTAGCAGGGCAGTGCCGGCGATTGGTCCGCTGCCCTTTCCTTAGCTTTCGGCATCTAGTAAAAAATTCACAGCGCCGTGTAACGCAACGGTAAAAATGCTTCTAAAACGGAATCTCAGCGAAGAAAAGTTGGAAGAGTGATATCCTGTACGTGGCGAAAAAGCTCGGCAACATTATCTTCCACGCATTATCTTATTTTACGCAAGTAAATCCATTCTACCCGGCAGCTCCGAGCAGCCAGTGATAGAGCGATCGGCTGGCAGCCATCATCTATTCAATTCGGAACGGGGCAGTCTCCGGCTATTCCGAAAAAGAATTCAGTTTTGATGCGTCACTTTGAAGTGTGAGTTTTCGTTGCATTGTGACGTCGCGTGACAGGCAGGCGAAGTGGCTGCCGCCTCAAAACATTTGGCCAATAGCGGACGGCTGATGGTTAAAAAGGTGTAGAATCAGAAATGATTAGTTTTCGTTTGTTCGGTCTAGTCATGCATAATCAGTGTGTATACGTCATATCAGATGAGTTTTAGCGGTCTTTCTGAAGTCGCGTGACAGACAAGCGAAGAGGGGGGTGGCCCGAAAAAATGTTGACCAATTGTGGAGGGCTGATTGCAGAAATTTAAATAGAAAAGTTCGGAATTGCTTTGCGTTATAGCGCCCCAGGTTTTTTGGGTAGGTCAGCGCCAAATGGGGTGAAGGCAAGTAACATGAAAAAATAAATTAGTGCGAGGCATTTCTTTCTTAACAGGACTCATCGGAAGAGAGAACGCTGTCCCTTAGACGAGCAAAACATTATTCTGCCTTACCGTCTAAATTATTTGCTATTTCGTTTAAAGACCAACTGCATAAAAACGTCGGGCCGTAAGAATGGCCTATAGTTTAAAGAAGCGTGGGTAAGAACAACCTTCGTGCAAAATATTACGTTTGGAACACATGCGGGCGCGTTTGTATCTTCAGCAAAATAGGAGTTTTCGACACCGAAACCGACAAAGACGCCTCTCAGCTCGCTGAAATCACCACGAAGTGAAAATAGTGAGAACCAGCTGGCTTGACGCCTTGGCAAAATCTGAGATTAGGCATCGTCCTGGCCCACTTGAAATATCGCAGTCGTGGTTTGTGATGTGCGGCACGCGCAGTCTCCTTAAGTGCTACTTGCGGGCTGTAATGATAATAATTAAAAAACACATCACCAGCCCCTCATCTTTGTCAATATTGGTGTGGTAGCATGCGCTACTCATTTAGGACCAGCCTAGCCAATGTGAAATTCCGTTGCAGCTGGAATTTAAACGGCAAATATAGCGCCATTTGGTTTTGAATACTTTAGATTCTAAGCAACCTCGACGCCTCGGTCAGTATACGGAGTGTGAGTCACAGCTTTCTAGAGCACCCACTTGTAGTTTTCTACGGGTACCCAGAGGCAGATATCTATAGGAGAGCACTGAACACTCGGCTGAGTTTCTTGGTTACTCTCACGACTAATGAACCAGAGAATGAGCTGCATAATATTTAGTATGCCCCCTTGGAAAAGAAATTGGCTCTTTGTGTCGCGTTCTCCTGGATGACGCGTTTTCTTCGAATTTCTACTGTCTTCAATGCGCCCAGAGGATATGCTGCTCATGTAGCCGTTGATATCGCGAAGGCGATGTCAACCAAGGCACACCGCCTAGAGTGATAAACCCGTGTGGGTTTCCTTTGTAGTTTCGTGCTACAGTTGGGTGGATAACAACTTTCTGATTCTTTCCCACCTTTGAGGACAGTATGACAGTGACTCGTAACTTTCGCAGGACGATCATTTTTTAGTAAGACCATCCTTGACCACCATATGGTCTAGCGACTCGACTCACGGAAAACTACTAACTTGTGAGGCGAAAGTGGCTATAGCGACTTTGGGTTTTCGCGCATTATAACCACGGCGGACCGACCGTGTGCGCACCAATACATTCTCTCCATAGCTTCGTTGTTAAGTTGGCGTGCTTTTCTAAATATTTGCGCAGCAGTTGTATGTTTATGGTGTCTCTATTTCTCCTCTTAAACTCATACTATAACCACTTTCTTCTCACATCTATGACTCCTGTTATATTGTGTCTTTTGTATGGCTGCGGCATGGTTAACGTGTCCATAGAAAAGTGAAACAGTTAAGAAGTCCGCAGCCTCTTGCTTTCCTCTTCGTCTTCTAATTTACGACAAGTTGGCAATGTTACTGTCCGCATCATATGACTCAATATATGCAGCCTATAGAAATATATCGTTTATATATATATATATATATATATATATATATATATATATATATATATATATATATATATGTATATTATCAGTTACAAAGTTGCAAACTTGATGTGGCTTTTTTATATTCTTTTTTTTAAAGATTTCAAGTTGCGTGCTACTGAAAGAAAACACTGATTATGCGAACCAGAACTTTGCTATTTAGAGTCGGCATATTTATACGTTCTCTATCCCCTAACAACTTCGGCTGTAAAGCCAATGCGCTCAAACCTGGGCTCTGATACACTGTCTACATGTCCCTCTACAAGCCCCAACATTGGTATTTAATTCAACGAAACTGTTACAATCGCTTCGCTGAACGACTGCTTGACATTGAAGGATGACGCACCACGATTACCTCAGACCGGCCTAGGCGGCTCATCGTAACGCGTTGGCTTAGACGAGCAAATAGTTGGCCTAGAATCACAGTGTCTCTGTCGAAATAAGTAGGACAATATGAAATAATATAAGTAAAAGAGGCCACAAGTTGATTTCGGCGTTCTTGCTGGACTGGTGTTTGGCTTACCTTATGTGTAGCCTCCAAATGGAGCTGCTTGGAGTTGCCACGTCACCGTTGCTCTCAGCCTTGATAGAGTTCAGCATCATCAACACACACGGCAGCGTGTCACGCGGGTGGATGTGCGGGCTGCAGCCCAAGACGTCGAGGCTGTACTCGGGGGGGAAGACACTGCGCCACACTCGTCGAATTGGTGGATCATGCTCTCGCCAGCTTCCACACTACGCGTAAGCGGCTCCTCCGAACTGCGTTGACAATACATGATGACAATGAACACTGCTTCTGAAATGCACATTCGTCAAGCAAGGCTTCGCGGAACGCTGCAGCTCGTCTGATGAAAGCTTTCCGGCTTTATGCCAAGTAAACTTCGCCTTCCCAATCAAAACACTGACATGTCATCAGTCATTCGGGAAAGACGAAAAATAGATTCTGGCTGGTCAATTGTTGTGCTTTCTTACTATGCAAATATACTAGGAAATGCCAATGTGCGAAAAATACAATGTGCGAAAAATACGTAGTAATCTTGGTTCTGCAAATTCAACTGCCATGTAGTAAGATCTAGCCTAATTTATTCTAACTCATCCTAACCACAATGAAATGGTTTATAGATTGCCAAAAATTATTCTGTGTGTGCCAACAATGACTATTTTCCATTCAATTTCAAACTTAATGTTAAGCCGCGACTGCGAAGTGCTCGAGGAGGGCATTATACATGAGAATTTTTGTCTTCGATTTTATTCATTCAGGCATGACTTCATTCCAACCAATAGAGAAAGGTACACAAAATAGACAAATTTTTTTCATAAAGGGGCAAAAGCCTGAACTTCATCGTTTGATGCCCCGCTGTTGTCTATGTGAGTCAGTGTGGTGTCGGAAAAGGTGCCCTCTGTGACAACAGAGTCTCAATGCATGTTTGCTTTAATTGTTTGTTTGCCTTTTTTTATTATTACGCCATTTATATGGCAGTAGAAACCAGTGGCATCATATACACACAGGAGCGCCAATGGTGCCTGTACCAGAAATAATATTAATAATATTAATATTATATTATTTTCCTATGCGACCGTACCAAGTTCTGTAAACATTTTTCTGGTACTCCTTCTTGAAGCATTACCATCCAACCAACTCATGTAGTCTAGCTGTCATGAGACTTGAAATCAGCTGTTAAAGAAATTAAATTAAAAATGGGGTTTTGCGTGCGAAAACTCCAACCTGATTATAAGGCATGCCGTAGTGGGAGACTCCGGAGTAATTTCGACCACCTGGAGTTCTTTAACGTGCATCCAATGCAGGCTACACGGGCGTTTTTCCATTTCGCCCCCATCGACATGCGGCGGCCGTGGACGGGATTCGATTCCACTACCTCTTGCTTAGAAGTATAATGCCAAAGCCACTAAGCAACCACGGAGGGTGGAAGCGTCGAGGATAAGACGCACATCAAAGTTAAGGTTAAAAAGCAAGACACTTGTCAAAGCCGCCACATGTTCGGAAGCTGCGTACTCTCCCTCCGATCATCATAACGATGAACGCAGAGTTTCAGATGCTGGAAAACCGCACATCGATGCGTCGGCAAATCATGCGAGAAACTAATTTAAAGGGGCATATAAGAAATTCGCTTAACAATCATGTTGGTGTTTAAACATTGCGGGTCGTTGGAATATGAATGCAAGTCTGCAATGTCTACGGTTGCCGACGCATTTCTTTCCTTTAAAAATAGTAAATGTGCAAATAATCAGTGTGCTGTTATAAAAGTGAATTTATTCCAACCATGCAAAAACCATGTGTTAGGTCAACGCGTTACAACGTGTAAAAACTCGCCCATGGATCGTGTTATTGCGCAAACAAAACTGAATATTCCGTTACATGACCTATTAATTGCTGTAGCTAACGCTATTCATGATTTGTACTACTCTGTAAAAAAATGAAGTTTTTTCCCCTTTGCGAGACAAAACAACCCGTAAATGGGATTGTCTCAATGGTATAAAAATAAAATTGCTCTGTCGGCTGAGGATGTTCGCAGTGTTTGTGAGATATGATACAGAAAGCAGCAAATTTATCTTTACCTGTGTAATAGTAGGCGTCCGGTGCCCCTCGATATGACCACTGTCTGGTGCCGGGCTCCTTGCACGGTGCATGGTGCTTGCATGGCGTTGCACTCAGGCACGGAATCCTTGACACCCATCTCTACCAGCGAGTCCCACTCGGCCCCCGGGAACGGACTCCTGGGATGTCCCATGCCGCTGCAGCAAGAGCATTTGTCGGCCTTGTTCCATGGCTTGAGCACAGGGTCCAAATTGTCTGGGTGGACGACCTCGGTAGCCAAGTTGCTGAAGGCGTAGGACACGTCGTCCTTGGCCGCCTCTGGATGTGCGACGAGTAACATCGAGGAAGGCGTCTTGGTGGATGGCGACTTTTCCGAGAAGGTGGATGCGCAGCCTTGGAGGAGACGGTGAATTTCGATGCCGTTTTGTACACCGTTGCCCATGAATGGCAGTAGGACGATGCCGTTCTTTTCCACGATGGTGCAGAGTGCGTCCGCCGTGATTAGCTGCGCATTCGAAAGCGCGAGCAAGATTCTCCTACGTCAAGTGGGCCTCGCGTGCCAGCGCGCGCTGGCGTGGCCTCCCGTTTCGTTCTTCTTTTTCCTCTTCCATTTTTAAACCTTTTGTAGCGTGACAGGCTGCTATGCTCGAAGGCCCTTGTTTAGCCCACTCACGAGAGCTGCGCTCAAACACGTACAGAGCTGCGCTCAAATTTCGCATTAGGGAGTATCGTAATCGCCGATGAATTTTTTTATTGCTGAATTACAGAGTCATAAACATGACGCTTGACATTTTTTGTATTTTGAAAAGATCGAAAATTAATATAAGAACAATGGCTTGGTAAGTAAAAAATTTAGTTGCGACACTTATTAGAGATTACCTTTTTATTTGAAATGCAACAAACCTAATAAAAATTACTTTTGTGGTCGTTGAAGAAAATAAAAAAAAAAACATGTGGCAGTTTCGCCGATTACGATAGCATGTTATAAGATCGCTATACGGAGTACGGATAGTAGTTTTATCGGCCGTATAAATTTGTAAACATTCGCTTTCTAACTAAATTGGCATAGATTGGTTCACGCGCGCACAGGTAAACATGAACACATCTCATTGGATGACCGCGT
This sequence comes from Dermacentor silvarum, assembly GCF_013339745.2. Lineage (NCBI taxonomy): Eukaryota > Metazoa > Arthropoda > Arachnida > Ixodida > Ixodidae > Dermacentor > Dermacentor silvarum. The sequence continues at coordinate 263,651,171 of NC_051154.1, read as the reverse complement.
ACACTCGCTGTAAAAACGCTGGGGTAACGAAGAACGGCAGTGATTGAATTGACTTTCGTGCTGGCTCTCGCTTCAGCGCTAACTGAGCGGCGAAAACAGAGCGCACAGGAAACCATCAGCCCTCTGCGAACCCTATATACCGACCGCATATCGCTTTCAAGATAGGGCCGCGCGTCCGGTGGTGGTGGTAAAAACTTATTTATTGTCCTTAAAATTGCTGCGAAGAGACTCCGGCTGGTCGGAGGTTCTTGGCTTGCGGTGGGGGGCCCTCAGTCCAGGGCTCCGCTTGCGGCTGCCGTTCTGCGGGCCCGGTCAATCAGACTTAGCTGATCGTCCAGGCTCTCGCTGGCCAGCAGCTCTTCCCATCGCTCCGCTGTGGGGTGTTGTATGGGGGGTACGGCAGTGATAGCCTGACATGCCCACGTGACATGATATAAGGTTGCTTTATCTGAGCGCCATGGGCAGCGAGAAGGGTATGCCGTAGGATGTATTTTACTGAGGATATGCAAATTGGTATACGTGCCAGTTTGGATTTGTCTCCAACTGACCGATTCCTCTTTATTTAGTGTTCGGCTCAGCCGTGCAATACGCATCCGCTGCCGGAGGAGAACGTCGGTGCCTTGCGCGCGGTGGAAGTCGCGAAGCGCTTCCTCCCCGCCTCCCTCACTTGTGCGCGCGAGATCGAGCCACCATCCTCGGCTCATCCTTGCACACACACCCGTAGCAGCCACGCTGTTATCGCACTTGGTGATGACGACGGCGGAAATGCGCCTGGAAGTGTCCGTATGATTGTTGTCGCAATCAAACGATGAGAGCTCCCGAGCTAAAGCTTAGGCATGCCGGACATACTGTTAGCAGAGGGACAGCGCGTTCAAAGCTGAGAAAGCGTCGGTGCAGGCAAACAATGCAGCATGTCAACGTGAATGTCTCCCTATGTATATGCAGACTGATACGTGTGGCGTATTCGCCGAAGAGCGGAGTCCGGGGTTGTTGTGGTACCGACGTCAAAACAACATTCAACCAAGTCAATGTGGACACTGAGAAACTGACAGTGACGGCAAATTAGAGGTCGGCGGGACAACGAGACCACCCAGGTTTTCCGAGAACTTCAGCGAAAGACGCCAGGACCTGGAGAGGTTTTACTTTCTTGCGAGCTTGACCTCTCCCCGGTCGTCAGTGAAACACTGCATGGAACTGGTATGCTTGCTTTCGCCTTTCCAGCATCAGCTTGGGGACGGCGCATGGGCTTTGTGTCAACCTTCTCCTCCTCGGAGGGGGTGTGTGCTCTCCCAGAACGATCAAGTAGCTCTCACATGTAGCTTCTCCGTGCTACGATGTACTGTGCTCCGCGCTCCTGCCAAGACGAGTTTGACCTTTCTCTGCAATTAAGTTTGCCTCTCCTATGTAAATCAACCACCTATTCTGTTCCTCGACCTCGCACACATCACTAAAGAAGCGACCCTCGTCAAGAAAACTCGGACGACGGCGTGGGCCCGCTAAGCCTCTGTTGACGGCCCCCCGTTAGCGTAGACTAGCTACCCGTTTCGAGACGCACCGGCGGCGTAGGCTAGAGCGCGACCCTCAGTGTGACGCCAGACCCGAGACCAAGACCCCCAAATCCTACAAGACCCCGCGAAGTGCCTACCGCTAGCAATTTCGTGGCTGTGTCTCCTCTTTCTAGTGTATTCTATCGTTTTACCTCCTGAAAGAACATTCCTACTCGTGACGGCAAGAAGTGCGCATGCGAAGCACAACGCACGCAGCGTTGTTATGGAGCGGGCGCTGCGTCTTCAGCTGATGTCGCGTCCGTTGCATTCCCTAACGGCACAAACGTTATTTTCATTCATTACAAGTTAACGCTGTACACATTCACTTTACATTCAAACAATTCAAAATATGTTTGCAAATCTTTCACAACGCTTGTAAAAGAAGTTACACAAAACAGTTCTTGTTAATAATTTTTGCACGGCATATATGCACTCGGTTTAACGATAAACAATTGAAAGAAGGCGCACGATGGTTTCACCCCGTGACTCCGTCTTCTTCGTCCGCCCATGACGTGGCGTGGAAGTGATGTTAAACAATAGAACTTGACGCGTCACTAGGGTTAGACTTCATGTCTCCATACGACTAGTTCATTTCTGAGAGGACGTTGCCAGAGCTCACGAAGATCACGAGCTTCGCCGAAATCGAGGCCATCCATCATACAGCGGTCCTGCTCTTTGATGTCGCCTCGGGTCTTATTATAGCACTTTCAAGCTAGCTTCTAGCATATGAACCCAAGAGATATTGAAACCAAGAAAACCACAGGGGAAATATTTGTGGTATTAATTTGTGGTGGTTTTAATTTGTGGTAAATATTTGTGGTTTTAATTTGCTGTAGAAGTGATAAGCAAACGGAAAATTAAAATTTACAAAGAAACTGACAGTACGGCGACGAGTGCGCAACGCGAATATTTAGGCTATGGTGTGGGCCAGACGCTTTCGCTCGCAATTTCCAGCTCAGCAAATCACTTGGGGATTGGAAGTTCCCTCTTATTTCATTGTTTCAGTGCAAAAAAAAATGTTTTATAGTGTTATCGTTTAAATTACTACGCTCATATCTGATGTTCGAAGATTTTCTTAGTATACTTTGGCACAGCGGAAGGAACTTTCGCCGTCTTCCAGCTTTCGGCGTAACACCATCATTGTGTGGCTTGCAGTCACTGGGCCAGGCTGACCGGCGCGTGCATCAGTGGTTTGTGTCCACTGCCTCCAATTTTCGTGACCTGCACAGATGTCTTGTAAAGAAACCATGCGCCAAGAAGCTGCGCTACATTTGGTGCGCATTTTGGAATGGTCACCCTGAAAGAGGATGTAATTGGTGAATTTTTTCGCGTTCATAGAATTCTTACTCGACACTGTAGTTATGGGGTCGACAGATATCTGATAAAGAAAATTGATAATTTATTGTGCCAGTACACCTTTAAATTTTGCCAGCTTGGATTTTACTGAAAGAAAGAAAGAACGAACAAAAATAAAAGCGATGTCATAGCTAGTGGCATTCACCAGTAAACATTCGGATTGAAACCTTCTTGACTGAAACAAGACACTGAAGAGTTACACTGATCTTTATTTTCAAGACTCAATTGGCATTCATTTGCTGGGAAAAAAGGTTGGTTCGAGGACACCAGTTTGGAGATATGCGCCATCAAACTCGCCGTAAAAATGCACCAAAATGGTGTTTTATACATTTAAGCACAAAAGTAACTGGAACGCCCAAGTATTTCGTCCCACACTTTGGGAAATAATATCTCGAAATTCATGGCATCCTGGAAATTCATTTCAAGTGGAGACGTCTTGCAAACTCACCGGCTACAATTCGTAAATTACAATATGTGGCGTAAAGTAATTAACGAAGAAGTTCATTAGTCATTTTTTGTTAATTAGTTGGATATGTGTGGCGATTTCTCGTGCGACTAATGGCCACCTCTTCGAATGACGCAGCTCAACAATAAGAATTATGCTACCTCCCACAGGCGATTTTTAAAAATTCCGTAAAGCTTAATTTTGAACAACCGATATATATATATATATATATATATATATATATATATATATATATATATATATAGTTCAGCAAATAGAAGTACGTAGGACTTTACTGAAGTTTTGGCCGGGGTCTTTATATATATACATTTTAACGGAACAAGGAGACAACACGCGTTCCTGGGCCAGCTGGGGCGGTATTCTGTAAGAGTCCAATTAGTGGACTGTCCATTTCGGCTGTCGCTGATTGGCTGCTGCTTCACGAGCCGGAAGGAGACTGGCTGGCTGGCACCTTCCTGCACGTGAAGCAGCAGCCATTCAGCGACAGCCGAAATGGACAGTCCACTAATTGGACTCTTACAGAATACCGCCCCTGTTCTATTATCTGCCCACTTACTCTTCCTCCACTTACCTCCTCGCGCAAGCAGCCGAGCCCCGGTGCCGTTCTTCCACATCACACTCGGCCACGCTGCGGACCTAGCAAAAAAGAAAGAAACGACAGGTCAGTCCAATCGGCGTAATGTTTTCTTCAGGCGCGACACGCGCATGGCGAAGTTATTTCTTTTCCGCCGGTCGAGTCCAGAGCTTGGATCCGAGGTGCTAACACGCCATGTATTATCTCCTACGTGCTCGGTAATGGTGAAGGGCCCCTTAAACCTTGCGACTAGCTTCTTGCCCGGACAGCTGCCACCTCTTCGCACCCGCACCTCGTCTCCGATGTTGTACGTAGGGGCAGGTCGACGGAGGTGGTCATAATAGCGCTTCTGTTTTTCTTGCGCTTGTGTGGCTTTTTCCTTCGCCGTAGCTCTGATCTTCTGGCAGGCGACTGTGCAACTGTCAGAGCGTGTGACACTAACGGGAGCATCTAGCCTGAGGACCGCTTTCAGCTGGGGCAGCTTCCCATATACGATTTCATACGGCGTTACACCAGTAGAGGTCTGCAGCGCTGTATTAACCGCATAGACAGCTGCCGGAAGGTGGACGTCCCAACGGCCTCTCCTTTCTGTTCTACTTTTGTATATGGAGCGAGTCTTGCCTGAATGCTCTGGTTTGTTCTTTCAGTAAGGCCATTTGCCTGGGGATGAAACGCGGATGTGTAATGATACTGTACCCCCGCCGCAGAAAGGTACTTTCGTCGTTCCCGGCTGCGAAATGTTGTAGCACGATCTGATATCGATTTCTTTCGCAAGCCATGCCTCCATTCAAACCTTAGTTCCAGAAAATCGACTAAATGAGCGGATGCCAGGGAAGGTACGGTTGCGAACTTCCACGTATTTGGACAGATAGTCCACAGCTACCTGTGGCGTAACGACGGGGGGGGGGGGGGGGTCGGGTGTTGTAACCCTCCCATGAGGCCGAGTTAACCCCTCTCCCCCAACGCGTCCAGACCAACCAGTCTAACGTGTACCTTCAGTGCTCTGTTCGCATTCTGATTACAATTGCGGAGGTGGCTTGAGGTCGAATTTTCCTTGATTAACAAAAACACTCTATCACTCTCTTGTATTTATTCATTCACTCTTACATTACTTTGAGTAAAACACTGAAGACACAAACATCGTCATCATCCTTGGTGTGATTATATTATTATAATTATTAGGCATTTTATTTGCTGTTGGATTCCTCTGGCTCAAGCAAGGAAATTGCATATTATGCAAAGTGCTTGCTTCCCTCCTCCACCAAAATTCACCCCCCCCCCACATTGGCAGAAATCCTGGGTGCGCTACTGACAGCTACAATGATGTTGCAGTTTCCAGCAGTGGAGGTGGGCAGCGGCCCTGTGTAGTCGATGCCAACCGTATGAAAGATGTCTTCGGGTATCTCAACAGGTGTTAACAGTCCAGGCTGGCCCCCCGGTATATTCGCTTAAACTGTTGACACGCTTCGTAGCTAGCGACGTAGGAGCGCACATTGCCTTGCATTTTCGGCCAACAGAAGCGTTCTTGTAGCTTGCGGAGCGTGGCTCGTTGGAAGATGTGCCCTCCTTCGGGGGTGTCATGAATGGCTCGCAGTATCTCTGTGCGAAAACATTTCGTGACCGCCAGGAGGTAACATTCTTCCGAGCGGTCCTTCTGTCACTGATGACGGTACAGTACACGATTGCGTATTGCGAACATCGAGTTTGTTTTTGTGCCAGTTATAGAGGCAAAAATTGTCGCGAAGTCTTTTTTCTCTTGTTGCGCTTTGGTCAAGTATATTTGGGCCAAAAAAGATGTGATTTTGCCTGTTTCGTTCCAAGCGTTCGAGGGCGTTGCGTGACAAGGCATCGGCGATGTTATTCAAGACCCCGGCACGTTGACGCACGTCGAAATCATATTCTTGAAGCATAATAATCCACTGGGCAAATTTGCGCTTTAACTGTTGCTTGGAAAGCATCCACGTCAACGCAGCATTATCAGTTACCATGGTGAATATGCGCCTGAAGAGATAGTGTCGGAATTTGTCATCCACGCTCCACACCACTGCCAGACATTCCAGCTCATTGGAGTGATAGTGGCGCTCGGTGTCAGAGAGTTTTCGGCTGGCATAAGCAACGACGTGTTCGACGCCATCAGGATCGCGTTGCACGAGCACCGCCCCTAGACCGACTTGGCTAGCATCAGCGTGAACTTCAGGGGTCCAGTCATCATTGAAGTAGCTTAATACTGGACAGACCGTGAGCTTTTTCTTTATCGTCCGAAAAGCATTTTCTTGCGCGGCGTCCCACTCGAACTGCGCATCCTTTTTAAGGAGATCACTCAGGGGAGCTGCGATCGAAGCGAAGTGTGGATTAAACCTCCGCAAATACGAGGCCATACCCATAAATGACTGAGCCTGTTTCAAGCAGGTTGGTGTGGGATATTCCGACACTGCCGCTATGCGCTCCGGCAGTGGCTGAATGCCGTCAGGCGAAATATTATGTCCAAGGTATGCTATCTTAGACAGACCAAACTGGCACTTCTTGCGGTTTAAGCGCAGCTCCGGCTCGTAAAGCCTGTACAGCACTTCATCCTCGGCGATTCCAATAACCAGGATGTCATCTAAGTAGACCACACAGGCTTGTATATACAGGGTGTTTCAGCGAACACTTTCAAAATTTATTTAAGGTTGCCTGTGACAGATAGCCCCAATTCTAGTTAATGAGCTGGTCTACACGAAGAGGCAGACATTACTTGGGCAATAAATTGAAATGCATAATCGACTAATTAACAAAAATTCACTAAATAAGTTTTTAACTAGTTACCTGATGGCCCATGTTGCAATTTACAAATTGTAGCCGTGGAGTTCACAAGGCGATCCGGATCTACTTGGAATTAATTCTCATGATGACACCAGTTTCGAGATATTAATTTCCGAACTTTGTAGAAAAATGCATTGGTGTTCCAGTTAGTTTCTTAACAAAACTTCGGTTTATGCATTGAAGTACAAAATTACTTTTGGTTTTCTGGCAAGGTTTCATTATTTCCAATAATTTCTTTCAGTGCTTTCAATGGTGTTCTCAGACAGCTCAGATCTCGAGCTTCAGCGAGACTTGAGAGCACTAGAGCCCTCTAACATTAAAAAACAAAGTCCAGAATTTGTCTGCTTGCATAAATTAAAATTTGCCGCCTTGGACATATTCATTTAGTTGAGTAAGGTGGTGTTCCTGTCCAGGTTCTTCAGCCGCTAACATGCACATGTACACAGAACAGTGTTCCACAGTGCGGATAATCGGCTTTAACAAAAAGCCTGCCAAGTGGGCGAGGACATCTTCCTCAAGAGAAGAAACTTCCACTAAGTCGAGGATGAAGTCGATGAATGATGCGTTGTGCTTGTTTAATTTTTGCTGAGAAAAAAATCGACCAGGTAGGTACTGTCATCGATCGCGTACCCAGGAAACGAGTTTACAAGTGTCATATTACTTCTAGCTATAAAAAAAAGGTCGATTCACAAACGTCTAGAATAAACCTACGCTGTTGCAACAAGACAAACACGGCGATCACACCATACTGCAGCCTTATAATCACTAGAAAAAGCACGCCAACATATACAAACAACTTCTCTGTGAAAATGAAAACGATTTCAAAGGGACATTATTCTTAACAAAATCATGATCCTCACTCGCATATCTTCGTTTTGTCCGTCGGTACCCAGTTGTCGCGTTTTACTTGCGCTGCCCATTTCTTCCTTCGTTCAACGTCGCGGGGGTAACAAAATAGCCGCAGCTCTTTTGCGGTCGATCCAGTGCACAGAGTGACACAACAGCCCGTCATGTCTCGTTAACAAGCACGAACATCACATGGGACTACACAAAACACGAGCTCTCGCACCACAACGCCACAAAGAAATCAAATTGAGCGCGCGTCCGTTCAGCTCGACAGCAGGCGCGAAAGAACCATCATGGCGCCGAAAAGCCAGAGCGGCGGCGCCGGGCGGTTCAAAGGCTGTCCCCACCCTGTAAAGCGGCGCTGGCATCGAGGCATCCTACTCCCAGAGTTAATTATAGTTGTAAACATAAATACCCCAGAACGTGAATGGGAAAACGGCTCCGCGGTAGCTCAATGGTAAGAGCATCGCACGTGTAATGCGAAGAAGTGGGATCGTTCCCCACCTGCGGACAGTTGTTTTTTCATCCATTTTCATTTTCATTAATTTATCATTTCTTTAATTCGATTAGTAAGTGCAAGTAATTTCCCTTATGTTGTCCTTGGTATCATTGTTTGCTGGCTTTTTATGATATGATTAATAATAATTGGGCCCCTCGGTTCCCTTTCCTCTCGTCCCTATGTTCATGGAATTTCAAGTCCATATCTCATGCAATTGTTTTAGGAGTAGGGGAAAGCGGCGGTATGGCACCCTGGAACACTTCAATATGCAACTTTCTACAAAGGCTGCAATGAACCTACGCAGAAAATTACATTTATCGCTCGTCACTCAGAATATTGTTTCGTACTTCGAATAAATATTAACACCGTGCCCCGCATAGTTTGCTGAGGATACCGGGATCAAAAAACTAAATGCCGTGTATAAAGCATAAAAACTGGGGGAAAGCTAGTATTCAGTAGTGGTGTTTCGAGGACATAAGCAACCACCGCAGTTCAAATTGTCAGAACACGTCACCATAATGTGGTCTTCATTTCTTCAAAATATAAAATATCTGCTGTTCTTGCTACTGCCGGGAAACAAGTAGTAGGGTAGCCTTTATTCAGAAAAGGCCTGAAAATGAAATCGATAAAAACAGAAGTGACACAGGCCTTTAGAAAAAATTTAGTCAAGTGTTCTATTGGCACTGAAATGGTTCTGCACGTTCGACCGAGGTCACTTTCACGAACATAATACCTAGCAGACCCTCATGTAATGTCCCGTTCTGGGACCTTTGAGGTATCATGAATAAATGAACTTGCATATAAAACCCTAATCCGTTCTAAACTAGAATATGCCTGTGCTATCTATGACAACCACCAGGTTAATATGAATAATTCCCTTGAATCGGTTCAGAACCGTGCTGCCAGGTTCATTCTTTCTGACTACTCCTATAATACAAGTGTCTCTCGGTTGTGTCTTCCCTCGCTCACCTCCTGCCGCAAAAGTGCTCGTCTTTTTTTATTTTTTAGGTTCTTTCATTCGCTGCCCACAAGTAACCAAATCATCATTCCAGCGCATCGTTTCTTTCGCCACACGCATTAGAATGCTGTGTATCTACCACGAGCCTATTCCACTACGTATCAGCGTTCTTTTTCTTCTGCACACAGCCCGAGAATGGAATACGCTTCCTTCTGACATCGGCCTCATCACCGACATTTCCCGTTTCAAAGCTGCTATTGAAGACCATCTTTCAAGTCACGCCACCTAACCTGTCCCGCCATTTTTCTACATGCCCACCCCTCATGTAATGTCCCGTTGTGGGACCTTTCAGGTATCATGAATGAATGAATGAATGAATGAATGAATGAATGAATGAATGAATAAATAAATATACGACAAGTCGTGATTACACAAAGAAATTCGGCAGTTAGACCTGTAAGTGGTTTGATTAGATTTTTGATGGTGATAAGATATATATTTATACTGCAACGCTACGTAGACTATCTCTGGACGGAGATTAAATAGACAGTTTTAGAATTGGGGACCCAAGACTATGGGCCCCCAAGCCACGTTGCGTTAGTTGCTCTTGGGTTTAGAGGAGCAGCAGAGTTTGAGAATTGGGTCAAACGCAGATTGCGTTGGGCCGAGCGCTCGTGACGCCGCAGTGGCGAAAATAAAAAGGTGCTTGAAATCAACAAAAAGAAAAGCTTTTCTTGCAAGTGAAAACGAACATTTTTGAGCAAAAAGAGCGAACAATAAAATCACAAACGTAATTGCTTTGTTAGTACTACGAATTAAGTAAACTATTTTAAGTCAAGCAAAGCCAATCGCAGCCAAGTGCTCGTAAATGGCGTTTTTTTGTGATTCATTTCAAAACGGCGAGTTCACCTTTGCAAAATGGCAAAAATCAGTCGAAGGACAGCAAGTTTGTTCTGCGATCATCTGCTGTTCGCTGACTTGAGTTGCGCTGACATCGAAGATCTATTTCTACCGTTGCCAGAAGCGATTTATCGACGACATGGCCGATGGCAGTATACGTCTCGCAAAGCTTGCGTATTGACCGCAGCGGGAATGTTTTATTCGTACCCTCTGCCAGATTTTTCGCAACTTGTGGCCACAGCTTAACGCCCTGAAAAGGGTTCGTTGCGAGCGTTTCACGCCATATACGGATGTCATCTTCTGCTGTGTCGTGCGCGCGCGCGTACGTATCTCTCGGAGCAGCCAAGACTGGCTTGGGTTCTTGGACTAGGACTGGCCTGGGTGCGCATGCGCACTTGCGGCCCACAATTCTCTTGGGTCCCCAATCCGCTTGGGCCCCCAATTCTAAAACTCTCTAATAGTTCTAGCATTTGATAATCCAACGATTTCATGCAGTAAGGCACACCCATCGTTGGACGCGGCTGATTAAAATACTTTATCCGGACCTCTCCCCTTGCCCGAAGGTTAAATATATCAAGCCGAATGTTTTGTTTTTTCAAGTATGGTTAGGCGGTAATTTGTAACTGCGGGAACTGTCCAGCGCCAGGACTTCTGCTCAATGCAAGCGTGTATGGCGAATCTCGTGCGTTGCCCGCTACAGCGCTGCACGAGGAGGCACAATACTCGCTGCCCAAACCGGGGATACGTAGTAAAGAAAAGCGCTATTAACGTGGTGTCTCTATTAAGAAATAAAATTTAACTGCAGCCGTAGTTTTGTTGGACTTTCCAGTGTGTAGCCGAAAGTGCCCGCTTTCGAAAGTTGGGGGGCAAATGGCATACTTTGCCCCCCCCCCCCCCCGCCTCACTTTTGACAGTGGGGGGGGGGGGGGGGGGGGCAAGCGGGACGGGGAAGTGTGCGTCCGCTCCGCAACACCGTGTCCGACTGCAGGTGGTCCAGCAGAGGTTGGCTGGTCGACTGCGCCATTGTAACCGAATAAAGGAGACAAAGAGACAACACCCGTTTCTGGGCCAGCTGTAGATGTAGAGCCTTGGTGGTAGTGGCACATATCCACTATGGGGGATTGGCCAAGAACCGGGTAGTTCGATAGAACAATGAGAAAGGAGATTTATAAAATACTGCAAGCATAAATTTGGGAATACGTACGCATATGAGAATCAATAGGTAGAATATATCACATGACTTTAATAGAATAAAGAAATACAGGAAAACTAAAAAAAATAAACAGTTGTTCTATTATCTGCCCACCTCCTCTTTCTCCACTTCGCTCCTCGCGCAAGCAGCCGAGCCCCGGTGCTGTTCTTCCGCATCACTATATATATATATATATATATATATATATATATATATATATATATATATATATATATATTGTCGCAGGTCACGGGAGACAAGAGTGGGAGCTGTATTTGTTGTTGTTGTTGTTGTTGCCTCAAAACATGGCTCATACCCACGAGGGGGCCCCATTGGCCACACTGGATGAATGGAAACGTACACCCAACAACGTACAAAAGGGGTAAAGGCGAACAATCAAAAAGAAGCGTTTGGCAACTAACTCCTAACACAGATTTTGAGAGGGCCTATACATAAACTAAATAAATAATAATAAAACGAAATCTCACTACAAAAATAAAAATAAAATAACATGTCCCACGGTTGGTACCCTAGCAGCGTAACCTTCCGGATGCTTCAACGAATTTGTGCACAGCAGTGATCACCGAACCCTGGCTTGTGCCTAATTGAAAGGCCCCAAATGATAAAATGTTTGGTGTTGTAAGTGACAAACCCAGATTATTACTTGGAAATATGAGAAACATTCTACGGAGGGAGGAGAAGCGGTGGCAAGAAAAAAAGAAATGGTCAATAGATTCAGGGACCGAATTCACAAAGCTTTTCTTTCGTGGTTCTTACTATTGGCCAGCCGCCTTCGCTAATGATATGTCCAACGTCAGGATTGGCTAAAGGTTTTTCTTACGAACAATTCAAGCGTAAGAAGGTTTCGTGAATTCGGTCCCTGGTTCATTACAAAAGGAGCAAAGGTCAGTGATGAATAAACCAGATCTATGAAGATAAAAATTTAGGCGGGGAACTCTGCAGCGGAAGTTTGACAACATCACCTCACATTGGCGTGAAAGGCATTTGCTCGTATTCCTCTGAAATTTTAGATGTCGAAAATCGTCCGAGGAAAGTATGGATGATTCATTGCAATTCAGCAATAAAACGCGCTTAAATTTAGCTCCTGTTATAAAGGAGAAATCAGGAAGAACAATTATGACCGGACCATTTAGTGATGACGATGCGAGCGAGTCCGCTGATTCATTTAAAAGGATTCCACTATTTCCGGGGACCCAGACAAAGCGGACTTCAGATAAATTTTGGGGGGTAAGAGTCGAATATATACTCAGCAGGTGTGACTGATTATTACAAGTTAAATGTGTACAGACCGAACGCGCATCTGTAACCACTATTACTTTAGAATTCTGTGGACACAATTTTCGGATGGCCAGACTAATTGCCAGAAATTCTGCATGAAATATTGGAGTGTAATCAGCGAGACGGCGAGCAAAATACCAGTTGAGCTGATTCGAAAAGATACCAACACCGGCCTTTTCTAAATTTTGTGATGCGTCCGTAGAAACAACCAAGTGAGACGGAAATTGACTAAAATGATCTTAAAGGAGACCTTCAAGTATGCGCGCAGGAAGAAGTTTTGCGTGTCTTGGAAAAATATCATCAAAAGTCAGTTTTACCTTCAACGAATTAGATTTTGGAGAAATCAGGCTCGGTAGACGAACTTGAAGTTTTGATAACAGCGACTGAACAAAAATAACTTATGGCTGTTGGTAACGCGGCTAACCTGTTCTGTAAAATGATTCCGGAGAATTGACGAAAACGGGTTGAAAATGGGAGAGGGATGCATCGTGAAGCTTCAGGAAAGTCAGGACAGTAAGTTGCTTAAATCTGGATTCAAGCAGAATACTTCCAGACTCCAGATAAAGCACATTGTTAGCCACAAAACTTGGCATTCCGAGGCAGAGACGCAGCGCTTGCCTTTCCAGTAGAATTAAAGGTATTAGCTTGTATGCTGCACATCCCGGAAAAAGAACACAACCAAATTCTAGAATGAGGCGGACGTAAAGCTTATAAATCATCAGCAACGTAGTTCTACGCATCCCTGTGTTTTTATTACTGATCTGGCGCAACAATACCATTGCACTTTCTCCTTTATTCGCATTTGCTTGTATTTGCTGCTGCCAGTTGAGTTTACCATCATAAGTTATCCCTAAGTACTTAAAAGTTGGAACTTCCGGTATCGGCTCATTTCGATGATGAAGAAAAATAAAAACAGGATTTGACAATGGAAACACCAGTAGTGCGCACTTCTTTACGTTAAGCGAAAAAGACAGTCCGTCCAGCCAGAACTCGAGTTCAGAGAAATAAGGTTGCAAGATGTGGTATAACGTATTGATATCCCGTGATGATGAGAAAATGCAATGTAATCAGCATAGAGATAGAGTTGCACATGCTGATTGGCTGGCACAGAAGATAACAAAATATTAAACAGAAGTGGTGAAAGAACTGATCCCTGTGGCACGCCTCTCGTCTGTTTATATGTATCCGATGTCACCCCATCCTTGAAACAAAAGAATTCTCTACCAGAAAGGAACTCTTGTATTCAGGCTACTAAATAGACTGGAACAAAACAACTTGCTAATCGAGAAATTAAAATTTCATGTTCGACACTGTCATATGCTTTTGAAATAATTAAAGTTACCAATGCTGATACATCTCCTAATTGTCCTGCGAGTCGAATGCTTGTTTCTAAATCCACGTGGGCTGACCATATGGAACACTGAGGCCTAAATCCTGTTTGTGTCGAGCACAGAATACCATGAGAAGAAGTAAATTCATTGAGCCGGACATGTATAATACTCGTTCTAAAATTTCGACTAGAATCGATGTAAGTGCAATTGGCCGAATGTTGTCCGAGATGTAAGCGAGGTTTTGTGTTTTAAGCAAAAGCACAATTTTTGCAATTTTGCAAGAGGTCGGAATCCATGTATATTGTAGTGAACAGTTAACTATATTCAAGAGCTCATTTGGAAAAGTGTTAAACAATAATTTAATCATAGTAATTGTGATACGGCCCGGTCCAGGAGCCGATTGATGTGCAGTTAAGATGACATCGGTTAATTCTGTCATGGTAACTTCTACAAACTCAGATGTCGAAATTTTGAACCGCCTAGGTCTGGGACACAGCGAAGAAAAGCGTGTTTCAAGCCCTTTCGCGATATCATATAGTGAATCCGCCGCTTCTTTGGGGGATAAAACAGCAGAAAATGACCATACGGACTGTTTAATTTCTTTTTTGCTCCATAAAAACCGAAAAAGTGCCGATCTTCTTTCTGGTTTTGACAAAGATGTAGTGCAATTTTTTGTTCATTTTTAGCTATCGCCACAGTTCGTTTGAATAGAGCTGCAGATAATTTATAGTCCATACAATTTTTCGGTGAATGATTATGTTGCAGACTTTTCCACGCTTGCTTTTCTTCGCCTATAATCGCGTGTTCAAGCTTCGTTCCACCAAGAGAAGTTTGACGGTGAGCTGCCAGGCATAACCGTAAACTCAGCGGGCTGAATAGGAAAATTTAAAAGCGATAACGCTAAGTCAGCCCTCGTTGTTCATCGCAAGTACTCAACGCTGATAAGCCTGCATTTATAGTTGATTTATAAGGTTTATAATTAATGAATCGTCTTTGACGTACAACAGGAGCCTGGCGTGAAAGCATAATTTCAAAAGTGACGGTGAAGTGATCACTACTTGTTCCATTGTCAAAGGTGTCCCAATATGAAATAGACATGTTAGCATAGGAGAAAGTCAGATTTAATGCAGAAGGGAATCGCCCACGCAGAAAAGTAATTTCTCCTGAATGGTGACGTTGAAAATTGTTGTCATGCACCCAATTCCACAACCTCTTTCTACAACCATCCGTTTTAATTCCCCAAGAAGTATGATGCGAATTACAATCTCCTGCCAGGAGCGTTGCATTTGAACAGTTTCGGCACAGCTAGTCCATGTTATCAGTGCACTCGATTCCGTTCGAGAAGTACGTATTAACCACTGTAAACGCAGCGCAACCAGGCAGTAAAAAATGTAATCCTAAACTTTCGCAGTCTGAACACACATGTTCAAGAGTTACTGCTACCTTATGATGCATTTTTGATGAAACTAGTATTAGCAGCCCTCGGCCTCTACCTGGACGATCTAAACGAAACGGTTCGAAAATGATTAATAGTAAATCTTTGATGTGACGAAAGCCATGATTCTTGAAGTAAAATAACATCTGGAATTAGTTTGTGTACTAAGTAAAGAAGGTGAACGTAACCTGAGGATTCTGAGAGAACCTGAGAGCGGCAATTCCGTTGAAGAACTTTAACTGATGCTATGGCGATCCTAGAATGGATGATTCCACGGCAGAACGCAACGCATCCTGCTCGTGGTGTTCACTGTTCTTTCCTTTTTCAGCTTGGATTTATAAGAATAAGTGGGAGAAAGTGGGGAACCCTTACGTTTATTGCTGATGGTCCCAAGCCTCATGTGTCGAAATGAGTGGCTAGGTCCCGCAGTTGCTGAGAGCAGAGAACACACTGAGGTATCGGACTCAACCTCTGCCTGACTGTCTAAGTTCGATTCGTTTGAATGGTGCGCGGGAATACTAGTTGAAGTGGGGTCAGCAGCAGCAGAGTGGATGAGGTTATGGCATTTGGCAGTTAGCATCTCAGTTATACCTTCGGCAAAAGTGTGAAACAGTCGCTCCATAACTATTGGCATTACCTTGTCAATGCGGCTACAGCGGCCGAAACTGTGGCTTCTAGATATGTTGACTGACGGGACGCAGCGGCTGCGTAGCAAACATGACGCTCCTTTATTGCTGCTATTGTTTCCGAACGGGAACAATGACGTTTATACGCGATGTCAAGCATCTGCATCTCATGGCCTCGCGCAGGGCAGTGACTATCTGTAGCACTATGTGATCCATCGCACAAGCAACACCTTGGTGCATCTTCGTCGCACTCTGATGTGGAGTGAGAGCCGCCGCAATTACAGCATTTCACTGAAGATTTGCATGCATTAGCACTGTGGCAAAATCTCCAGCAGTTTTGGCACTGCAGTGGCCTAGGTGACAATGTCTCCACGCGGAACAAATACGGCCAAGCCTTCACTTAAGACTGGCGCGCTAAACCGGTGAACGAGACGATAACGCTCTCAGTTGGAACTCGGTTATCACCCACCGACCTATTGCATCTATAAACAGAAACAACACCAGCCGGAGAGAGCATCTTCAAGAAGGCCTCAGGAGTAATATCGGTAGGGACCCCACGAAAAATGCCTTTTACGCATGTGAGATGAGGAGGCACGAAAGCACGAATCGCGATGCTAGCGAATCTCGTGCAGTTAAGCAAATCATTAAGGCACTGAACATTAGATGACTTGCGCAGAATGCCTGTCTTGCCAATACGCCTCACCTCCAAGATGTCAACGAAGTGCTCGGTTATACCGCACAGCTCCTCCGGGATACTTTGATTCGGTCAACCGAATGAATCCACCACTTGTGGGAACGAGCGCCACGGGCAAGGTGCTGACTCCGTTCCGAAGAAAACACTCCAGGGGCATCGACTCAGTGGGACGGCTAGCCGACCAGGCCGCGCCCTGGCCAGGACTGGAGACCGGCATTCACGGTCCCTGAAAAAAAAAACCCTATAGAAGAAACAAAGCACTACGAGCAGTTAAAATGTGGCCAATCCCCTTCCGGATACGAGACAAGAGGCACCGAACAAGAGGCCGTCCTAGCGAGAGCGTGGACGTCCGGACTACACTCGAGGTCGTCGTCTTTGGTCGTCAGCGTGGTTAGGCACAGAGGGGGACGCGGCATTTGCCCCTCTCCACAAGGAGCATCGTCCCGATGCTCGGCGGGCAGCACCCGGTGTCCAGCAAACCAGAGAGTATCCATGTCATTCAGAAAAATAGGGTTTCAGGCGTACCACGTGCACAGTCTCAGGCCGGTCCTGAAGGCGCCTCGAGCAGGATGGGCCGTCAGGAACGACTTCATAGTTGACGTCGCTAAGGCGTTGTAGAACCTTGTACGGTCCGAAGTATCGGCTTAGAAGTTTCTGCGTGAGGCCTCGGCGGCGTACTGGAGTTCAAACCCAGACTCTTTGGCCGGGCTGGTAGACGACGCTTCCATGGCGTTGATTGTAACGTCGGTCATCACGGTCTTGCTGGCTAGTTATGGGAACGCGCGCGAGCTGTCTTGCTTCTTCGGCATGCTCTGTAATATAAGCGGCGTCAGTCTCGGAATCACTGAAATCATGAGGCAGCATAGAATCCAGCATTGTAGTCACTTCTCGACCGTGGAGGAGACTGAATGGTGTCATTCTCGTTGTTTCTTGCCGAGCCGTATTATAAGCAAACGTTACGTAGGGTAAAATTTTGTTCCAGTTCTTGTGTTCCACATCGACATAAATGCACAGCATGTCTGCGAGAGTCTTGTTGAAGCGCTCCGTAAGCCCATTGCTTTGCGGGTGATAGGCAGTCGTCCTTCTGTGCGCCGTGCCATTGAGTGTGAGTACAGTTCGCAAAATTTCAGCCGTGAATGCGGTTCCCCTATCGGTTAGGATGACCGCTGGAGCACCATGCCTCAGTACGACGTTTTCGATTAATTGTGTGGCCTCGGCTGCTGTGCTGCTCGGAAGTGCCTTGATTTCTGCATATCGCGTGAGGTAATCTGTCGCAACTATGATCTGCTTCCAGTAGTGGATATTGGGAATGGGCCCAAAAGTCCATCCCAATTTGTGCTAACGGCGTTTCCGGCACTGGAACGGGTTGTAATAGTCCGGCAGGTTTCGCAGGGGCCACTTTTCGTCGCTGACAGTCAAAGCACGTTCGAACGTAGTGCTTCACCTGTTCTGTGAGTCATGGCCAGTAGTACTTCTCTTTGATTCATGCTAATGTTCTTGTGTAGCCTAGGTGGCCTGAGGTAGCTTCATCGTTACAGGCTTGCAAGATTTCATTGCGGAGAGTTTTAGGGACGACTAGTACATATCTCTTCCCTGTTGAAGAGAAGTTCTTCCTAAAAAGACCAGCGAAGCTGTACTATGGTGGGAATTATGTATTTCCAGTTATGACTTTAAAGATGTGATGATGTAATTGGTTATATGAACTATTAAAGAATGAGAAATATATATGATCCGGTGGTTTTCATTTATTTAGTGACCACAGGGACCATGGCCTTATGGTCGCTACGGTACACCGCCATAGGGTGTACGGCAAAGGTTGGCACGTTCTTCATAAACACGTCACCAACGCCGCGCTCGTTCGGTGCGAACGCGGGCAAAACGCCGTCGCCGTCGACAACAGTTCTGCGCGTTGCTAGTGCTGCTACATGTCCAAGTTTATACAGCTCCTCAGAATTTTGAGAATGACAGCCCATAAACAAATGTCAGGAAACAAAACACCGGCAGCGCATGCCTTTTATGTTAAATCTTCTCAGACTGAAATATTAAAAGTGCGAAACAAAATTTATGTTCGTCAGGCACTATTCGACGTGCAGCGATCTGCATACGCCATGCCGAGCGCCGGTAGCTTTGCATGCGCTGTGCTTTCGACGTTTAGTTCGCGTTGAAGCGAGAGACCGCACAAAGGTCAATTTGCTCGCTGCTGCTGGCGAACTTCCTCGCTCCACTTGTTTTGACAGCGAGTTTCCACGGTCACCGAGCGAGATGTGTTGATGTTTACCAGTGCGCGCGTTACACCGTACTTGTTAATTTAGTTAGTAGGCGAATGTTTGCAAGTTTATACGGCCAATAAAACTAATATACTTACTCTGTATAGCTGTCTCTTTATAGCTATAATATACTACTCTGTATAGCTATCGCAATCAATGCTTCGCCTTTCAGGCGCAAATGCGACTTTTTTCTTGCGACGGAAGATAGGTCTTACTACCTCTGTAATGCTTAATCCATCGTGACGGTGGACCAGTCATTCATATTTATTGTTCCTGAGGTCCTCAACCATGTACGCCTAGTTTTGAAACGAGCTTTCATTGCGAACCCTCCCAGACACTGCTGACCATGGCTGTTGGCTGGAAGTGTTCTGCTGCTGTCTTGCCGAATACATTTGTAGATATAAAAGTGGATCAAATAAAAATGGAAAACCCGGAGTTATAGACATCAGGTTGCATGATATGTTGTATCATCTACAAAGATTAGTATCATTATGAATAAGGGCTCATAGTGTCCCTTTTTTCGGGTGCATAGTGTCCACGCGGATTACGTTTAAATAAGCATGGTTCATACCGTTTTCAGGGCAGTGTTCCCTTTTCATTTGATCCAGATTTGTATGTATACAAAGCTTATATGAAGGTGCCCAGGAAGTGGCTCATAAAATCCTTGTATACTGACCTCATATGTCCACCTCTGTTCTGTGTAAAAAAATTACTCCATCTCCCGCTAAAGGGAACCATGTGTGGATGCGAAGCAGCGGGGAGATGGTTAGCTTGAGCGGGAGATGGTTTCGCGGCAGCGGCCTGAGCGCTCATCGCGGCGCTGCACAGGAGAGAGAATGAGGCGTGCGTGCTCCGTCATTTCCATACCGCGGAACTACCGTGGCACCCCCAGCGGAGTATACAGCTGTCGCACCACCTGTCGAGCGCGCCGCTCAGGATTCCTAGAGGAGAGAAAGTGGGGAGCGTAGGAGAGGAGATAGAGGGGGAGGGGACGCGCATGGGCTGTGGGGGTGTGGCACGCGGGCGCCCCTCCGTAGTTTATTCCTAGAGGAGAGAAAGGGGGGAGCGTAGGAGAGGAGAGGGGGAGGGGACGTGCATGCGCTGTGGGGGTGTGGTACGCGGGCGCCGCTCCTTACAGGATTCCCAGAGGAGAGAAAGGGGGAGCGTAGGAGAGGAGAGAGAGGGGGAGGGGACGCGCATGCGCTGTGGGGGTGTGGGACGCGGGACAACAGACAGAGCCGCCGGAAAGAAATGCTTCGCATTTAAAAAAAGGCGCCGTT
Organism: Dermacentor silvarum; assembly: GCF_013339745.2. NCBI lineage: Eukaryota > Metazoa > Arthropoda > Arachnida > Ixodida > Ixodidae > Dermacentor > Dermacentor silvarum. The sequence goes on along the minus strand of NC_051154.1, from coordinate 263,631,099 downwards.
TCGCCCGAAAGGCGAAGCATCAATTGCGATTGCAAATTAGTAGCGAGCTATACGAAGTAAGGATAGTAGCTTTATCGGCTGTATAAACTTGGACACATTCGCTTACCATCTCAATCAACAAGGATGGTATCAGCGCGCACACGCAAACATGAGTAGATCACACTCGATGACCGCGCACAACCGTTGTCAAAACGCTGGCGTGAGCAAGCGCGCCAGCAGCAGGGAGCGAAGGTTCATGTGGTCTATCGCTTCAACGGAAACTGGGCGACGAAAGCATAGCGCATACAAATATAGGAGCCGTGTTTCAGATCGCTTTCAAGATGTGGTGCGCGCGACCGCCCGTCGCCGCGCAAAGTACAAGTACGCAGTTAATTGCTCGCAGAGCAAAAGCCGCACTCCCTCCCTCCCGAGCTGCCTTCCCGCTTTCCTCCTTTCGCGTGGGTGACTGAGTCGCCAGTTCCCCTTGCGCCCGATCGGAAGATACGCATTTGGTGCCGCAGCTAAACGTCGCCTCCCCTCCATCCCTCCTTGTCCCCCAGGGCCTTTCGCGCGACGGAAGAAGTCGCGTTTACTCACCGCCGTGCTTTCACTCGCACATACAGCATACGGCCAATGAGAGTTTTTTTTCTACACGTGGACACGACCATCGGAGACTGAGCCCTTAACAGCGTCGCTGTAAAAAAAAGAACACAATTGGGCATGCAGAATGATGACAGGTCCCTTGAGAATATTCCAGGCATGTTTGTGGTGTGGCCTTCTAAGGAATCAATTAGTCTAGCGAGCTCCTGGTCCTCTTGCTATTGTTGAGAGATGGTGGCCGCATCAATAACTCCTAAAAAGCCTTCAGAATCGTCATCATTTTCGCCTTAAGACTCGTTTGGCGATCTGGAAAGGCAGTCAGCATCTAAGTGCGGCCTTCCCGATTTGTAGACCACTGTCATGTGGTATTCTTGAAGCCGTAGGCTCCAGTGTGCCAAACGTGCAGATGGATCCTTCATGTTGGTCAACTAACGGAGAGAATGGTGGTCACTTATGACTTGAAATGGGCGGCCGCATATGTACAGGCGGAACTTGGTAACAGCCCATACTACAGCCAAGCATTCCTTCTCTGTGGTGGAGTAGTTCGACTCTGCACGTGGCAGTGTCTACTCGCGTAAGCAATGACTCGCTCAGCGCCGTCTTGCCGCTGAAGAAGGACGGCGCCTAGACCCACGTTGCTGGCATCGGTGTGGATCATTGTCGGCGCATTCACGTCAAAGTGGGCAAGAACAGGCGGCATTTGTAGACGGTGCTGTATATCGTTAAATGCCGCCTCGTACTCCTCGCCCCACACAAACGTGACATATTCTCTTGTTAGGCAGGTGAGCGGTTAGGCGATGCGTGCAAAACCCGCAATAAATCGCCGGTAATATGCGCAGAGGCCCAGGAAGCGACTGACTGCCTTCTTGTCCGTTGGCTTTAAAAACTTTGCTACGGCTGCGATTTTGTCAGGATCAGGTCTAACACCCCTATGGCTTATAACGTGGCCCAAAAACTGTAGTTCTTCATAGCCAAAGTGGCACTTTTCTGATTTTAAAGTAAGCCCGGTAGACCGAATGGCTTCAAGAACTGATCGTAGCCGTCGGATATGTTCATCAAATGTGGCAAAATAAACAATCACATCGTCTAGGTACACTAAGCAAGTCTTCCACTTAAGGTCTGACAGGACAGTATGCCTTTGGAACGTGGCTGGGGCGGAGCGCAAGCCAAAAGGGATAACTTTGAATTCATAGAGCCCATCAGGCGTCACAAAAGCAGTCTTTTCGAGATCCCGCTCATCGACCTCTGTTTGCCAGTATCCACTCTTTAAGTCCATCGATAAGAAGTAACGTGCACGCATGCCGTAGCCTGTCGAGGGAATCGTCGATTCGTGGTAAGGGATACACATCTTTTTTCGTAACCCGATTGAGCTTGCGGCAATCGATACAAAACCGCAGGCTACCATCCTCTGTATCCAGGCAGCAATAGGTGGCCGCTGGTGGTACTGTGGTACTGGCACGGTAGAAAGCAGGCGACGGACAGCGTCTGCATAGCTGTATGCGCGCGGCTCGAAGCACGGCTGGGGACACGGTTTAGGGAGTGGCTCAGGAGATGCAAATGCTTGCCGGATTTCTTGGCGAACAACTTCAGCGACCGAAGCAACAGTAAAGTCCGTCGGTGTCGCAGTTTGCGTCGCAGTCTTCTCGCGCACAATGTCCCTGATCAGTTGGCGCAGCGAGGTCTCGTCTGTTACTGCCAGTACTGCGGCTCCTGCAGGCGCACCGTTAGTCTGGCATTCGTATTGCCGGCAACGCTGCTGGTGCGCCCGCTCGATTACTGTGGCTTCCTTAATGAATTCTTCCACTGTTGTACACTGTTGTAGGTGGGTTGCGCACAAGACCAGCGAATAGCTGTTCTTTGACGCCGCGAATGAGATGACTCAGCTTTTTCGAATCAGGCATGTTGGGATCCGCGCGGCGAAACAAACGAGGCATGTCCTTGGTAAAACATGAAAACACTTTCGTTGGCCTTCTGAATGCGCCATTCGAGAAGGCGCTGTGCATTATCTCGGTGATCGTTGCTTCCGAAGGTATCCCGTAGCCGACGGCAAAACTCGTCCCACCTTGGAAAATGTGCCTCGTGGTTTTGAAAAGACGTCCTTGCGCTCCCTTTAAGAGCGAAGTACACGTTGGAAAGCTTCTGATCCGGACGCCACTGATTGATCATAGCTACGCGTTCGACCCGGTCCTGCCAGTCTTCGGCGTCTTTATACGTGTCACCGCGGAATCTGGTGGGGACTAGAGCGTTTTGAACAGTCACCTGTGTTGGACTTGCAAGTGCTATTTCCTGAGTCGGTGAGATCGCTGAGAAAGATCCTTGCAAGACACCGAATTCCGGGCACAGACCTTGCAGGCGGCGGCTTGCGCGGTGTACAGGTGTCTCGACGCGTGGATGATGTCTTGAAGGGCTGGATGCAGGGCTGCTCGCAGGAGTCGTCCCAATGATTAGGTGGTGATGCGATACCCAGCACCTCCACCAGTGTCGCGGCTCGCGGGAGACAAGAGCGGAGAGCCGTATTTGATGATGATAATGACGATGATGATCCTCTGTACAAATGGCACATACACACCATGGGGGATCGGCCAAGAATTGGGCGGTTTGGAGAAAATGGATTATAAAAATTAAGAAAAAAGAAAGAAAGAAAAAAGGAAGATGAATTCTGCTCGGCGTTCTAATTAATTATTGTAGTTGACTGTTTTAGGAAGGCAGCTGATTCGAATCAATGATAAAGTTTTGCATTGCAGTGCAAACATTCAGGTGGCTGTATCCTAATGTGGAAGCTCCAAACGAAAGCAAGACGGGGGCGATCATGTTGAGGCGAAAGATTGTTTAAAGGGTCCTTAAGCACCATTTTTCTTACTGAGGAGAATCGTCGGCAAGCAAGGAGAAAGTGATCAATAGTTTCTTCTTCGCCGCACTGTATACACGAAGGAGATGCCGCCAAACCAGCCCTGTGTGTATAGAAATTTACTGTCGGGATGCGGCAGCGGAACCTCGTTAGTGTAATCTCTACTTTACGTGTTGGGCACAATTTACGACTCCAAGGGGATAGTAGATGGTGGTAATCAGAATGCGAAGCCATACTAGAATTATATATCTCATTCAGCATTGTTAATCTCCTAAACTTAGCGGCAGTGATATAGGTGGTTGGGGGAATGGCAGGTACTAAAGGACCACCCAGGGAAGCCTTTGCTAATGAATCTGCACGCTCATTCAAAGACAAACCTTTGTGTCCAGGCACCCTAATCATAGGCGGAAAGTTTTCATTTTACCGGGGGGGGGGGGGGCGACCAGCTTTCCGAAACCTACCAATATATATTGTCACGAGCCTCGAGAAGTAGTCGTGAAGGTTTAATAACCCGTAGAGCAGCTGACTCTCGGAAGACGCGACCGTCGGGGCTGGCTCGAGCCGAGAAGAGACGCGCGGTCTTCTTTCTTCTCTTGGGCTCGACCCACTCTTGCCCTCGACCCACTACCTACAGGTGGCATTATCCCCCCTTTCGAACAAAAGCATCGCCTCGATGCTAAAAAAATAGGCGTAGAAGACAAAGAAGAAGAAGGCAGGCAAAGCGAAAGTACACAAGAAAAAGTAGCCGTCACGCCGGCACAGTCAATGAACGAAGAAGCAATCTCCCAAAGATAAATGAAAAATAGAAATAAAGAAGGGAATGAGAGAAAAAAAAACGAAAACAAAAAAAAGTTACGGACGCGCAATGTACGGCTTCATGCGCACAACATGAACTATGTCTGAGCTCGGTTGTCTTTGTGTCCTACTCCGTGTCTGCGATGATGTGTCCGGAACTACTTCGTAGTTTACGTCACTGACGCGGCGGAGCACCTTATACGGACCGAAATACCGGCTCAGCAGCTTTTCACAGAGGCCACGACGGCGAACGGGGGTCCACACCCAAACTTGGTCCCCGGGGTTGTAGGACACGTCCCTGTGGCGGATGTTGTAGCGTCGTGCATCTGCCTGCTGCTGCTGGCCGATATGCAGCCGCGCGAGCTGCCGAGCTTCTTCAGCACGCTCTGCAAATTCCTCGGCGTCAGTTGTCGATAGGTCAGCGTCTTGACACGGCAGCATAGCGTCCAGCATCGTCTGGACTTCGCGACCGTAGAGAAGGCGAAAGGGCGTGGCGCGTCGTCTCTTGCACGGCGGTGTTATACGCGAAGGTCACGTAAGGCAAGATCCGATCCCATGTTTTGTGTTGAACGTCGATGTACATTGCGAGCATGTCTGTGACCGTCTTATTCAGTCGCTTGGTAAGTCTGTTGGTTTGCGGATGGTACGCGGTCGTCTTGCGATGCCTGGTGTTGCTCAATTCAAAAACCTCGTCCATAAGCTGTGCTGTGAATGCTGTCCCTCTGTCAGTTATTACAGTGGAGGGAGCACCGTGACGCAAGACGATGTGGCGCATGAAGAATTGCGCTACCTCTGAGGCCGTGGCTCGTGGGATCGCCTGCGTCTCAGCATAGCGTGTTAAATAATCAGTCGCCACGATCACCCATTTGTTGCCGTCGGCAGAAAGAGGAAGCGGTCCGAGAATGTCCATGCCGACTTGGTCGAAAGGCGTGTGAGGTGCTTCAATTGGCTGAAGTAAGCCAGCGGATGGTGTCTTGCGGCGCTGGCATTCACGACAGTCTTTAACGTACTGTTTGACGCTTGCCGAAAGCCCGGACCAATAGTACATTTCGCTTACTCTAGCGAGTGTTCGTGAAAAGCCTAAATGACCAGATGTTGGTTCATCATGGCAAGCGAAGAAGATGTCGTCGCGCATGTCCCTTGGAACCACCAGGAGGTAAGCACGGCTGGTCGAACGAGCATTCTTCTTATAAAGCACGTTATCTCGCAGACAGAAGGACGTCAGCGAGCGGGACAGATGGCGTGGTATGGTTGTGTCGCGACCCTCTAAATGATCGATGATCGGTAGAATCTCAGCGTCGTCACGCTGCCGCCTGCTCAAGTCCGACGAACTAATGGCGCCCAGGAAGCCGTCATCATCCTCTGTTTCCTGACTGGCAGGATCAATGGGTGCGCGGGACAGCGTGTCAGCGTCTTCATGCTTACGGCCGGACTTATAAACGATGGTGATGTCAAATTCCTGTAGCCGCAAGCTCCACCGTGCCAGTCGTCCTGAAGGGTCGCGCATGCTTGCCAACCAACAGAGGGCATGGTGGTCCGTCACTACTTTGAAGGGACGACCATAGAGATAGGGGCGAAACTTGATGATCGCCCACACGACCGCAAGGCACTCTTTCTCCGTAGTCGAATAATTCGCCTCGGCACGGGACAGGGAGCGGCTGGCATACGCTATAACTCTTTCCACTCCATCTTGAAGCTGGACGAGCACTGCGCCAAGGCCAACGCTACTGGCGTCGGTATGCACCTCAGTATCAGCATCATCGTCAAAATGTGCAAGAACGGGTGCTGACTGAAGGCGCTGCCGTAATTCAGCAAAAGCCGCCTGTTGCTCATTATGCCACACAAATGGCGTATCGTCTCTTGTAAGGCGTGTCAGGGGTTCCGCTATCTTCGAAAAGCCTTTAATAAACCGGCGATAGTAGGCGCACAAACCCAGGAAGCGCCGGACGGCCTTCTTATCGGCAGGAGCTGGAAACGCGGCCACAGCGGCAAGCTTGTCTGGATCGGGTCGGACCCCTTTGGCGCTTGCTACATGCCCGAGGAACTTGAGCTCTTCGTAACCAAAGTGGCACTTTTCGGGCTTAAGTGTGAGGTCTGCCGATCGGATGGCTTCTAGCACACTCCGTAGGCGGTGAAGATGCTGTTCGAACGTTTCAGAGAAGATGACCACATCATCGAGGTACACAAGACAGGCCTGCCACTTCAGTCCAGTAAGGACAGTGTCCATCATTCGCTGGAAAATAGCCGGGGCTGAACACAAGCCAAAAGGAAGCACTCGAAATTCATAGAGCCCATCTGGAGTCACAAAGGCTGTTTTCTCGCGGTCGCGTTCGTCTACCTCGATTTGCCAGTACCCGCTTTTTAAATCGAGAGAAGAAAAATAGTGGGCACGCCGTAGTCTGTCTAACGAGTCGTCGATACGCGGCAGCGGGTACACGTCCCTTTTAGTCACGTTGTTGAGCTTGCGGTAGTCGACACAGAAGCGTAGCGTTCCGTCTTTCTTTTTGACAAGAACGACCGGAGACGACCACGGGCTGTTGGAAGGTTCGATGACACCATCGTCAAGCATCTCGCGGACTTGCGTACGTATGGCTTCGCGTTCTTTTGCCGACACGCGGTAAGGCTGCTGGTGTATCGGGCGTGCGTCTTCGTACGTGATGATCCTGTGTTTAGTAATGGAAGTCTGGCGTACCTTGGAAGAATGTGCGAAGCAGGTCCTGAATTCAAGCAAGAGCTTGCGCAGTGCTGTCTGGCTATCGGCGGACAGTTCAGAATTGATGTCGAGATGGCCCAGAGACGTGTCTGTTGTCTCCACCACTTCTGACGTGAAACAGTTGTTAACGTTTGCTACTGCGTCTGCAAACGCTAACGAAGTGCCGCGGAACAGGTGTCGGTGCTCATAGCTAAAGTTGGTAACAAGCAATTGCGAATGACCAGCACGAATCTGTATAACACTGCGAGCCACACAAACACCTTGCTTCAGTAGGTGTTCCAAGTTACTTTCGGCCACCGCTTCGCCATCGCGTAAGCCACAGCATGTGACGTCGACGAGGACACTGGCTCGTGGAGGAAGCGTTACACTCTCTGCAGAAACACGAACTACGTCGTCGCGCCGTTGGCCGTCTTGCACGTTGATTGCTCGTTCGGCAGAGAAAGTGATACGACGCTCTTGCAGATCGATAATCGCGCCGTACTCCTGCAGGAAGTCAACCCCAAGAATAACGTCGCGGGAGCATTCGCGTAAGACAAGGCAGCTCGCTACGAATGTAGATCCTTGAATCTCAACTCTAGTCGTGCAGGCGCCCAGCGGAGTAACGACGTGGCCGCGAGCCGTCCGAATCTGCGAGTTATGCCAGGGCGTGAGCACTTTCTTCAGCTGCGTTGCTATTTTACCGCTTAGTATCGTGTAGTCTGCGCCGGTGTCCACTAAAGCACTAACGGCATAACCGTCAATAGTGACTGGTATATCGAGCGAAAGCCGGTCGTCCCGTTCAGCTGCAGGTGATTTCGGATCGCTATGTTTCCGTAACTGCGTCCGTCGGAGGTCTTCAGCGCTTCGTCCGTCAGCGACCTCGCCCCCAAAGATCGCCTCAGTTAGTTTTCCCGGCGGGGACTAGTCAAACGCTCGGGAGAATACCGCTGGGGCGGAGGTGTAAATCGTCTCGGAGACGGCGATCGCGACTGCCGCCTGGCAGGCGGTGGCAAGCGCTGCTGAGAGAGGTAGTCCTCAATGTCCCGGGGTCGCTGGCCGTATCGGGGCGGCGGCGAGTATGCGGAAAAGCCGCGAATCCCAAGGCGCTGGTATGGGCACTGGCGGTACAAGTGGTCAGCTTCACCGCAGTGGAAGCACAGAGGCCGATGATCGGGTGTGCGCCAAACATCCGACTTCCGAGGGGGCGGGCGTCTGTCGTCGACGTAGTGAACTGCTTGCTCCGAACGATGGGCAAATGGAGCGGCATGAACAACGGGCGGCGGTGTACACCCAGCGACGTAGTGCGGTATCGGCTGCGCCGACTGAACTGACACCATAGGAGGAGCACGAACGAACAGCGGCGGAGAGGAAGCAGGGCGCTTCAGCGCTTCCGCGCTTCCGCGTAGGTCGCACGGGGGTATTCAGGAGGTACTGCCGCAGAGTTATCAGGAGGCAAGGTGTCACGGAGCGCCTGGTGCAGTTCGTCCTTAATAATGCTCGCTATGGAGCTTACCGTAGGGCGCGGTGTTACGGCCGCCTTTTCCAACTCTTCACGCACTACAGAGCGGATGAGTTCTCGCAAACAGTCACCGTTGCTTCCTATGGCCGTGAAAATGTCAGCAGCAGACATGCTGTTCGCTTGCCGCTCATACAGGTTCGAGCGATGCACAAGCATCTTTTCCATGGTCACGGCCTCGGACAAGAACTCCGCGACCGTCTTCGGAGGGCTCCGCACGAGGCCAGCAAAGAGTTGCTCCTTGACCCCGCGCATCAGATGACGTAACTTCTTCTCCTCCGCCATTCTTGGATCCGCTCGTCTGAAGAGGCGTGTCATGTCTTCGACGTACGTGGTCACAGTTTCGTTTGGCAACTGGACGCGCGCCTGAATCGCTCGTTCCGCTCGTTCGTGGCGATCAGGACTGGTGTAGGTCTTCAAAAGCAGACGACAAAACTCGCACCACGACGTCAGTTGCTCCTCGCGATTCTTAAACCACGTACGCGCCCCATCCTCCAAGTAGAAGTAGACGTGTCTGAGTTTTTCCCTGTCGTTCGATTCGTTCACGGAGGCCACACGCTCGAAGTCGACCATCCAGTCTTCGACGTCTTCGAACACTGTGCCATGAAACGTCTTCGGGATCCGTGGGCTCTCAAGTGTGTAACGGTTCGACATCGTGCTTCCCGTACCGGTTGGGGCGGTTTGAAGGGAGGCGCTGGTCATACCGGTTGATGTGGTGGGAACCCACTCTTGCCCTCGACCCACTACCTACAGGTGGCAATATATATATATATATATATATATATATATATATATATATATATATATTGTTACAAGCGCGGAAGCCTTGTATGATTTGGGTATGTGCCGCAAGCAGTAGTGGGACACGGATTACGAGGGGGGCAGAAGAAGAAGACGTTCTCCTAGCGATAGCAGAACCTCGGCTGGCGCCCAAGACCGTCGGTTGCGTCTCCGTAGTACGGCGACGTCGTGTACCCCGCACCTCCACCACTCTGTTACAGGTAACTCTCCGTGAAAAGAGGGTTTATTCGGACGCAACCGACGGTCTTGGGCGCCAGCCGAGGTTCTGCTATCGCTAGGAGAACGTCTTCTTCTTCTGCCCCCCTCGTACTCCGTGTCCCACTGCTGCTTGCGGCACATACCCAAATCATACAAGGCTTTCGCGCTTGTAACAATATGAACGAGAAGAAAGGGAACCGAGGGGCCTGATTTTTCTTAATCATATCGTAAGAAGACAACAAACAATGACACCAAGGACAGCATAGGGGAAATTACTTGTACTTACTGATTGAATTAAATATAGATGATAAATTAATGGACATGCAATTGGATGGAAAAACAACTGGCCGCAGGTGGGGAACGATCCCACGTCTTCGCATTAGGCGTGCGATGCTCTTGCCATTGAGCTACCACGGCGCCGTTTTCCCATCGACATTCTGGGGTATTTATGTTTTACAACTAAAACTAACCCGGAAGTGTTAGCCAGCGCCGCCACTCACAAACCTAGGTGGCGGATGTGGAACATCCTTTCTGCCGCAGGCTTCCCGAGTACGTGATCTTTTTGGGTGAAGGCAACTAGTTAATAAACCCACAAATGCTACCTGAAGACATCAAATTCGGTGATATAGAATTTGATGTCTTCAGGTAGCATTTGTGGGTTTATTAACTAGTTGCCTCTGCAAAGCCTGCGAGGCCCGCGCTGACCTCGATCACATCATCTGGGCATGCCCGAAAGCTACACCCACCAACACTCACCGCACTAAGACTACACACATCATAACTACGGCCGAGCAGTGGGAGACTTTGCTGCTCAGCTTGGACCCAGAAGAGCAGCTCTGGGCCGTCCGGATGGCCGAAGACGCCGCCAGAAAACAAGGGCTGGCCGCCGTCTGAGGAAGGGGAGGCCTGGGGGTTAGTCTCCCAACCCCCGCCGCCCCCAGACCCCATCATGGACAAAATAAAGTTTTATCTCTCTCTCTCTCTCTCTCTGAAGACATCAATGTTGCCGGATTCGAGCCCTCGTTATGTAATGAACGAGAAGAAAGGCAGCCGAGGGGCCCGATTTTTATATATCATATCATAAGAAGCCAACAAACAATGACACCAAGGACAACATAGGGTAAATTACTTGTACTTACTGCTTGAATTAAAGAAAAAGGATAAATTAATGGAAATGAAATTCAATGGACAAAACTACGGCTTCTTAATATATATATATATACAGGGTGTTTCAGCGAACACTTTCAAAATTTATTTAAGGTTGCCTGTGGCAGATATCCCACTTCTAGTTAATGAGCTGGTCTACTCGAAGAGGACACTATTTGCACAAAAATTGACATGCATAATCGACTAACCAACAAAAATTCACTAATTAAGTTTTTAACTAATTACCTGATGACCCATGTTGCAATTACCAAATTGTAGCCCTGGAGTACGCAAGGCGGATCCACTTGGAATGAATTCTCAGGATTACACCAGTTTCGAGATATAAATTCCCGAACTTTGCGGAGAAATGCATTAGCGTTCCAGTTAATTTTGTGCTTGAATGCATAAAACGACATTTTGTTAAAAAACTAACTGGAACGTCAATGCATTTCTCCACAACGTTTGGGAATTAATATCTCGAAACTGGTGTCATCCCGAGAATTCGTTCCAAGTGGATCTGCCTTGCGTGGTGGTCAATAAACCTTGTTGGTAGTTTGCGCTCGTCTGTGTCTCATGTGCTCTTTTGTGTCTGTGTATTTGCGCTTCAAACTATTTCCGATGTACAACCAACAGGCCCAAATCGCTACAATTCTCGATACGCCTTGCCAACTCCACGGCTACAATTTGTAAATTGCAATATGAGCCACCAGGTAATTAGTTAAAAAGCTAATTAGTGAATTTTTGTTAATTATTCGATTATGCATTTCAATTTATTGTGTAAGTAATGTCCGCCTCTTCGAATAGATCAGCTCATGAACTTGAATTGTGCTATCTGCCACAGGCAACCTTGAAGAATTCTTGAAAGTGTTCGCTGAAACACCCTGCAAGTATATATATATATATATATATATATATATATATATATATATATATATATATTGCTAAAAATGTTCGATTTTTCTCGAACAAACTTTTACTATTTCTGTGAACAAAATTGAATTTCTCAAAGTAAAGTCCGTCAGAAAAATCGTAAAGTGCTACTTAACTACAACCTACAGACATGATAGCGTCGGATTGTAACTTGGATGTACGAGAAAACAATTCTGTTACGAGGAAACTGAAACACATATCCCTTTTCCAGCATTTCTACCATACCAACAGCGGCGCGCCCGGGTAGGTTACTTGCGTAAACACCATCCAGGTGGCGCTCGCCTCCTCGGCAGCGTAAAACGGCAGTGGCGCGCAGAGGCGAAGGTGGAGAAAAAAGAAAACTGCAGTTGCCGGGAAGTCTTATTCAGGGATTTTTTAATGCTGTCGTGTTCCACTCTTAAAGACGAAGCTTAAGCGTCCTCCAAATTTATGGAAACGCGCGTGCCTGGGGGCAACAGCAAACAATTATTAAAATAATAAAAAAAGGTACTAGGGCCTTCACATTTTGATATAAGACGGCTTATATTGCCCCTGTAAAGATATCTTCCCAGCAATGCATTTTTGTTTAAATGTGAAGCCGACTTTAAGGGGATCGGTGTAAGTTTGATCTTTGTAAGCTGGCTTTCCCACGTTGTGTGTGGCAGCGAAGCCTACTCATAAAGAAAAATGCGATGCGAACGGGGCCCGATAACACTATCGCGTTAAAAGCGAAGCTTAAGCGTCCTCCAGCTCTTTCTCTACCACGTGCACAGAGAGAGAGTATCTGTGCACAATACAGTGCACACATACAGAGAAATTTTCATGTACATATAAAACATTGAGTTAAGTAGTGAGAATGCCTGTGTCTGCATAGCGTGGACTTAGCTTCCATGCCTTGACAGCAGCATAGTCAGATAATTTTTATTTTATTTCAAGTAATTACTACAGAACTCGTGGTGAATGTTTACATGTAATATGGGGCGGATTCACTTTGTATTACATAAATTACAACTCCGAACTTCTAGTCAGTACACTGTAAAAATGTGCACACCCTTAAGGGTTTTGCCTTGTCCCATGGGTACCACCCCTGCCTTTAGGGATATAATATTTTATTTTTTTTCGCATGACAGAGAACTCTAACTACACTTGCGATGAGAAAAATCGTAGTTGAAATTAAGCTGTGTAATAATTCCGACCACCATGGGCGAGAGAAAAGAGAATCTGACAGTGACAGCTTCGAATGCTTATTTAATGCACTTTTCATGTCGTTTGCCGCAGCTATCATCATCTTTACTTGCCACAAAGAAAGTTGGCAAACAAGAAAACTTCACTGGTCCTCACCAACTATTCGATCTTACCCCTTCGACGTGAGGTTACGTGTTATTCATGGGACAAGTAAACACCCTTTGTACAGCTATAACGGCGTAAATATTTTTATAATGTAGCTAATTTTCCCCAATTTACAGTTCTTGTTTAAATAAAAGCAGGTGAGGACATTGATCCTTCGGAATGATGGACTAAAAATTTTGTGCTTAACGCCGCGGCGATCTTTTTTGAGCAATTGCACGTGGTGCAATCTTCCATGCTGTCCCAGAGAACATGATTTAAGGAGGCTGTGGACCCACATAATGAGCAGTGCGGGTCTGTCAAGTAAGGGTAAAAGTGTGCGTATATTTGCGGGTTGGGAAAGGAGTGCGTTTGGTGTGGGCGCCAGGTGACTGAGCTTGGGATGAGGTGGGGGTTTTACCTGTCTCGCGAGGCGGTAGTGTTGGTAAATATCGTGGTATGTGGTCAGTGGCTCGCTGACCAGGTGGGCCGGCCGCCTCGTTCTCCGGGTTCCCTGCGTGAGCCGGGACCCATATCAATTCAATTGGGTAGGGTTCTTCTTCGCTATCTTGTTTGGGGGAGAGTAGGGGATGCAGTATTCGTAGCGTGGCTGGGGACACGATTCCACGTGCGAAATGAAGGTGAAACTGTCCGTTCTTGAATTTCGCGCCAAAGCCTCAGCACCCGTGCGTCAGTTTGACGCATCGGCGTTTCCAGAGAGGAAGCTTTGTTCCTGACTCCCCCCTTCACTTCCTTTCGTTCAGCCACGATATAATTCGAGCGTGGGTTTCCCAGAATGGCGGTAGAGTTCCACTGCCTCGGTGTGTTTCGAGAGCCCCGTCATCACACGTACTCCTTCCCTATATGCAGGCTGTCAAGTTTGACGTTCCGATTTTTAAGTCGAAACACAACATCCTCTAACAGGAGCACGAGGTCAGTGCCCCCGTTACCAAGGTTCTGGTGATCTCTGGGCTCGCTCATTCAACGCATTGGACTAGGCGCTTGATAAAGGCGGATAACTTGATAACTGCTTCCAGGTGGCCACTAGCTCACGCAGCCAGATGTTCGCTTTTCTGGTCTTCGTCAGTCACGTGATGCCCAGATTTCAGATGCTCCTTTCAGCTGGTCTCTGCAGTGGTGTGCCTTCGAAATAAAGTTGCACTTTAGCGTATTCGTTTTTCTTCCCGCCTGTGAGCATGTAGTTTCTTCAGAGACTGTTGCATACATGTCATCTTCAAGTGTTCTCAGTGTGTTCTTTTTCTTTCTTTTTATCTTTCGGCTCATTTATTTGTCACATCATCAGCGTACATGGCTAGGCGCACACCTTTGACTTTCTGTACTCGGCAGTCCAAACCTCTCATTGCCAGGTTGAGCAAGGCAGGAGAAAGGGTGGTCTGTTCTCCGACTATTTCTAAAGACTGCGCGATTACAAACAGTTTGCCGTCTATGCGCTTCGCTTTGCTAAAACCGCGTTTAATTTTCCCAATATCCCATTCTGTTCTGTCTATGCTTGAAAGCTCAATTTTCTGGCTTGCATTGTTAACCTGTATTGTACTGAGGCTTGTAGTCGCCTTGTAAGTAGCATTTAATGTTGGTTCTATCTGCGTTTCCTTTATAAGTTCATTCCAGTATGTCGCCAGCTATGGGACTTGCCTGCCCTGTGTGACCTTTTTCTGAAGATTTTACCAATGCTTCTTTTTTTAATTTTTGGCTTCAGTTCATTAATTACTCTAATCAAAACTCTGTCCAGTCCGGCCGCCGTACAGTTTGGTATTTTATCTTACAACAATTCCACTAGAGGTTTGTCCAGTAGAAACTTCTTTTGCGTTAGTCTTACTTGTCTCCCTCTTTCTCTCCCAGACTGCACCTTCACTGCACGCTCTTCAATGACTGTTCTATGTTTCCTCTCATGTATTTTAGTGCGTCTTCCACTTGCAAATCGTTCCCGTTTTATCTCGTATGAGGCATTTCCTTTTTTACCTGGAAATTTCGCGTTGTTCCATTATACGTGTTGTTACGGATGTGATGGATTTATTTACCCCGTGAGAAGAATGAAAAGGGTATCTAGAAAAAAAGAAAACATGTTGGACGGTCCGAAGCAGCCGATGATGATCATCTTTTATGGCTCGTACCCACAAGGGGGATAGGACAAGAATCGGACGGCAGGAGGTAGCTTAAAAGAATTCATATTTTAAAAGGACAAACGCAAATTAAAAGGGAAAAGCAAGGAGATACTGGAATAGCTAGACAAGTATGCGAGCGAGCAGTCAGACTACCTGAAGGAAAAAGTTTAAAAGGGGTTATAATCAAGGAAAGAATACAGACAATGTTAATACATAATTTGGAGAAACCAGCTTCAGTCTATCCAGTCCATCACCAATCCCTCGCGCCCGTTCTACGTTCCTCCAGCGCCGCGTTGTATTTTCCTGCGGGGGCAGTAGCTCACCGAGTCAAATTGTTCATTGATCGTGCGACGTGCACAGCTTGCGTCTTGCATGAACGGCGGTTATCAGCCGTCACTTTGGCGATGGCGTAGGTCACAATACTCAAGCATTTGAGAATGACGAATGGACCCGAGCACTTGGAGAGAAGCTTTCGGCAGAGTCCCTTTTCCGAACTGGTGTCCATGCCGCACAATTTCACCTGTGGCGAAACTGACTGGCAATTGCTGTGTGTCGTAGCGAGCATTTTGAATGAGCATGCGACGAGATAGCTCTGAGTCTGGCAAGTCGACGTGTTTCTTCGGCGTGACCCAAGTGTCTTCGTCAGGTGGTGTCGATAAACCTGAGGATGGCGAACGCAGATGAGAAACAAAGGCGCATATCCTGTGAGTTCATGTTTGGTGGTCTTGAAGGCATGCGTGATGAAACGTATATTCGGCATCCCAGTTATTATGATCCGCTGAGACATACATTGAAATTATGCTGATGAGGGCACGATTTGTGCACTCAGTTAGCCGTTATTTTGCGGCTGGTAAGGCGTGGAATGACGATATCTTGACATCCACAAAGGCGTAGTAATTCTTCCACAATGTCAGCGGATCACCACCGACCGCCATCACTATAACTTATCACCGCACGAGGGCCTCA
Organism: Dermacentor silvarum; assembly: GCF_013339745.2. Classification (NCBI taxonomy): domain Eukaryota; kingdom Metazoa; phylum Arthropoda; class Arachnida; order Ixodida; family Ixodidae; genus Dermacentor; species Dermacentor silvarum. The sequence goes on along the minus strand of NC_051154.1, from coordinate 263,615,200 downwards.
GTGGCGGAGGATAATAGAATGCAGTAAGAACCTCGGCACCGTATTATTATTGGTCAATATATTGACCAATAATAATACGATTCCCACCGCCGCCGGGCACCCACTGGTTCAAATGGGTACAAGCGCGCCCCGGCCTGGCGTTCGGCTTTCTTCAGGGGTGATGCACGGGAAAGCGCATCACCCCTGAAGAAAGCCGAACGCCAGGCCAGGGCACGCTTGTACCCATTTGAACCAGTGTCTCAGCGGATCATAATAACTGGGATGCCGAATATACGTTTCATCACGCATGCGTTCAAGGCGGTGTGGTTATATTGGTCTTGGTGGTGTATTGTATTTTTTCCCCCTTTTTTACGCACTAATGAAATTCAGTTATCAGTTGTGCTTTTTATTTTTTCCTGGACTAGGTTCTGCCCTTTCCATTTCATCCGTCGATATAAGTGCGGTTTTACGTCCGTTTTTGCTATGATAGTTGTTCCTTTTTGGCACGTCTGTGTTCTCTGGGCGCTTTGCGCCGCTCTTCGATGGCCTCCCCGGTTTTCTTAATCCGCCATCCACGTGGGTTTTCTGTTTTTCTCCACCGGATACTTTTTTTTTTCTAATTTACTTTTTCTTGCCATAATGCGGTGATCATTATGGTAATACCATCCTCTTGATGTATCTCCTAGTTTCTCAATAATAGCTGCTATGTATATTGTGCTTTAACGAACAGCGCCAACTGTGGAAGAGACTTCGTCCACATTTGAAGTATACGGCAGTCCGCAGGAGAAATCGTCGCATTTCCCCACGCGGTGTTAAACAGCTCACAAGTTCGAACCTGAAACGTCAAAAGGGTCGAGTAATTGCAAATACCACACGTAATTGCGTGTTTTACAGATCAAGGCGCGAATGAGATTCCGAATTGAGATGAGATGAGATGTTCATTGAGATGTTCAAAGCGCAAACGCAACCTCCCACGACATGAAGGGCGCTCGCCGAGTGTGGCGTATTCTCTATCTTGCTTCTATTGTATATTTTTTTTTACGTGTGAGAATGTTTTTCGCGAATGTTCCGATGTTGCTGTCGCAAACCAGTAAACAAAATTGCTGAAACCTTGCTAGCGTCTCCGATTTCTCGCCGTGTTTATGCGTTCGCACTGCTTGCACAGTGATATTAAAATAGCAAGCGTCCATAACTTTCCGCGGTATACCTGCACCATTAGATTTCCGCAGCTGGCGGAAGTTGACTACGTTCCCTCTGCTTTGACGGCGGGAGAGATTCCGACGCTGCGGCAGCGAACTCAGACTGTCGAGGCAGAGAACGTCGTGAATGCGTGGAGGAAACTGGACAGCGCCTGCAGCCCGCGGACGTGTAACGCTGCGATATGAGGCGCCCGAGCTCTGCGCGGCTCGGCGAAGAAGAAAGCGAAGAGGTGAAGCGCGGGCTCTTGCGCCTCCCGCGGGGTGCGCGAAGACGACGAGCAAGAAGGCCGGAGCGCTCCATTCGGCCAGGGCTCGCATGTGACGCAGCGGCTCCGCTGACTGGAACAAAATCGGGCGCCGGGTGCAGCGGCTGAACAGCCGAGTGCATGGATGGACAGCGTTGCCTGCGCTGACTACCTCGTGGTGAGCCAGATCCTCGACTACGTGGCCGTCAGCGACCTGTTCAACACGAGCGAGGTCTGCCGCCTCTGGCAAGTCATCAGCCTCGGTCTTCTGAGGCGGAAGCTGCGCTACCTCTGCTACTGCCACGTGAGTCGCGCGGCCGGTTTTTAAGGAGAAGGAGTTTTTCAGGCATCGTGGCTCGTCCTTTGGTCGGACGAGCCATCGGGCACGCGCTTCAAGCGGAAGGCATTCTACTATTAAGAATAGCGACACCCATGGGAAGAAGTAAATTATAATTACGCGTGGACGCGTATACGAAACAGGTTTGGTTGGATCGAAATCGGCGTCGTTAGGGCTGTCTCCAGCCGCCTCCGAGGACGTTTAGTTTGGTGAAGATGGAGCGATAGACAGCTGCGTATTAGCGACACTACAAAAACAGGTGTAGGGATATGAGGTCTTGGAAGACGTATAGGAGGCGCTGAGGCGCTTGCTTTCGCAGGATACTCGCCGAGTGCTAATTACTGAAGCCCTTTTCGTGGGATTCCAAGAGCGTCGCTAACAAAATGGAGCGCCTCTCGCGAGCTTCTCTAGCGTGGAAATTCTAGACGCAACATGCAGTACATCAATAACTTTCGCGCAGAGGGTGAAAGTTCGCCTGAAGCTTGTAGCGACGCTAGTTTCGTGGGCCTCAGGCTACCGCCGAACGAACGCGTAACACATTTCATGGGTGAACAAAAGAAGAAAATCGCGGGCAACGACCATTTGGCAGATTCCGCACCGGGACCGAAAAAAAAAAAATTGCGCGAACCGAAACTGAACCGGAATGACACCATTTTTTTCGCTCAGGAACGATACCTAAAAGGAAAAAAAATGGTTTTCGGTTCATGGCAGTCGCCCTCTCTGCAAGTTTTCATTCATGCATTGCCTACACTTGTGATACAGCCATGCTACCTCATTTATGAATGCACACGAGCTTGCTGTTGTTCATAAATGTGACAGCACCCTTGAGGCGGTTTTCAACGTCTCGCGTCTGGAGGCAGGCATGTTATAGTAATACACTCGGGAGCGTTTCAAATTGGTGCTTGTCAAATAAATGTCCGGTGGTTGGAGACCTAATCGCCGAAATGAAAACGCTTCCTCGCTGGGGGATCGCTTTTGATTGCACTGGTATATACGCAAACTTGAAGGAGGTGCTATAGAAATGACGTATTACTTCTGAGGTGTGTTTCCGCATTGTACGTGTGTGTGTGACTGAGTGCTTCTTTTCATCTTTTTTGGCGGTATGCGTACATCCCACGAGCACCGTCTAATTTTTGTACAAAAAAAAAAAACTAATGCTGTTATCCTGTAATTATTCTTACGTTAGGCAAAACGAACATAAACTGATCCAAATCGGTTTGAATCACTGTTTTTTTGCGCTCAAGAGTTCAATCGGAACTGAATTGTTTTAGAAGGATTTAAAGTCGGGCTAGTTGGTACGAATTGATATTATTATTGCGCGAAAAAAAAATGGGGATGAAGGAGACAGCACAAAGCACATGCGCAGATCACGCAAATGGCTTACTCGGAAAGGGCGCTACAAATAAGTAATTGAACCACCAGATAGCGGAAGCGTTCTATATTAGAAAGCTAAACAAAGAATGTCTAATTTGCGGCTCTCTCAGATTAAGAGTTTCATATCTGTGTAGCCCGATACGTTGAATGCCGTCACGTGGAAAATACTGTTTTGGGACATCATTTTTCATTTCCCCGTGATTAAAAAGAAATGTCATCTGTTGATATTTGTCGACAAAAATTCGCCTTTTACCGTTTTTATTCTTAAACTATGGGAGCACGAAGAGCGCCCGGAAGTACTGATCTCTACTATGTATCCGGAAGCGTTGCCCACGTGACTCTCGACGCGGACGTGACGTATAGAGCAGCTCACTGTGGTGGTCTGCATCCCACCCGTGTTGTCGCGCGCTTCGCAAGTGAAAGCGTGTCGCAGACAGCTGAACTTCGAGATTAGCGCTGCGCGGAGGTGGTGTGCCCAGTTGCGTTCCTGTCTGCACACAAAAACCAAACGAGGCGGGAAAGGGCACGTGGGTGGCGCTTCCGCGGTGTTCTTTGCGCGCCCATAGTTTAGGAATCGTAGCGGTCAAAAAGGTGAATTTTTTGTCGACGGGTATCTCGACAACGGATGGTACGTTTAAAACATCGTAAATTGCTCTAACCTCCTGCGGCGCCCTACTCAGATACCGAAATGGCGACATTGAACCTACAACTGGTATTAAAATGTTAATTAACCAACTTCTGTTCATTAGCGAATGGACTGCGCGTCGGCTGTTCGCCCATCTGTAGTGGGATCCGCCGAGCCGAAGGGACGAGTGTCGAAGAAAGCAGAGTCCCACCGGTTAAATAATTTCTTTGAAGCATGTTTTCATTAAAAAAAAAATAAGGTGTATGCTTCTCGTCACACCATTTGTTGCTGGCGTACCTCTCTGCTGGTAGTTTACCTCTCTTAGACTGACTTTTCGCGGCAGAGTTTTCAGCGCTGACCGTTCGGGTAAATTTATGCTTGCCGTAGAACTGAAAGCCTGACTAAACGATCCACTATACTTTACCCGCGTGTGTGGGGTGCACAGCAGCGAGACAGAAATAAAACTATCCATTACCGATCGATTCTCGCAGATAAAATCGGAGGAAAAATGCCAAACCACAGCAAGCGGACTGCCAAAGTTTCTGGAAGACTTCTGCCGGGATCTCCGACGATTTATCCAAATTGCCCAACAAGCGGGGTGCAGCCCCACGTTCGGTTTCCTGTCGTATTCGTCCAACCCGAAGGACGAAAAGGCTGGTGAGTGGACACTCGGGCTTGGTGCGTCGCCATGCGAAAATATACCGGTCTATTAAAAAAAGAATAGAAATGAAATTCTAGGATTTAACCTACGAGCCAGAACCAAGATCTGATTATGAGAGTCGTCGTAGTCGGAGACTCCGGGATAATTTTGATCATACTCGGTTTGTTGAATGCACGGTACACGAGCGCTTTTGTTTCTTCATCTGAATGCGGCCGGCACAGCCGCTGGATCGAACCCGTGCCATATCGTTGTCAGCATTGCAACGCCATATAGGCTCTGTAGTCTGTGTATACCGTGGCGGATAACACACTGGTATTTGTGTACACAAATGTTCATATGAGGTTATACTGAACGGGCGTTACGGGGTTTTCGACAGTTTTCCTCTAAAAAAATTAAAGGCCGCGGCTTATCATTCGCAGTCGTTTCATCGCGCAGGACGGCGCTTACCGAGAAATGACCCAAGGAGGCGGCTCGGTGAAAATGGGCCGTAGCTCTGTTCAATTTCATTCTTTGGCTCTGTAACCTGGACAGATGTAACTTAATCGTACCGATGGGGGAGGCAGAATGCAGGAAACGCTCGTGTATATACTAAGGTTTAGGAGCACCTTAAAAATCCCCACGTGCTCAAACTTACTGCGGAGTGCCCCACTACGGCGGCTCTGATAACACCAGTGCTGATGAGGAAAGTTTAACTCCAATCAATCAATCAATCAATACAGTGCACTATCTGCGCTTTCACGACACCTTGGTTTTTCGGCGCAGTATTTGCGGATGTTCCGTGCTTGCTATATATGTATACGTGGTTAATTTCATGTCACGGGTTTGCCGTGGCTCAACCTGCGTCAAGCGTGCGGGCGCCTTTAGAACGATGACAAAGGGACAGCGGCGAGTATATTGGCTTTTCTGCCACTCGCTTGGAACTAGATTAGAATGGAATTATTGCAAAATTCTAGTTTCATTCATATCTACGGAAGGGAAAAGGACGGTTACTGAGAAAACGAAGACCAAGCTTTTTTTTCTTCATTTTTTTCTTTCTTTTTTGAATTTCGTACGCAATCGTCAACGCCAATACATGTGACGTCGAGAATTTCGGTCCCACAAAAAGTTATCGATACTTGATAGGTTGAGGCATCGGTTCTTTCAGAGTGCAGTGTAGTTCTTCTTTAATGATAAACAAATAACTAGAACCACGCAAACGCTCTCGAAACCCATGACGTCGTGAAGAACCGGTGCAGGGATCTTCAAGGAGGCGTCGCTAGCCGCCTTTCGTTTTTGAAAAATTTTTTCCCGCCTTACACAGCTTCTTTTTCTTACCGTAAAAGTGGCTACTTTGACATTTCTGAAGCGTAATTTGCTAATACAGCTCAACATTATGATTTTCTCTATGTTGGGTCGAAATTGTGCGCGTACCATCGAGTCTAGTGAATTAAATTATGTCTGTAGAATAATCTTCAAAATATTGCTCTAAGAGTGTCTCAATTAGAGTTCTGCAAGCAGACAGCCCTGCACCGGAAGACGACAACATAAAGACGCGCAAGAGAAAGGAGGGTCAAGGGAAAGGAGGACCTCTTCTATGGAGGCTTTCCGTGATAGAGCGACATCGAGAGCCAAATCAAGCTGCTTTATTTTTTATTGCGATAGCAATTATATGGACACTTAAACTGGATTTCTGCCGTCGGCGTCGCCTTCGCCGTCGCCGTGAGGTTCCGTATAGATAACATCATCGCCGCGCGCCGTATGCCCGAGCGGTAGCGTGCGGGGGACGCGCGCTATCACGGAGAGCGAACGCACGGCGGCAAACGTTTTACAAAAGCTGCATGAAATGCCCCGCGTGGAAGTTTATACTCACGAAGTCAAACCAACCTAAATTTCACGTGATTTTCCTCAATGCGCTGCTTTTAAAGCGAAGCTTTGTACCTCTACCAGCCAAGGGTTCTGTCGTGTCCGTCGTTGTAATCAAAAAAACGATCCCGACGAACCGCTAACAATTGCAGGTATAGCAGTATAGCTTACTTGAATTCAGGCATTCAGCGTAGAACTAAGCACTCGTTTTCGCAAGAAAAACCACAAAAACAAGCTTCAAAGTGATGAGCCAACCTGATGGATGATAAGGGCTGCGGGCAAACAACGGAAACAGGCTCGGCGCGGTCCGTAAGATTAGATTGCAGCTGTTGCAAAGCTTATGCAGCTGCTTGAAAGAGGGTTGACGTCATTCGAAACCCTTCCAGCCTAGTAACTGCTTCGGTTCATTTTCTAGACTACCCCACTATGGGGTAGTCTAGTATAGTGTATATCACACCGGTCATGAAGCAGTAGTGAACATTGTTGTGAAGTAAATAATAATAAAGGCCGTGGTTAAAGTTACGTTGTAGTGTGTGAAATATCAAGTGCGCCGCAGTCACCGTGAGGGTGGCGTAAAAAGCTTCGCTTTCCAACCACCTTCACAGGGTGGATTGGCGGGCAATCTTTTTAACGGGTAAATTCGGACTCCAAACTTTAACAAGCAAACAAACAAACAAGCAAACAAACAAAACTAACTCACAAAGCTTTTTCCTGAGCTCTCGCGTCCATCTCAACTACAAGATACGTTGTGGCTTGCGGCGACTAGAACGCCTCGACCTCCTTTCCCTTTCTATTGATCCCCCTTCCTCCATGCAGGATACCGGATTGGACCGATTTCTGGTTGACCGCCTAACTCCTACTTTTCGTTTCTTTTTGCGCAAGTGCAAGTTAATTCAATAAGAAGCAGCTGCCAATTTTTTTTTCTCCTTCTGAGTTCACCGCAGTATACAGTAGTGATCAAATAAAATGATGAAGTTAGGAAATTTGCAGGCGCAAGTTGGAATACGCTAGCGCAAGACAGGGGTAATTGGAGATCGCAGGGAGATGCCTTCGTCCGGCAGTAGACATAAAATATAGGCTGATGATGATGATGATGATGACAGCGCGAACCAGACGCGGACAAAGAAAACACTTATACACAGAGGTGGCACACCCGTAGCGTCGTTATGCAGGTAGTTTCCCCCCTTTTTTTCTCTGTCTAGTCTGCGCTGAGGCTTACAATAACACCGATTATCAACTCGTCCTAACTGCCGCACATTTAGGCAGTGTTCCACGATATTGTGTATTTGTCTGAAGCGTGCGCTCAAGAAGTCGCAGGGTTTTTAATAGTGTTATTTAAGAGTTCATTGAACAATGACCGTTCACGCGATGATCTTTACAGTTATGAAGGTCCACCTTGAACAAACCGACTATAAACTTGTCAGATTCTAACTGGTTCCGTACGCGCAACGGAATAGTGGGTTATAGCGTTCATGCGCAAAACATGATGTGCACAAACGTAACCGTAGTTTCGAGCACGAACCGTTATGACTCGCATCACACCTTATAACCGTGTTTTTGGAGGCCGGCGTCAGAAACCTAGACGTCATTTTTGCCGCAAAGTTCACGTCCTTGTTCTCTTACGGTCATGCAGCCGATTGTTTGCTACGCAGCTTTAGGTATACGCTAATGGTGTAGCCTAAGAAATTGAGCGGTTTTAATCATTTAAGAGCCGCCGTCGTGCGCGTCTGCATGGAGAGCCGCCCAGCTAATGGGCTGTTGTGCTCTTGCGCTCCTGCAGTTGTTCAACAGGTGCAGAGCAACCTGTCGCCAAGGTGTGTGGTTGTGTACCACCGGTCGAAAACTATAACTATGCGACCTCGGGACGACCCTACCAAGGCATGCAGTGTGCACCGGGGAATAACGGGAGCCTTCCTGTTCGGCCCGTCGCCGCCTACGCCGTGCCACCGCCGCCCCAGCAGCAACAGCAGCAACAGCAGCAGCAGCCGCCGTGCTGCGGCGGCGGTGGAGGCGGGCAGCAGCAAGTCGTGCCCTGCTACGGAGGCTCCCGATGTCCCGGCGCCCCCGTACCGGCGCCAGTGCAGTTTCAAGCGCAGCCGGCTGGAAAAACTGTCCAAGCTGCTGCGACGCGCTGTGCTGCGACGCCCAGTGGAAGACCCGTGTCTGCGGAATGTGGCCCCGGGTGTCATGCTGTTCCACTCGTTCCGTATCCCCATGGAGGACGGACGCTGCCTGACAACTCACTGGAAAGAAGAACATACGGGGAGGGTTGTGGCCGTGTCCTTTATGCGCCTGTTCCAGCAACGCGATGCAATGCGTGTCCGCAGCCTACTCAGCAATTTTCGTCGAGAGTTCAGCCCCTGTCGCAGCAACACTCCTCGCAGCAGTCGTCGCGCCAGCACCCCCAGCAGTATTCGACGCAATCCGGTCGGCAGCAGCACCAGCAGCTGCAGCCGAGACAGCAACAGCAGCAGCAGCAGCCGCCGCAACAGCCCCTGCCCCAGGGACACGTTTGTTATCGTCCTGCAGAATTCCATGGAGGATACGCAGGAACTTCAGGCGCTAGTGGAACTGTTCCCACAAGTGCCGGTCATGTCCATCAGTGGTGAATTTCTCAGGGACGAGGAGCTGCTTCTCATGGGAGAGCCGCTTGCCAAGCGCAAGGTAATCCTGCAGCTGCACGCTGATGCGCGCTTTCTTCATTACACATCATTCAGATGATACCGTTAGGTGGCGCCGAATACAAATGTGACCGCGCCTATAATTGCGTTTTACTTCACACCGCAGTTCTACTCACGCTACAGTACAGTTGAACTGTGGTGGCAGAAAGGTGGCATCAACTTGCCCTCACCTTCTATAAAATGTTAGCGCACCGCAACAAGGGCCGCAGGCAAAGCCCCCTGTAGGTTTGTTGTTGGAGCCGCCGCTTGCGAGCGTATTTCACACAATACAAAAGAACCAGACGTCTAAGCTTCACGGCATTCATCAGTCAAAGCACATGTACCGAAGTGCTCGTCTTCGTGGCCATGTAGGTCAAGTATCTCTATGCGCTAAAATCGCGATGGTATTAAGCATACAATGCTTTTAGTTCCCGTTGTCGGTGACCTTCAAGGGACCTTCAGCCAAAAGCCAGAGCCGTTATTCGGGCACTCAAACGAGAACATTCGGGCATGGTTGCGAGAACAAAATGATATCATCCGGGCAACCAGTCCAAAGTTAAGAAAATGCGGTCTCTGGCCACCAAGCCATTGCACAGGACTGCATTACATCCGTTAGTTACTGCCCAAACAAGTTACAAAAATATTGCTTCCGAGTTCTTTATAATGTTTGCTCAGAATGCCACTGAAGCTGTAACTTCTAGTAAGCTGAAGTTTTATTTGTAATTTCTAATAGCGATGTTCAAAAGGCAGATCCATGGCACCATACACTTGATCGTCATGTTTTGGTGCTGAGACAGAGGTGTCTGTGATCATTTCGACGCCAGCGGTCCGCGAGTTTAGCGACGCGGTTTATGCGCAGCCTCCTTTGAGAGATGGCCCCACGCCGCGTGAATAGGCCGGCAGCGTCCGGCGCGCCGCGGATGGATGTGTGGTGTGGTGGGTTGTGCCCTTGCGAACATGCACTATACCCATTTTAAGGCTGTGGCTAGTATAATCTCCAACCAATTTGCTTTGCCGGTAGCCATTTCATACTTATATGTACTCTCGATTACGGGAGAGCCATCATTTTTGTTTTTTTGCCACGGGGACACTTTTTTTCTCCGATACCAAGGAGCGGCCTTTAAATATGTTTGAGAGAGAGAGCAAATCTCTGGCGTCCTATACTGTCCCTCTTGTGTTTCCTGTCACTTTGTGCCGCAAATCTTTCGTTAAAGCTATGCACCAACTTGCCCAACGATATACTCTGCTAGAGGCATGGAGGAAGGAAACTCAGGAGAGGCCCCTACTGGCACGGACGTATTGGAGGAGGTGTGGTGGAAGTCACGTGCTGTTTTTCGGAAAGGAGCACTGGGACGGGTACCCCTAATGTCAACGTTGCCATAGCAACTGCGCTCCTGAAGCTTTCGCTGCAGCTCTCGGTCTCTGAAAAGTGAGATAAGAGTTTTCCACGGGTGCCTTTCTCGCAGCACCTTTTGTTCGCGAGAAAAGTTGACATTGGTGAGTGGTGTGCAAGCTTGAAAGTTGTGTTTTGGGTCTGTGAGTGTGAGTGTCAGCCAGCAACAGATACACTCAAGCAATCACGGCACGGGTCTTCGTCGTCTTCTTCAACGTGCCCCGGAAAAACACAGGAGCGCGTCTGCTTCACTGAAACTGCTACAGTAGTTTCGTAGGCTTTGTTTTGACGCGCGTCGGCAGCACACACTTCCGGCGGCTTGTAACAATGCAAGTTCAAAGTTCGCGCCCATTTGCTCCGGCGAGCTGCAGAACCCCTGATTGGAGGCACAGAGGGAGATGGCACACCAACATGGCTGTACTTCCGGCTTCAAAAACGTGGCGTCAGGGCCTCTCCTGTTTTGTTTCTTTCCTCCATGGCTAGAGGCAATTTCTCTTTGTTACTGCTGCCAAAGATGGCTGCTTCGCTTTCGTCGTGAGTTGGAATACTCGGCGTTTAATTAAATGCTGAGTATTCTAACTAGCGACTAACTGGATCTAAACTAATTAGTTTTGATCCATTTGGATTTTTTTGCAGTTAGTCTTGGTTCTGATCTGAGGCGCGGGTCAAGCAAGTAACGCTCACGCAACAATTCTGATGGTGCGTGGGTCACCGTCATCTTGTTAATTAAGATAGAGTTAATTTAGGCATTCGAACCCACGATCTTCGGTGGGAGTCGAACCCTCGAGCTTATGCGGGAGTCGAAACCACCACTTTTGGCGTTAAGGCGAAGCTAATTAAGGCACAGTTAAATAATATATAGTTAATTAAGGCACTCGAACCCACGACCTTTGATGGAAGTCGCACCCTCGACATTTGGTGGGAGTCGAACCCACGACCTTTGGTGTTAATTAGGGTGAGGTTAATTAAGGCACATTTAATTAAGGTATCGTCACTTAAGGCACTCGAACCCACGACCTTTGGTCGAAAAAAACAATAAGTAACAACGCATTCTAATGAAAATGTAAGGTAATTTAATTAATGTCTCTTGAGCTCGCAGGCTTTCGCCTTACCCTCTTTGGCGTATGCTGAAGTGACTGGCAATTTTTGTGCATGTGGCTGTGCGCCCGTAATTGTTTTCGCTATTGTGGTTCGTAGACTTTGGGTTGCAGCTATAACTGAAGCACATGGAATATTGTAGCTCACTGACAGACCATCTAGGAAGAGTCTTATTGTGTGTGCGCTTTTTTATTTTCAGGTGATTGTCATGGTCCTACAATTGCTTCCCCCCGGCGCCGAAGCCCACGTGATTCTGGACGACAAAATTGATTGAGCAATAAACCAAAAAGAGCGCCTGGCCTATAAAGATTAACGTCGCCTGAATCAAGTGCTGCGCCGCGCTTTGGGCTTCTCCGCGCTGAAACGGCGCCTGGCGCAAAACTGTGTACTTTTGCGATCTGGCCCTTCAGCAGACCTTAGGGCTACCCAAGATATTGTACATATGCAAGACCTCCAATCAAGTACTGAAACTCGAATGAAATGTAATCGAGGCCAGATTCTTTGTATTACCGTTTGTTCCTCGTGGCGCCAACTTCACCGAAATGTATGCGTATAGGAAAAACAATTTAACGCCATTCCGGAGCCGGAAAGAACTGCGAAGCTTTATGCGCATGTACCCCTACGTTCATTCTGCCACTGCTGGTAAGTTTTGCGGAGTGTACTTCGCACACTGCAAAAGGGATGGCGCACAGTTCGACACGGGAAAACGTACATCGCATTTACGCGAAAGTAAAAATTAGTGCCACATTACAAAAATGCAAAGACCAATTAAAGGCGTCGGCTGTACGCACTAACTCTGATTTGGAATCGCAAACACTGTCATTTAATACATGTATATACTTCATTTCATGTGTATTTCTTGTATTACACAAGGGGTGTACAGAAAAGATGCAACTATCAAAAAACGATCAAAACTATCAACGTGACAGGTGACTTGTTGCGGTCTGCATGAGACTCCCTTTTTGACCGCTCGGGAGGAGCGCAGTTCGCCTGATTCGTTTTTGTATTTCGGCTGACGAGCTTGTGACTGGCCGAAACTCAACTCAGCCGCGGAGACCAAAGTTAGTAAACGCCTTGACTCGCCCTGTCCCCCTGGCCGGAACCCGCCGTGGTCGCCACTCGCTGCGAATCGCGGGTTAGGGGTCACAGCTCTTGACTGTTAGGGCTGCTGCGAAAGTGCTAGCGAGCGACTGCCGCTCTGCTCGCGCGGTGTAGTCCAGAGATGGATCAAGTTCACACGCGCAAACTAGAGTAAAATAAGCGAAACAACGACCACAGTTGTAATGTGCGTGCGAAATGGTGGTGGCATGCGCAACGGGAATAACACAGTGGTTGTTGAAATGTTTCAAGCTTCTGAGCCGCATAACGACGACGAGTGGCCTCGGAGCGCTTTGCGCTTACAATCCTCGAACGCGGCATGGCGCGAGAAGGTATTTTTGGAGATGCATTTGCGACGCAGCGCGCAAAAGCGTCGGGCTGCTGCGGGTTCGATTTCGCCCTGCACCGTAGAAGTTTGAAAGGATTTTTTATTAATTGAAGAGCATCACGAAAGAGGTTAGGTGAGAACGGTCAGACAAGGATGGTAAGAACAATCGCCACTTGTGGACGAACCTCGGCGAGCATTTCCGGGAAGCGGAGAGAAGCTATAGAGGCGAGGCTTCACTACCTTCTGGATCTGCCCCCGAAAACGGTTAGACTGATGGCAGACGGCAGGAAAAAACCATGCTACGCTCGACAAGAATGCTTCGCATCAAACATTAAATTAAATACTGAGGTTTTGCGCGTCATAGCCACGATATAATTATGAGGCACGCCGTATAGTGGTGGACTCCGTATTAATTTTGACCAGCAACGGTTCTTTATCATACAGCGCAAGCGTTCTTACATTTCGTCCCCTTCGAAGTGCGGCCGCGGTGGCCAATATTACAGCGAAGCTGTATGCCTCTCGATGGTCGGAAAAGTTCGTGGCGTAAACACAAAACGCCATACCCCATACCAACTGTGCGATAGCTTCGCTGATCTGGGGGAGAGAGAGCTGAGAGAAATTGAAAGCAGAGTACAAAAATAGCATCGCGCGGCTTAGTCGATGCGAGGTAGAGAGGATGAGTGAGGCATGCGGTAGTGGGACGCGTAGAGCTGCTGCCGACGCTGATCGCGGTTCCCCGCGTTCGCGCCGAACGCGCCTGGTGTCCGTGACTGCAGCCGATACCTCTGGCGGCGGCTCGGCAGGTTTCGACCGGAGACCTGGACACTAATTGCTTACGAAAGACTGAAGCGAGAGCTAGGGCAGCTGAAACCAAGCGTCGCACAACAGAACATCCCGAGTTTAGATTGAGGAAAGCCGAGAGTTCGCGTAGGCGAATAAATGAAGATCCGGAGGCTTGTGAAGGTGGTCAGTTGAATTCATCGCGATACTACGCAGAACATCGCGAAGAAATCCTGAGCGCCAGGAAACTAAGTGTGTGGTTCGCCACTACTCGATCTACTAGGCTTTCCCCAGCTCCCCTGGTTTCTGGTGTTTGCGGTAGCAGAGCCACGCATAATTTTTTGATCCCGTGATCTCATGCATAGCAGCGCACCGCAACGCCATAGCGGCTAACCCACCACGGCGGGTGTTTATGAGATGATGAATAGCCACGTGAGCATTCCAAGAGATTGTTTGATTGCGTGACTCCTAGGTATTCAAAGTCGACACTGACTTCGCAAGTATGCTAACGATTTTTAAAGGGAAATAGGTTATGACGGTGGCAGAAAGAAGTCTGCAGTTATTAAAATTTTGGGTCAGCGTCCAGTGGTCGCACCGTTGTATGACATGGTCGATGTCTTGCTGTCGGGTTATCGGGTCACATCAGCAAATGTGCGGATATCTGAAGATACATGCAGGTGTAGGTCGTTAATGTGTATTAGGAATAAAAGTTAGGGTTCAGTTATTGAAAGAACGTTAGACAACTGGTTCTTTACGAATACTAACTGAACGATAGGTCGGAAATTCGCTAAGCACATTGTGGTGCAAGTTTAATGATGTTCCATTTAGTTTCGGTGCAGAACAGAAAATACGTTCTTCGTCCTTAGAGCATAGTATCCATTATGGGCCTACCGTTCACCTTCTGCCTATTTTCCCAACCGATGCACTCGCTCAAGATTGTATGCACGACACGAATTGTGTAGTACTTTCTGGAGAGGTGCGACGACGATCTGGAGGTGGAGATCAGCACTGGTGTGTGGTCGGCGGCGTCATACTTCATACAGAGGTAGGCGAGTTGCTGTGGTAGTTTTTCTGGAAGCCATTTCCGAAGTACGTGTCGCTGCGGGAGTTCTGCGGGAAGCTGTTTTCAAAGTACCCATCCTGGGTCCAGCGAGTATTACTGCGCAGACTGTTGCGTCAAGGAGACGTCAGCAGTCGCTCATAGTGTGGTGATGGCACGCGACGGCGTTCAGTGCAGAAATCGCACAATTCCGCGCACACCACACTGAAAGCACACAGGTGGCTTGCACACAACACCAAACCTTCCACTAGGCTCCGTGTACTCCAGGTGGTCATCCCACGCTGGGGTCCTGGAGGACGATCACTTGAAGGCGTTCTGCGCTCCATCACGATGACGCAAATTGTAATCTGGTTTCTTCACTGCTCTTGATCGTGGGGAGTCATCAAATACCGCAGCGTTAATGGACGTACACAGTGTGTCATACGGCAGAAAGGCATCGTTGCTGTGTGCACTTGCCCTAGAGACCACTTCACGTCGAGCAAGTTTTCCGCTCACAATTTGTCTTACAATAGACGACAGATCATAGGACGGTAGAGGACTCGCGTCTGGGTCACATTGGGTAGTCAACCAAACTTAGGTGTAATTCGCCTGGCTTTGAGAGTTGCACACGTACAGCAATGTTTGATCATTGCTACATACTGCAAGGTATCCTTGCCTGGGAGAAAGTTGTAGACCTCCTCGGCAATTCCTTTGAGAAGGTACCAGACCTTGTCTTCTTTTTTCAGGCGAGGCTCTACGGACTTGCATAATCTCAAGATTTCCTCAATGTAAGTTGTGTGTCACCTGGGACTTGAGCACGCTGCATGAAAGTTTATGCTTATATAGAATAACTGCTTCCTTGAACAATAGCGAGCATTTGCACTGATGGTAATGTAACGTTCTGCGCTCCATCACGACGACGCAAATTGTAATCTGATCTCTCCACTGCTCTTGAACGTGGGGAGTCATCAAATCCCGCAGCGTTAATGGACGTACACACTGTGTCATACGGCAGAAAGGCATCGTTGCTGTGTGCACTTGCCCTAGAGACCACTTCACGTCGAGCAAGTTTTCCGCTCACAATTTGTCTTACAATAGACGACAGATCATAGGACGTAGAGCGGTAGAGGACTCGCATCCACACTAGCGATAGTGGTCACAGGCGCATAGTCATATGTGTTTAGTCACAATGTGTGTCCCTAAGCCTGACGTTTATGCAGTAGGCCGTCTGCCCTATGTTCCATTATGCAAGTACACCAACTCGCCGAACTTCCCATCCTATTAAAGTTTTTTTGGCTGAAATGTATTTACTAGCTGTGGGAAAAGAACCACGCCATTTTGCTTCTGTCTTCAATGAATTCCAACTTGACCCAGAGGGGACATTTGCACAGAAAGCTAGAAATGTGGCTTATGAGTGTGGTATAAATTTTTTATGGCATAAATGCTCTGTACATAATGTTGTACAATGAATGTGTTGTATTAATATTTCGTTAAGATCACTGCATATCTGCGGCTGTGATATCGTATGATGTATGACATAGGGTAATAATTCAGGTTGTGACTTGATTATGTTTGATATAAGAAATGAACGGCTATCTTTATGCTATAGTAATATATTGTTTCATGGGAAATACTATAATGCTAAGCATTGTCAGAACCGAAAACCGTTTCAGCAAAATGTGCTGGTGCTGCCCTTTTTCCTTTTGCAATGTTTGTAATTTGTGATGTTAATTGTGTAGAAAAGTGCCACAAAATGAATGTGCGGGCTTCCCAGTTCCATATAAACATATGTGTTTTCCTGCGCTGATATTTTTTCAAGCAAAATTATGGTTCGAGCTAGTTGGTTTGTATTACAGGAAAAATAAATTGTGCAATACAGACACGGACGCAGGAAAACATACAATAGGGTGGGCGCCAAACTACCAGCTGAATTTTGTTGCAGAGGAATTCAGCATATACGTAGCATTTTCACACATGCATACACAAAAATTAAAACGTGAGCATGCGTACGAGGTACGATTAAGGATTCTCCAGGAATAATATTTCTTTTTCCAGCAGGGCTAGCAGTGGCCCACTGACACACATATCACCAGTTTCACTTATGTCATATGCTTGGTATGAGCGCGAAGAATAATAAAGCCAGGCTTCATTATCTTTGTCAGTAATTGAATTTCATTATTTGCTCAGCACGTGCGTCAGTGCGAAGTAGTGCTTTTTCATGTAAACATTTTAGCGGCTTCACCATTTTCTGATTTTTATTTGTTTTTTCTGGTAACTGTTATCCTTTCGACCATGTGATGTTTTCTGTGCTACGGTTTTTGCAATCTCTTATATGTTTTTGTTCTTTCCAATAAAGATTTAGTTGTGAGTTAGCGGTCGTCCTGTCTTCTTCTGCTACCGACGGTGTCTTCTTCGCGCTTAGACCAAGAATATGTTACCGTACCACGGTAGTTTACAAACGTTCGAACTTGTTCATCCATTGTTGTAGTGGAGCGGACTATTTCAAAGACCAGCGGAATGTGATCACTATTAGAGGCGCAATCAACAGTCGACCACGAAGACACAGAGAGACTACGGCTAGAGAATGTGAGATCAATTGGAGAGTGATTTTGGCCACGCACGAATGTAGTTGCCACAGAATTTACACAACACAGGTTATTATCTAATGACCAATTCCACAAGCGTTTACCGCATGAATCTGTCTTTAAACCCCATGAAACATGATGTGAATTGAAATCCCCAGTAAGTAAAACATCCCGCCCACAGCTAGCTAAAACACTGTCAAGAGAGCGAGTGTCCCGCACACCGGAAGTAAAATAAGTATTTACAATATAAAGAGGGAAATATCCAGGTAGAGTAAGTTCTATAGCCAGAATTTCGCACTCAGAATCCATCAATTCGAATAAAATTTTGGCTTTATGACATATTTTAGTAGAAATAAATATAATTAGTCCACCACCTCTTGTAGGGCGGTCTAGCCGAAAAGACCTGTAAAATTTTAAATGGAAATTTTTCTCCTTTGTCAACCAAGTTTCCTGTAATACTAATATATCTGGATTAAGTTGGTTTGTAATAGAAAACAAATCTACAGAAGCTGATAATAGTGATCGGCAGTTCCACAGAAGAACCTTTAACAATCCTATGATGAAGTTGCTGCTGTCGAAGGGGACTGTAAACTTCGACTCACATTTCTTTGACTTCGAATGGGGAAGTGAGGAAGAATCCTCACTAATTGTTGACATAGCTCTTTTTTGAGCACGAGCATTATGTTCTGCGTCTTTCATTTCGCAATCTTGAATGGTCTGGTTGGCGGAAGCAGAATGAGTGGGAGGGGAACTATTGCACGCTGTGCCATCTCCCGAGACAGTTGTCTCCATCTTTCCATCGACAGATTGCTGCCCCGAATTTATAAGTTGATTTGCTACTGAGCATAGACCAGTAGCTTGCATTAAGGTATTCATTTGCGAGGAAATAGCTTGTGCGATGCTTTCACCAAGATTCACCAACAACTGATCCATTGCCTTAGCCACGGCCTTTTGAACAGCATTTTCTATGGTTGCAGTGAGAGATGAGTCATGTATCGCATTTTGTTTAGCTGTAACTCCTGCATAGCCAAATGTTCTTTCATTTACAATATTTGCAGCCTCTCTTCTGGAGCAACGTTTTTTATCCATAACTTCGAGGATCTGCACTTCTTGGGCCCGCACAGAACAGTTAGAGTAATCGGCCGGATGGTTTCCTTCACAAAGGCAGCATCTCTCGTTTTCGGAAGTGCAATCACTGGGAGCGTGACTTTCTCCACATGTGCAGCAACGTTGGCTTGATTTACATGCACCGATACTATGGCCAAATCGCCAGAAATTGCGACATTGAAGCGGACGCGGTGCAAGTGGATCTACTCTGAATATAAGGGGCCATATTTTGATCTCTGATGGGCAGGAAATGCCAGCAAAAGTGGCTATCACTGATTCTGTTGGTACTCTGGTATTATCCAACACTCGACTGCATCGATATACGGCAATCACTCCAGCTGCAGATAACTTTTCTAATGTTTCTGTCGGGGTAAGACTTGAGTCGACACCTCGTACTACTCCCTTGGTGCACGCGAGGTGAGTATAGGGATAAATGCACTCACCGGAATGGCAGCGAAAGATGTGCACTTGAGTAAGTCCGCAACACATGACTGGTCTGGCGATCTACAAAGAATGCCTCCCCGGCCGAACTGCTTTACGTCCGAGATGGTCTGGTACAATGGAGTAGCAGCATGAAGAGCCTCCTGGGTAGCCTGAGGATTGTTCAGTTTAATGAAGCCTCCACTCGCCGGAACGATTGCCACAGGGATACTGGTTACTCCGCTGCGTGGGAAGAAATCCAAAGCTATCTCATGATTAGGAAGGGAAGCTGTCCAAGGGGAAAAACCCCTTCCGGGGTAGTTCTTGGACATCAGCTTAAGCTCGAGCTGGTAATACTGTGGAGAACATACGTGAAAATGAAAAGAAAACGGATAAGATCACCCGATACTCAGACAAACCACCAGAGATCGCTCTGTTTTATTCGGAACTTCTTCCTCTTTCACCACTACTGCACCGCCCCGTCCTTGTGCGGCTCGTCATATATATATATATATATATATATATATATAATAGGGGTCTATAATAATAGACCCCTATATATAACGCATTTTAAACGAGAGAGAGAGACATAACATTAATTAGCACCGAACTACTCCCACTTTACATTTTAAACGAGCCATCACCCAAAGCAGCTCTAACGGTGCTCTGTACAAAGGAGCACGGGTTGATAATCACTTTTTATGGCGACCATCACCCCTACTCCTCTGGTTTCCCCTTCTATCTTTGCGAAAAACAGAAAAGTGGCCTGGAAGCGATAAATCACAGTTCGGGACGTCATCGCACCGCCAAGTTTCGGTGCCTAGGATGATAGCAGCAGAGCACGTGTCAATCATGGCCTTTACGGTATCGACTTTCAGCAGTATGCGACGAAAATGTGCAACAAGCAAATAAAGATTCCCATTATCATGATTTTGGTTGAGGGGGAGTTGCTTGTCACGTTGTTGGGCGTTCAACCTGTTCGTTTAGTAGAACTACTTGTTTAGAGACGGAATCATATATGTAAGTTCGGCCATGCAGATAATGTTTATTATATCGGATCATAAAGCTCTCCTTGTCTTTACGGTAACCTTTAGCAAAATCCCTAGCTTTTTCCCAGATAGTTGCGTTTTTGGCGAGAAGTCTTCCTCCAACCATATCTTAGTTTTGTCATTTTTTAGCTTAGGCTCACTTCGGAGGACTTTGTCTCCTAGTTTAAAATTCGAGAACATTACCATTATTGGCCGCGTGAAATCGGGTCACGGGCGACAAATGCGATAAGCTTGCTCGATGTCATTCTCATCTAGCGTCACTTCAAATCGACCTGAAGTGAAGTTGCGAATAATGCTTAATGTTGAGGCGTTGTCCTCCTTGTCAGCCTCTGGTAATCCTTTTGTAATCAGATTGTTCCGTCTAATGTTATTTGTGAGATCATCTACTACATCGCATTTGTAGTTGGCATGGCTGCTTTAACGGCCGCTAACTGACGTCATGTCAGCCTCGAGCATCGGGATGCTACTTATCTTCTGTTCAATGGCGCATACTCTGGTTTTTACGTCGGCAATGTCCTGCATTATGGTCTTTAGAGTGGCGGTTATGCTACTAAAGTGTTCATATGCAGTGTTAAATGTGTTCATGAACGCAAGTATAGCTTCCATCCTCGGGCCAGGATTAGCCTCGACATCTCCAGCACAAAGCAAAAGCAGGGCGAAGCACGTAGTGGCAAGCACGAGAGACGGTCTTGGCAAAGCAACTCGTAACGACCCGGAAGATACGCTCAAAGGCTCGGATCTCATGCCGACACAGGGGCGGCACGCAATTAACAAAGGTACCAATGCGAGCTCGGTATGTACTGATATCGATACCCATGACACAGGCCGTATGAACCACACTCAGAGATTCAAAACGGGGATAAGCAGCCACTAGTATTCACATCTAAAATCCCAACTGATGCAGAGATGCATACCTATAACGAAGATGTAAGTCAGTTTGACACTTGCCACGCGTAGCCGCAAATCCCCTGTCTAATCCCGCAAAACCCTATGTGATGTGCTACAGCTTCGCTGGTCATCCGCATTCACAAAGTGGAATGGCTCCTGAATTTTTTTCAGACGCTCTTTTTTTAAAAGAAAACTCATGAATTCGATGAATTCGTTATCGTTAGCTTAACTGTTGATGGAAGTTGAATAATTAGTTGTGTTTATTGAGGAAGATGTACATGTTGCACTTGGAGAACGTGTGTCTTTATAGTTAGGCTATTTGCATTTTTCGCACGTGTTTTTTACAAGTGGCCAGAGCCCTGCGCTGTCCTTCCTGACGCCGTATAGCCCAGCTTCTTTGCCACATAGGAGGCCTTACATGGAGGATGACCTTCCGGTTTGACATGCTACCTCATAAAAAAAGTAAGCAGCAAAAGGCGAAGACCACTGAGAGATGATTGCCTAAAGTCAAGCTTCATTGAAGAAACCTGCTCAGATGTAAAGTTGTGTGTGATGCGAGCGTGCGTGTGACGACTACTGCCAGATGACGGCGGTGACGATGGCACGAAGGCGATGGAATTATAACGACGGCATGACGTTGCTTCTTGGATTCTCTCATTCGTTCTCGCCTCTTTTCCTATGCAGCTTCGGTTTTGGCGGCGTCATCCTCGCGCCACCTGCGAGCCTAGCACTTGCAACGAGAGGGCGCCGTCTTCATTCGCTATATGACGTCACTCTTCTTGCTCTCGATGATCAAAATTTATATTCCTGATTGGCTTATCTTTCTTCCTTTTTTAATTTTTTTACACACTGGTATTGTGTTACCGTTGTAGCTCTAGTGTACAAAATATTGAGGACAGGGACATGGTGAGGTACAGACAAGCACCTTCAGTCCCTGGTTTCCCTTTCTTTCTTTTGCCATTCTCGTATGTTTGTCTGTATTCCAAATGCGTATGAACCGAATATTTGTAAAGAAAGGGGAAGGTGAGACTGAAGTAAACTGGAACTGATCTCACGAGCTCGCGCAGTGCTTCGGGGTGAGATCTCCCGACCACGGCAACTGAGGGGAGTAGGCATAGAAAGCTCATATATATCTTTAAACATTTCTGAGACACTAAATCAGAGTCTTCCCGTTCTCACCCTAAGGTGAGATACCCTGCCACAGCGGTATCTCAGATTGTTCGATGCGGGTTGTCTTCGCAGATAAACCCGCATTTTGGTACGTTTATGATGGAGAAGGTAATGTTGAATGAAGTGCGGAAGAAATAATTTTATTTTTTCATTTTTTTAAAGCATGAAGTTGCACGTGGTTGAACCCAGCCTCGTAAGCTCTATACGCGCGTATTATTCTTATTCAGATTAATACCATGAGGTGGCGCGATACGACTTTCATCAAAAAAAAAGAAGGCAGGTGGGGGGAGGGGGGGGGTGGGCATGGGTTAAACACATACGTGATAGGCAACAACAACAACAGCTTCTCAAGAAGTGGGCACCTGCGCTACTGCTCCCATGCTGGCGTCACAACTGGAAGCTACAGGGTGGCTAGTAGAACTCAGCCTTTCGAGAGCGCGGTTCGGGTATGCGCACATCATTATGACGACATCTACGTCGTCATTATGCCACCGTCACCGTTCGCTCCTCTGGTCGATGGCGTGAAACACACACACACACACACACACACACACACACACACACACACACACACACACACACACACACACACACACACACACACACACACACACACACACACACGCACGCACGCACGCACGCACGCACGCACGCACGCACGCACGCACGCACGCACGCACGCACGCACGCACGCACGCACGCACGCACGCACGCACGCACGCACGCACGCACGCACGCACGCACGCACGCACGCACGCACGCACGCACGCACGCACGCACAGACACACACACAAACAAAGAAACAAACACACACACACACACAATTGGGACACCCTCCGACACGTTCCGGTAAAGATTAGGTTTGCTGCTGCTTCGAAAGGGGTTGACGTCATTCAAAACCCTCATGAAAGCAGTGTTTCTGTTTTTACTCTTTGTAGAGTCACATGTGTTAATTCAAGTGATGTCAGAATGGATAATCGCTGCGGGTGTCGTTTACAGCGTTCCTTCTACCGCGTGTGTTTCCCGGTAAAGATTATGGTTGCGTAAGCTACTCCGAGTGCAAAAGTACCCAACAGCATAGAAATCACGTGGTGACGTCACCATGGTCTAGCAACTCGTTCAGTTTATTCCAGGCTACCATGTGTAGACCACGGAAAGTAAAGACACCAGAAGAACAGCGTGAATATAATGTCGTTGTGAAGTAATAAAGGGTGTGGTTAAGTACATTTCACTTGTCTCCGGTTTCACTCTTTGTAGAGCCACGTGTGTGAATTCAAGTGACGTCACAATGAGTAATCGTTGTGGGTGTCGTTTACAGCTTCGCTGTCCAACCACCTTCACAGCGTGGATTGGAGCCACAGTTTTGATAGCACAATTCTACACCTTGACGAACAGTCGGGTGTCCTTCAGGACCCTTCCGGAAATAATGTTTCACCGCCACCACCAAGACCCTGTTCCATTACCACTGAATCAGTAAGTAAAGTTTGGCTTGAGTGAAAATTTATCGGCTTCCTATATGTTCATTGCTTCGCGTGTGTATATAAATAAATTTTGCTCCTTACAGATACCACCGGATGGAAACGTAGCCACCTACACCGGCGCTCAGTTCCAGATAGGAGTTTGAGGCAGAAACGACAAGCTGAGACTGCGAAAAAAATTAGCGTAGCTTGCACTGGAGGCGCAATGCTAAAGAGACAGCGCAGCTGATGGGCACCTAGCTAGTCCTGGCTTTTGGGTTAGGCTAAGTACTACCAAGTCATCCCCAGCATTTTCGGGAATTTATTGATTATTGATCGATTAGCTATCGTAAGGTATTGGCCACGTATTTGGGCTAGGCTAAGCACTACAAAGTCATCGCCAACATTTCCCCGAATTTATTATTTGTTGATTATCGATTAGCTGTTGATTGGCTATCAATTGCCTATCGATTACTGACTAGCTTAAGTAGTCCCAACCATGCTTATCTAGATTTAGCTAGGCTCAGCTTCACTAGTTCACAGGGGTATGTGCCATTGCGCTTTCACCCTTTCTGCTCTGCCGCCAGGATCGGTCCACATTTTTGGATTCAACAGACACATTACGGCCGGCTTAAACAGCTCCGCTGTTAAAAGGAAAGACCCAGCACGGTTGTGTGGCATTGATTAACTACGGTCCAAATCCTTCCTTCTTCCTGATCACTCAACTGTTTTCTTTTCGGGCGCTGCTCGTGGCGCAACGTCGCCCGTTATGCGATATCAACTGGGCGAACACGAGCACATTTAAGAACTGGGAAGTTGCTCAAGCGAGAGCTCGTGCCAGCCTCGGAGAAAGATACGTAGATAAAAAAAAATAAAAAAAGGAAGCTAACGAAGTCAAAGCAGTCTCCAGCTTTCTGCTGAACAACGGAGTATCGGAGGTGCAGCCGGCATACGTGTAATTCTACCCGAGAGCACTTTTTATTTTTGCCACTTGAGAGCGTTTCTGTTCGCTCAACGGGATTCATCATTTCATGTGCTGTGAAAAGGCAGTGTTGCACACAACTCCCTGGATTTCTTCACAACTTGTATTAATCTATTGCATAACTTGTAATCGCTATCGCATTCACCTATCACTGTTTCCATCATGTTTCTTGAGCAGGACTACATCCTCAATGCAGATCGGAAAATTATGATGAAAAATGTTCGACGGCGTCTTCTGCGTTACCACTGTATGATTGAACCGTCATATCGACCATCTTGCTGTTGCACTAAAAAAATTGGTTCCTTAATAATTGTTTGTCAGACCCTTTGATAGCTATTTGATATTGGCGAGACGCTATTGTTGGCTTCCACTTTCTCTGCAATTAGGATGCGCTTCGGTTCCACGAAACTACTACTAAACCTTCACTGACAATGCACCTGTAGGCGCCTAGTAATCAAACTAGGCAAGGAAACGCGACTAAAGGCAAACTCCAGCGAAGAGGCAAACAAAGCTTCTTTAACACATTTAGGTCTTCGTACCCCTTGTGGCAAATTCTGGTAAGTGTCAGTGGGCATATGGGCCACTGGGTATACGTGCCGTAGGGGTCACTGAGTATGTGCTGCCCTTCAATGAACCACTTTGCCGCCAACCTGTGTCACTGGGTATCCTAACAACAACAAACAACACCACGCGCTGCACTCCGCATCAATTCGCAACACGTCGCAAAAACATTACACGTTCGCTCCAGAACAGTTAGATAATGCACAAGAACCGCTCTCTACAATACCTTTAGTGCTTCCCATTACGTAGATGGCAAATGGAGTTCAGTCCGATTAATGTTCCTTTTTTTTTCTTCTTTGTTTGCAGTCAAGCGGCACTTGGTGTTTCAAACCTTTCAAACGCCAACGACCGACATCTAATTGAACTGCCAGCGCTGGTAGCCCACCCTCACGGTTAAAGCGGCGGCCGAAAGGCTACTCTGTACCTTATGTTAAAGGTCCGCACGGAACCAGCGTGGTTCAGCTCGATGTCAATGCAACCATACGGTCACGTGACAGCTATTTCGAAAATTAAACTGTGGCTTCAAGGGTTCGCCTGGGTCGAAGAAACCATTGCGCTACTGATTCCAGGGGTACATCCGAGGCATCTTTTCGAGGTTGAACATTTTTATTTATTTATTTATTTATTTATTTATTTATTTATTTATTTATTCAGGATATATTGCAGAGCCCAGAGGACATTGAGTAAGGGGGACGAACAAGGATATTATAAGAAATGCAAAATATACAGGGCAAAACGAGAAAGGGAAAGTATTGCACAGGGCTAGGATTAAAAAACAGCAACAAACATAAGAGCAAAGTACAGAAAATTATAATTGAAGTATATAATTACAGCGCAAATGTCAGACACATGATTAGAAAAAAGAAAGCAGGGGTTTTCAAAAAGACAATAGCCAAAAAGCGCGATATTATACCTTGCAAGACAAGGTTTAACGTCACGATTTCACTTGAAAGTATTCACGCAGCTGATCATGGAATGACTGATGGTTGCATATGGATGTAATATTAACGGGAAGATCATTCCACAGAACGATGGCACGTGGAAGGGCTGATGAATTGAAGGCTTGTGTTCTTCCGTGTATGCGCTTGGTGCTGTACTGATTATGTAAACCACGCGAAATACATGAGGGCGCTTCGAATGGTAACGCAGATTGCCATGGTGCAGTGCGATATTTATGAAATAAGCATAAAAATGTCGCAGTTTGGCCCGAAAGGCGAAGCATCAATTGCGATAGCAAATTAGTAGAGAGCTATTCAGAGTAGGGATAGTAGTTTTATCGACTGCATAAACGTGGACACATTCGTTTACTAACTGAATTAACAAGCGTGGTGTCAATGCGCACCAGCAAACATGAATAGGTCATACTCGGTGACCTCAGACAACCACTGTCAAGACGCTGGCAGTAAGCGAAGGTTCGTGCGGTCTATCGCTTCAACGGAAACTGAGCGGCGAATGCACATCGCATACAAAGAGCAGAGCCGTGCTTTCAAGATAGCGCGCGTCCCCCGCGCGCTTTCACTCGCACATACGGTGCGCGCCGACGATATTATCGACCTTGGACTTTATACGGAACCTCACGGCGACGGCGACGCTGACGGCAGAAATCCGCTTGAAGTGTCCATATAAGTGCTATCACAATGAAAGAGCGACTGAACGACGAATATATAATGGTTCAAGAGAGACATCAAGTTTGATCTGTGTTAAGCTTATTTGTACGGATTCTAGCAGCTTTATTAAGTAGTTTTGATATCGGGACCATGTGTATACTGCATATTCATGCTGCGGCCGCACAAGTGTTAGACCAGTTTTCGCACATTGTGAGCGGAACTGTGCAGGTTACGGTGCAGATACCCTAGTGTCCTTGAAGCTTTCGCACAAATGGCGTTGACATGCGTGGCCCATGAAAGATTATGCGTGGAATGAATACCTAAATACTTGTATGATGATGCCTGAGATAATACCGTGCTATCTATGAGATACTAGAAGTTAGAATTGGTACGCTTGTGGCTGAAAGAGATCAGCTTGCATTTATTCGTGTTGCAAGAACGATGTGCCGCCTAATCTCCGTCTGTTACAACTGGTTACACCTAGCGAATGAACGTAAAATACACGATCACTTCTAACGTTCTTGTGAATCAATATACCCTTTGTTTTACGAAATAGAAATATTTAGACTGTACCAGACTTTCACCACTAATGAACCCAACGACAGCCGTTACTTGCAAGCTTTCCTCTCGCACCACATTTCCGGCAGGCCAATTAGCACTGATGTTAACGTTGGATAGCGTCAACTTGTGTCCGCCAGTCCCACTACATGTGCTGTTGCGTTGTCCAGCGACATCGTCCACGTTTCGAAACTCAAGCATTACCACCCTTCCTCTGCTGTGGGTCCTTAGTGGCGCAGGGACGGCGCTTCTCCCGCCGGAGTCATGCTACATGCTACTCGAAGTAGATGATGTCGACCCTTGGATTTAGTGGGACTACCCATGGGCGGCCACTGCCTGATCTGATGTGTAGTAGACCGCGAGGCGGAAAAAATGCGAACCGTTCATGTGGCCCCGATCCCGCAAAATTGGAATGTTTCACCGGAGCAATGGTCAATCACCACATACACAGCTTCGCTGGGCATTCACCTTCACAGAGTGGAATGGCACTGAATTCATTTACACGGGACTATCCTGGCGATATCACCCCTGTGCCAATACTGCCAACAAACAGAATCCCTAGATCACAATTTTTTGCTGTGTCGCCAGTATACAGTGCTAAGAAAAAGATTTCTAGAAATTGCGCTTGCTAGACTAGGGTTATAATCATACCATCAGGAATAATACAAACGTTCGGTGCGTCATTTCTGGGCTTCAGCCACAGGGACATATTTGATGCTGTTTGTGCTTTCATACTATCAACTAAACGAAGAAGTTTTTTGAATATTCTTTTTTTCTTTTCTATACTTTTTTATGTCTAGTATGTAAAACGTCAAAACATTACGTAAAAGTTCAGGTACACAATTCTTGGCCAATCCAACAGTGCGGGTACCAGCCATAATATGAGACCATCCTCATCATCATTGTGTAATTGGCTGGCTTCCATCTTGTGTCAGCTGGTCTTTGGTTCCCTTGTAAGTACGCCCTGTAATTAGTTTTTCTACTGTGCTTCCGCGTAACAATAAGCTGATGTCGGGCCATCACCGAGTAACGAATGCATGACAAGTTTACATGGCGCCTGTGTACACGGCATGCCTTCTCTGACAGCTCTGCTGCTATCCGATCATTTCAGGCCTTCCACTCTTGCACTTTGTACAAACACAGGAGGATGTCCGGCCGGGCGCCAGCAGGCGAAGAGGAAGAGCTCTCCTCCAGCAAGAGCTCCAGGAAGAGCTCTCGATCGCCGCGAGCAGGACTTCTGTTCCCGGTAGGGCGCATCCATGGGATGATGAAAAAGAGGAACATTGGTGATCGTATCAGTGGTACCGCCCCCATATACATGGCGGCGGTGCTGGAGTACTTAACTTCGAAAGTGCTCCAGCTGGCGGCGATCGCGGCTCGCGACAATGGCCAGATCAATCCTTGCCATATAAAAATTGCTGTGCGCAGTGACAACGACTTCAAGAAGCTCCTGTGGGGTGTGACTATGGCCGATGGGGGCACGCTACTGGAGCTCTGCGACGGAAGTCAGCCGCGCTGCAACGGCTCCGAATGCGCCGATGCGGCTTCTGGAAGGATGCCAGAGTGACCGGGCGCTGTGTATAAATGACTTGATACCGCTAAGCTTTTTTGCCTTTACTAAATTTCTGTTGAACTTGCGATTTGGCATGCGTGGAAATGAACGTACGAAAGCGATCGAGGTTTTCCTTCCCGGAAGTCTCTTAATGCGCTTGGCATTCTGTGGAATCTAACCCTGATTTCTTGTCTAGCCGTTTTCGTGGGCGGATTCCGAAGATAGTGCAGTCTAACAAGGCTGTACAAACCGCATGGTACGTACGATTGGCCTCGTGCGCTACCGATGGCGGCGCTGCGAACGGCGCTCCCGTGACGTCAGAGGGAGGACTCGTCTTTGTCGTCTGCTATGCTCCGGCTCAAATAGCTTCATTTTCAAGCGTTTGCTCGCGCTCTGACTGCGTGCTCGCGTATCACGGCGCTCTATGAGGACAACAAACTTTGTATGATAAATGTATCCTCGATATAACCGCCCGATGTGATCACCCAGTGGCACTGGCGTTGCTCTGCTTAGCTCGAGGTCGCTGATTAGACCTCTTCGTGGCGGCCGCATTTACATGGGGGCGAATGGCAAACACGCTCGTGTGTACTTAGATTTAGGAGCACGGGGGGGGGGGGGGGGTTAAAGAACCCCATGAGGTCAAAATTACTCCGGAGTCCTACACTGTGTGCCCGATAAACATATGGTGGTTTTGGCGCGTAGAATCTCAGAATTAATTTTTGACACATATTTTTATTTTTCGTATGACCTTATGTATGACCTCTTGGACAGAGACACGATCTCGTGCCTCTGCCATAAAGTATCGCGCCGAGCAAGTAAATGAGAGTCTACGCAGCTTTTGAAATGGAGCACGATCGCAGGGCTCATGTGCATGATTTTGCATTGACAAAGCAGCTTTGTAGTTAAATGCGAAATTCACATTTCGCTTGTAATTCCAGTAACTTGGGGTTGCAAATGTAGAACTTTTTCTGACAACAAAAGTATCGGTTATTTTCCTGAGAAATGGTTTGCCTTGAACATTAGTGGGGCACCACGCGCTATCGTTCCGAATTGTCAAGCATGCTTTGCACCATTTTCTTGCGAATAAATCTCATTACCACTTTCCAATGCAGAAAAAAATTATATTTGTTTAGGTTAGCAAAATACAATGTCTACTCAACGCACTTTCCGACTATCGGAAACCACTCGGAAAAGATTATTTTGTCAGCGCAATAATGAAATATGTTAAAAAACGCAGAAACGCTTGTAAACATTTCGTCTTTTGATGCCGCTAAAGCAGTGAATGCATTAACCTACCGCAGTGACCACCTAGTTTTTTAAGAATGACATAAAACGTCTTTCGTGATGAGCTTAACTCGTTAGACAGCAACAAAATCGGAATGTCTGCGGCAAACAGAGCGGGTGACCGAACACGCAGCACGCGCTGAACAGACAAACACACTATTACAGCTCAGACCCCTCATGCTCAGGCATTATTACAGCTCAGGCACCAGGCAAACAGATGACTAGCAGACGACGCTAGGAAAAACCCACACTGAGCGTGGCGACGACTACTCGGCTCGATTTCGCGGGGAATAGTATCCTGGAACATTCCGTACAACTGGTGGAAAAACCTGCAGACCCGATTTTCAAAAACTCGAGCAGAGCAGGACGGCCCACAGCTTCAAGTTGCCTTCATGTAGCGTGTACTCGTTACGAGCGCGCAAAACGCTACGGAGGGAGAGTAGGGTGGTGGAGGGGCCGCGCCTTACTGCGGCCGCGCGCTCCCGCTGCATCGGAAGTCTCCGGGGGGAGGGTGGGCAGGTGGAGGAGCCAAGCGTTACTGCGGCTGTGCGCTCCCGCCGGCCCGCGACTTTCCAATTGCTAGAAGATACAGCGGGGTCGTGGCACTGCGGGTCACGTGAGTTCCGCTTAACACGTGTTGTCATGGCAATCGTGGAGCTCCTAGGCGCTTAGGGATATAATCTCTTAGGGACTTTTGAGGCACTAGTCTGGCGCGGCGGCTGCTCGTTACCGAGAGTGGCTCTCTTTCTCTCCGGGACCGAGCGCAGCTCGTACGTGCGTAGGGAGCGAACCGTTTAGGGCGCGTTTGATGTCGGGCGGTGTCTGGGCCACGCTGACCGCGCTTTATTATTGTAGTGTTTGTTCTAGTGGCGGAAATCTTTGCAGTAGTGGTGGTGTGGCATGACGGCTTTTGATCTCGGTGAACTGTGGTGGTGTAAACAAGCGGATTTACAGGGTGCGAGAGAGAAACGATGATATTCCTAAAAAACTCATCACTGTTTTGATGATCACTGTTTTGATGATCCAAATATAATCTCACTATCAGAGAGGGAGCAGTCTACCTGACTGGAGCAGTATTTTTTTATTTGGGGTGTTGCGGAGCGCAGCGTAGCAACACCCCAACGACCGCCGCTTCGCGTCGGCGCCCGGCACTGCGGCTTCCGCCGCAGCACCGGGGTTCAAACGCGAGCAGTATCCGCTTGTTTACACCACCACAGTTCACCGAGATCAAAAACCGTCATGCCACACCCCCACTACTGCAAGGATTGCCGCCACTAGAACAAACGCTACAATAATAAAGCGCGGCCGGCGTGGGCCAGCCACCGCCAGACATTCAACGCGCCCTAAACGATTCGCTCGCACGTAGGAGCTCCGCCCGGCAAGGTCGCTGCGCCCGGTCCCGAAGATAAAAGAGCCACGCTCAGCAGAGACCAGTGCTTCAAAAGTCCCTAGGCGATTATGTCCCTTGGCACCTAGGAGCTCCACGATTGCCATGACAACACGTGTTAAGCGGAAGTCTCCGTTGTACCTTCTAGCAATTGTAAAGTCGCCCCCGCGGCCTAAGGTCCCTGTATTTTTCAAAGGTAGCGCAAACTCCTCCTCTCCGCGCCGTTTCCTCCTCGCCCAGTGAGCGAAGTGCGCGGCCGCTACTGCCCGCTTCATATGGGCACCATTCACTGTTCAGATGGCGCTACGACATTTCATGTTTCGCCCCAATATCGCCGACACCGGCCGCTAGAGGGACGATGAAAATGATACACCATTGCCAACGACATTGGCTCCCTTATCGTCGCTTGTCTGAGAGGTATGCACTGCGCTTTGACGATATCAAGCCCTCAATTGTTCGCGCTTTTCATATCGATCGCGAACGTGTGCAGTCATGTGCAGAGCATGCGCACTTTGATATTTTCACAACTCGGACAGTCTTCTCTCATGATGAGCGATCGAAAGTGTCACGGTGAATATATGCAGCTTCTCTTCAGTTTTGCTGGTTTTGATGCTGGTCGTCTCAAAGCTTCACTTGTAGATGGCGCATAGATCGCGCGCAAACTGCAATGCACGGTGCCTATATTGTATCGCATGCGGCGCGTTGAAGCGCTTGCTTGAAACGCGACTGTTCTGGGCGCATTTTCACAAGGCTGTTCGTGCGTGAGATTTCTACGTAAGATATGTAGTACCTTGAATTATTAGTAGAATCTGCATCGCTCAGATGAGGAAAACGAAAGGTAGAACAAGTTAAACGCAATCCTAAGCAGCCTTTACCACTGCTGATTGTTTCTCGGAATCGACTGGTGTTCTGTTTACCTGACGCATTTACGAAAACAATGAGGTACATCAAACTATGCACCCTTATGTGCTAAATACCCTCAACGTGTTTTTTTCCCAAAATGCATTCGCGCGCTTTTCTTTCCCCGTCAGTTATATTCCTTGGTTCCCGTGTGCGCGCGCGCTTTCTGCGTTTTGCTCGCCAATTGTCGATTCTTTCATTATACTCAATTTATTAGAAGTCATGCTGGTATTCATATTGCCAAAATGAGCCCTTTTGTTCGCCGCAGAGCATAAACCGGGACCCTTTTTTTTTTACTCAGTTGTTGGCTGATAGTGAACTCGCGAACGCACCCACCTTACCGCGTTCATCACTAACTGGGTGAGAACAGTGTTAGAAACCCCCTCAGTAATGACCTCCCTCGGTGGCAGTCAAATTCCTTTCTTCCGATACGGTGGAGCCATATCGCTTGCCGTTTGATGTTTCGTTTGCCACGAGGAACCGCAAAAAGCTTGCCCCCTTGGCAATGCTAGTCGAACATCCAACAGCACAGCAAGTCGGCATCGTGCTGCAGCCGAGCGCGTCTTCAAAAATGTAAAAAGCCTACGCTCACGCACAGCGCACATGTGTCCCGGTGTTTCTACACTCATTAATGGGGCCGTTTTCCCGCGATAACGAAAGCCGCGCGGGTTATTCGTCACGTGTCAAGCCTCGTCCAATGGGAGAGCGGAAAACGGCGAAGAAGTCAGGAGAGGGGTAGAGGGCGGGGAGCAAATTCTCCTTTCCTATTTGAACAATGGTTTGCGCTACCTGTGGAACATACAGGGACCTTAAGGCTGTTTCACATGGTGCGATTTTGCACTGCGATTTTCGCAGCTGCGATTTTGCGAAATTCGCAACGGCCGTTTCACATGGTGCGATGTCAACAATGCGAATGATGCGACGCCCAGGGTTGCTTGCTGCCAGATTTTGTCGCACACGCCATATAGATTCGTTTAATGTAATGAAAAAAACGTGCGCGCTATAATATAATTGACCTCTCTTTATTAGGACCAAATAATACGTGCGTTTTGTAATTTAAAAACACTTCAAAGTTTAATTTGTTTTCGAGTGCGCAACAGCGGTTTGTGAAGTTCAACACGAGGAGAAATGGCGGACGTAAACAGCTGTTCGCAGGTGGTCGTTCAACGTTGTGTGCTGTCTCGTGTGTGTTTGATGCCTGTGTCGTTCTTCCTGCGGTGAAACAAATTACAAGAGGACCTATCAACAAGCCCCTATAGCTGTTGTCATCGCGTATGCAGTATTCGGAATTCGGCTGCAGCGAAGTCCTCATGTCAACGCAGAGACCCTCGCGCTGCCCGTGATTAACGTCAGCTTCTGAAAAACGGATGTGTGTGTATTGCTCGTGATTGCGCATTAGCGGTTCCTGCTCCTAGCAATATTGTTGCACCAAACTTAGCAGCAAGCACCAACCCAAAAGCTCACGTCTGCCCCTGAACAAAGCCGCAAATGATCTGTGTGTAATTACTGAACGTGCAATGGAATTTGTGTTGTGAACGTTTATTTTAGTGCCAGCCTGGCTCGTCCGTCTCGGCGCCTGTGCTGTAATTATTCATACAAGTGCTCTCTGAATATTTCGCAAGGCGTAAAAGCCGACGCCACATATTTTTAGGAGCTGCAGTCACTTGTGTACGTAGTATCGTATCATTCTGGCAGACATGGGCGTCGCCTATTTTCTCGTCCTGTTTCTTGCGCTGTTAGTGTACTGTGAATCTGTATCAAGAAGCTTAAGTTAATAGGCTGCAATACGTAGCGCAGCCGCGTAGCCACACGGCTAACATTAAAATACCTTGTTAGGAGTACGTTTGTATGTTTAATAACAAAATCGAACGCTAAAATTTTTGTATTCATGGTGGCAAGTGTATGGTAAGAAGCTATCGAAACTATCCGCTAATGGCATGCGTGTGCTTCTACATGCTTCAGCACGTTATCCTTAAAGTGAGGCTGAATGCCCCTGATAACCAAAAACCTATGCAACTAGAGCAGGTGCTATGATTCCTTTCCTGGAAATGAAAGCCAGCATCCCAGTCTGTTAAGCTAGTCATGTACTTAACCTGTATTAGACCAATGTTAGAGCATGCTAACTGAAGCCATTTCAAACTAGGTTATTTGACCAAAATAAGAAAGTGCAAGGAAAGTGTCAAGGTACAGTCTAATCTGGTATTCCCGAACCCATTGTATTAGCAAAACTTTATGCCTCCCTGAATTGCCTGCATTAACCCAATGCACGATTGGTCACGTAAGCGCTGTGTGCAGAAATCAAGTGACCTGCCAGCGTTGCGGTGGGCAACATAATACCGCCGACTGTGATGCACCTTCACTGAAATGTCCCAACTGTCCTGGCTCTCACGAAGCAACGTCGAAGGATTGCCCGAAGATGCAGCAGGAAGTTCGTATTCTCCGGAAAATGGCAAAAAACAAGTCTTCCCATAGACAGGCTGCTCAATCTGTTCGCCGAGACAGACAACGCTCGCGTAAGAAGCACCATCCAATGACTTCAGGAGAACCGGATTGTGGGGCGCTGGGGCCGCGACAACCTCTGCCTGTGCCGGCATCGAGGACGGTAACAGCGCCTACAGCAAATTCAGGATCTCCGAGAGCACAGGGCGCACATTCGTCGCCCCTGGGTGGCACAGACACGGAGTGGCCTTCGCTACCCAGTAGATCCACGGGAACTATACCATGCCGTAGTGTTTTTATACGTCAAGAAGTGGATTCTAGGGCTAGTAAAGCCGATGACCTTACAGGCAAGCAAGGAGCTGAAAAGAATGACAAAGAAAGTGTTGAAAAAATGCTGAAACGCCTGCTAGAATCAATGCACGTGATTCTCTGTGGTCTCCAGACACCGGCCGCTAAAAGCGCCGTGCATGTCCTCGCCGTACTGGAGCAGCTGATCGCTGCTCTTTACATAATTTAATTACCTTGCTTGGCACCTGTGCTGCTCACGCAGGAGAAGCCCATACACAAGCTTCTTCGCGGCGAGTTTTTGTGAACTTTAAATTGTATTCGTGACTCCGTCCATGCTCTGGAAGGTTGATGACACTTTGGAGGACCTTTTTGGACTTTGTTGATAGCCATGAGGATGCTGAAGTTGCCTTTACCATTGTACATCCTTCTTCAATGTCATCATCACCCCTCATCCAGCCTTTATGTCCCTGTTGCCCCCTCCCCCTGTGCAGAGTAGCAGGCTAGAGCATGCTAGCTCAGGCCGACCTCTCTGCCTTCCTTCAAATAAATTATCTCTCTCTTAACCCAATGCTGAAAACAGGGGAAGCTGATTCCCTTTCTTGCTGTTGAAAAGCTGCTAGAATCTCAATAACAGACTACTTATGTTCTGAGAGAAAGTGAGGGGCAC
The DNA here is from genome assembly GCF_013339745.2 of Dermacentor silvarum. Taxonomy (NCBI): domain Eukaryota; kingdom Metazoa; phylum Arthropoda; class Arachnida; order Ixodida; family Ixodidae; genus Dermacentor; species Dermacentor silvarum. Next base: position 263,579,641 of record NC_051154.1, on the reverse strand, counting down.
TGACAATATCTCTAATCTTTGGTATGAGCCTTCACCTTGAACGAAAATGGAATAAAAATATTTACCTTTGCAAGCCTCAGAATCCAAACATTCGCAAAATTTTGAGGAGCCACATTAAATTTTTGAGATATAGACAATAAAAAGTGTGCCTAAGTACAAGTGCACACTGAACCCACTTGAGTGGTTGAGTGGCCAGCAGCGAATGCAAAAGCGTCCATAGCTGCTACATCGAGGTAACTGCTAGGTTGCACGTGTGTTTCTCCTATAGCCCATGTACCTGGCAAGGGGAATGGTTATACGTAGTCCTGTGCTTTTTTTTTTCAATAGGTGGTGGCTGGCTGATTCCATCTGTTTATGTATTTATCATTTGTGTGCATCTTATGTGCATGTGTTTGTGTCATGTTCTGATTGTTATACGTGCAGTGATGCAAGCATCTTCTTTTTAATATATTGCACTACAGTCATTTATTCAACTTTGTGTTGAAATGTACAAAATGTGGCCACCAAGTAATGGCTAGGAGAGCCAGCAGGATTGGAAAAATATGATGCAGATCCAATGCACTTGCTTGAATCGACATGAGGCGAAGCTTTCACGCAACGGTCAGTTAAACTCTAGAAAACTAACCGCAGTGTGTACAGTTGTCCTTATTTCACCCGATGCACCACGTATTCATAGGCAATGTTTGCTTATTCACCGCACAGGTCACATAATGTAAAGTATACATAGCACGGTGAACTCACTCAAACGTCGGCTCACTAAGACTTCGAACTAACCGTGAGTCTGAGTTCGTTTGAGCCTGACTGAGTAGATTTTTGGTGAATACGAGTAAGAGCAAGCTCAGTTGAGTAAACTTTTAGTGAATATTGTCATGTGGTAGTCAGGGAAAGCTGATCCAAGTATAATTTTAGTGAATATGAGTCAAAGCAAGCTTAGCAAGTAGATTTTTGGTGAATATGACTCAGTGCAAGCTCACCTGAGTAGAATCTTTGTGAATATTAGTCAGATAAAGCTCGGCCGAGTATAATTTTGGTGAATATGAGTCAGAGCAAGCTCGGATAAGTAGAATTTTGGTGAATATGACTCTGAGCAAGCTCGATTGAGTAATGATGGGGTATGGTTATACGAGTTTATGCGGTAATACATGTAAGTGCAGACTCATTAGCAACATTGCCTCCATCTTGATGGGCAATACCTACGCCTTGTGATGAGTCTGCACACTTTATGAGCTGTGGACATGCAAGACCCACCCATACTTGAAAAGATACTATCATTCACACGAAGGAATGTAACTGGCTGACTTCACTGCACAATTTTGATCTGCTTTTGTTTAATGTGTTATCTACTACTTATAAAAACCAGATGTCTGCCTGCTTTTCGCATCATTGCATGTGTTTTACAGGAAGTAGAGACAGAGAAGCAAGAAAAGGCAAGGATGTTTATGGCTAAGTAGTTTCTTAGGGTACTGCGATATGTTACAACCAGCATAAACAAAAGTAATTCAATGCACTGAAGTAAGCGAAATGTGCATTTACCTTTTAATGTCAGGGTTAATACAGATGCAGTCAGGATACAAAGTCTGCAACACATTGAAGGTTTATTGGTTGTTTATTCAGGAGAAAAATGATGCATCAGAAAAATGAGAAAAAACTGTTTAAGTATTGCTTCGAAAACAAATCGGCAATACTGCTTATTCCCTAGAACATTCATTACGATATCCAGTTTGCACGTTCGCTTTGCGTCTCGCAGCGGAAGTAACAGAACCTTGAAATGAGATAATTCATTGGGGAAAATGCGCATGAAAGCCCTAACCAACCGACTGCAACTAAATGGTCGCGCGTATAGCGTGACCTATTGACCACAGAATTTGTCCGTAGTTGCATATTCTTTAAATTGTTCCGTCCGTAAAAGCATACCGCGATAAAGCTGTGGTGTTTTCGTATATCGCGAGTTGTCTCCAGAACCAGAAAATTGGGACGACATCCGAAGGCCACGCCTTCCCGTGAGGGACACCTGTAGTATTTACCAACTCGCAGCGCGTGTGAATAACGGAAAATCACGCAAAAGTACGTACTATCAGCACACCCGAAGCCAACCTAAAAAACAGCGTCGCCAGATTAGCAACGTAGCGTGTCAACAAACTCGTAGAAATCACAGAACCGAATCTGACCTACGAGTTTTTATCTGCACTGTTCGCGTGTCGGTGCTGATGTTACGTACCGATTGCGCAATCCAAGGCTCCACTCAATTAGTTGCACTGTTCGAGGCTTGTTGATCCAATATTTATAGACAAAAAAGTATCTATAAACGTTGCGCTGAGCGACCGCCGCCATTTTCCAAAACAGACCGCGAAATACCTCTCGGCGCAATTTCGACGGAAAAATCGCAGCGATTGCTGCGACGGTGCGACGCTGCGACCAACCGGTTGGTCGCAGCCGAAAATCGCAGAATCGGCCCTGCGATTGCGATTTTCGTCGCATGCGACGGAAATCGCACTTCCGGTGCGATAATCGCAGTGCAAAATCGCACCATGTGAAACGGCCTTTAGCCGGGCCGGAAGGCTTCGCGGGGAGGGGAGGGGGGGGGGGGGTCTGTGCCGTGAGCCCCCGCCCGCGCCGGTATCTTGAAAGCCATCTGCGGCGGGGGCAGAGTCCGCCCTCCCGGTGTTTTTTTTTTTTTTTTTGGCTAAGATCGCGTTGATGCAAGCGCCGGCACGAAGCTCAATTTGGTCGCTGCTGCTGACGCGCTGACTCATTCTAGCGTTTTGACAGCGAGTTTCCGCGGACATCGAGTGAGATGCGTTCATGTTTGCTTGTGGGCACGTGACACCCTGCTTGTTAACTTAGTGTGCCTATGTTTACAAGTTTATACGGCCGATAAAACTACTATGCTTATTTGTATAGCTGTCCACTATTCCTGGCGATAGTGCAGAAAGGGTCCAAGCTCAATGGCGCATAACAGGGACAAGAAGAGATGGAAAAAGAAGGAGAAGAAGAGATAGAGAGAAAGAGAGAGTGAGAAAGAGAGAAAGAAAAGAGACAGAGAGAGAGAGAAAGAAAGAAAATCACCACAAAGGTCAGATACACGCAAGACAAGCTTCGCTTACCCCCACCTTAGCGCGACCACTGTTATGTGCGAAAGAGGGCTTCATTGCTTCTTTCCGCGCACTTCTATTTAGAGGCAGTTTCCAGGTTCAGCACTTGCGTGTTTGTGCGGTACTATAGTGATAGCTTTGGGCGATAAAGCGTCAAAAGCTAGGCTTCCGTTCGTGTGCTATCAATCAAAACATCCTGGTTGAGGCATGGCGATCCTCGCTCTCACGTGAAAGGCTAATAAAAACTGTATAGATGTGGTTGACGCCTTGATGGTTGATGCCTTGAACGCTATTCCAGGTAAACACTATGACAAATGATATGTTGAGGCAATATACATTCTGGCATCTGCAAAACAAAATCACGTTGAGACCAATGTTTTATAGGGAATCTAAAAGTGCGTTTACATTGCTGTATGCACTAGCGGTGCAGTTCTACGTTGCTAAACTGTGCTTGTGAACAGCATTACGCGAGTGCACCCCTGGCCATAACGGTTCCGTCCGTGCCATCTGCTGATAGCGATCGGAGAGGGTACGAACGTGCGCTGGAAATCGCGGCGTTTGCTGATAGCGAAATTAATAGCCGCTTTTGCACGTCATTGCTCGACGAAGCGCATGAAACTAAATGTACATGCTTGTGCCGCCTTTTTATTTCGTTTAAAAAAGGAAGCTAGTGAAAAAGTAAGAAAGGGAAGAAAAGAAAACAATACATAGTTTTAGAAAAGCGTTTGTCGACTTATGAACTATCGACCAATAAGTTTACGGACCAAGGGATCTGATAACAAGCTGAATATCTCTGCAGCCTCACAACGCCACCTGGTATTCCGATTTCCAGCCTCTACTGGTATATGCGAACAACATTGTGATGTACAGTTTTACTGGATACTTTTAAAGGCTGCTCGGATATTTAGCGTTTTTTGTGATCCCGTGGTGTGTAAATGTTTTTGGTCGATAGTACCTCAAACGGACGCACCTTTGCGGGACTTTACGGTGCGCGTTCCTTCAATACATTTAACGTGCGGGAATGCAAACGTATCGAAGACGTTGGAAAACAGGGCACGGTCTGGTGCCTTGTGCCAAACGTATCGAAACACATAATAGATAAGAAAGGGGAGAGACAGACTGGGCATATAGACGATTTTATATTCGATTCATGAGCGCCGCCATCTTGGGCTGTTACACAAACAATTTCTTAGTTTTTTTGAAAAGTTAAGTCACGTAACATTGTCATGAAACGCTGAGCGCATTTATACAACTGTTTTCAGACTTGCGAATCGACTGTAGTACCGTAAACTTCGTTGTCAAAGACAGAAAACAGAAGCGTTATCAGCCCAATAAGGGAGGAAAGCGGGGAGGAAGCGCGGCGTCTTCCGTCGCGCGCGAGGCACCGGGGGAGGACAGGGAAGGCGGGCGGCATTGTACTCCGGCAGCAACTGTGTATTGCGCAGCCGCGCGCGGCCGCGCGGGCTGTATCTTGAAAGCGATACGCGTTGTGGGAAGTCTATAGGTGCGCCGACTGCTCATACCTATGTGCGTGCTGTGTCTTCGCCGCTCAGTTTGCGTTGGAGTGATAGGCAGCACGAAGGTCGCTTCGCTCGCTGCTCCAACCGCGCTTATTCACGCCAGCGTTTTTACAGCGAGTGTTCGCATTCACGGTGTGCGATTTGTTCATGTTTGCCTGTGCGCGCAGACATCATGCTTGTTAATTTATTTAATGAGCGAATGTTTACAACATTGTTATACTGACGATAAAACTACTATCCTTACATTGTATAGCTGTTTACTAATTTGCTTTCGCAATCGATGTTTTGCCTTGCGGGCGAAACTGCGACATTTTGTTTTTGAGGTCAGTCCTCGTTAATGCAACGAGCATACCCACCAACTAACATTTCTGTTACTGAGAACCCAGCAACGAATGTCACAGTTACTGACCTTCCGTTAGTAAATGCATGCTACGGATTTTCGTTTTTCTTTTTTAAGAGTCGAGCATGAACGCTTTGCAGCTGCAAGCACCATTTTAGAGGCACGTCTTTTGTGCCCGCGGCTGCACAGAAACGGATGGTGTGAGCAACGAAGTTGAGGATTGCGTGAGAAAAAAGAAATAAAATTTAAAAGAAAATTAAATTCTGAGGTTTTATGTGAAAATACCACGATATGATTATGAGGCACGCCGTAGTGTGAAACTCTGGATTATTTCCGACCACCTGGGGTTCCTAACGTTAGCACACGAGCGTTCTTGCATTTCGCCCCTATGGAACTGCGGCCGCCACGTCCGGGTTTGAACCCGCGCCCTCAAGCTCAGCAGCACAACGTTAGAGTATACACTCTAGCAACGTCACAGCCACTGAGCTACCGCGGCCGGTATGCAGAGGACAAATTTCAGTAATTAAGTGCGCATTCCAGAAGCGCACTTCTTTTTGGAACACGTTACCGTAATTCTTGAATGATTATCACTGGTCAACGAGTAATGTGAGGTAGCTTTCTTGACGCTCCCAACCATATTGACACGTATACATGTTTATCTTTCACCGGTGGCCGCTTTCCACCGGCTAACAAATGTTATCGTTATCGCTCGGCGCAGGACGCGCCTGTATCGGAAGTTTCTAGAACGTTATCGATGCTTCTTTCCGTTGCCTGTTTTCACCGACGCTTATGTTATCTGATTGTATGACCGACGCGAATTGTCTAGAACTTTCTGGAAGACCCGCGGACATCAGGGATTAATCTGGAACCTTCGATGACTCATGTATAAAAGCCGACGCGTTTCGCCGCTGATCAGATTTTCGCCGATCGCCGACTGTGTTCGCCGCTATTGTTGTGCTTTGAGTGTAGCTTGCTTTTGTGGGCACAGGTTCGCCCAATAAACAACCAGTTTTGTCATACACAGTTTTACGACTGTTTACTTCAGCATCACTACTAAGTGACATCTGGTGGAGGTGCTTTTGTGTTCATGCACCGAACGCCCCCGCAAAGCCGCGACCCAAACCCGAAACCGGAGGACGAGACCAACGTCGCCAAGGACCAGCGAGCTAGCCGTAGGCAGCAAGGACTTTTGCCCGAATACGGACTTCTTCCCGAGAAGACCACAGCGATCAAGGCCAAGTCAACGACCCCAATGGCAGCCCCAGCGTCCCCCATCCTGCTGCAGCAACCTCGGGAGCCACCGACCTTCCGTGGATCATCAGCTGAATACCCTGAAACATGGCTGGAGACGTACGAGAGGACTGCGACATTCAACAAATGGAGCGACGATGACAAGCTGCGCCATGTCTATTTTTCGTTGGATGACGCTGCTCGGACATGGTTTGAGAACAGAGAGACCACCCTCGTGACTTGGGACCTATTTCGCGAGAACTTCGTGAGGACCTTCACGAGTGTCGTACGAAAAGAAAGGGCTGAAGTTCTCCTGGAAACCAGAGTTCAATTGCCGAACGAGAGCATCGCGATCTTCACGGAGGAGATGACTCGCCTCTTCCGCCACGCCGACCCCGACATGTCTGAAGAAAAGAAAGTCAGGTTCTTGATGCGGGGCGTCAAAGAGCATCTATTCACCGGATTGATGGGCAACCCGCCCAAGACTGTGGCAGAATGTGTTTCTGAGGCGACAACGATCGAGAAGACGCTTGAAATGCGAGCCAGGCAATACAACCGCCGTGCGCTGACAAACTACGCCGAAGCTCAAGCTCTAGGCGCCGACGACCTGCACGAGACGATCAGAGCGGTTGTACGGGAAGAGCTACAGAAATTATTCCCAAGATCGCAGCCTTTAGGTGACTTCAATCGCTGACATAGTTAAAGAAGAGGTTCAGCGGTCACTGGAAGTATCAGAAGTTCCGGCATCGCCTCAACCACAGCCGCAAGCGATGACCTACGCCGCCGTCGCCCGTCGTCAAGGCCCCTCTCCGCGCTCGCGCCAGGGCCCCGTAACGCCGCAGATCCGTCGGTAACCGCCGCCGCCGCCAGCACGCCCGCCCGTCGCCCAGCGCAGCTACCAGAGGAAGACGGACATTTGGCGTGCCCCCGACCACCGCCCGCTCTGCTAGCACTGCGGGGAAGCCGGCCATGTCTACCGCCGATGCCCATACCGCGAGATGGGCCTACGAAGGTTCGCCGTCAACGCGCCACGTCCACAGCTTGGCGAGCGACCACGCGACATCGCCGACTACCTCGCCGGAGCCCAGTGGCCACCACGTCGACCCTCACGCTCGCCGTCACCAGGACGCTACCTGTCACCACAGCGCTGACCATACACTGGCCCAGCCCGGGGCCGGTCTGTGAGCCCCTATCCGGGAAACTAAAAGCAGCAACCGATGGAGGTGCGGTTGCTGTACGACGCAATACCGAACATCCTCCGCCGCCTACGACGACGATTCGCACATCATCACAACGAGGTACCAGCACACCGCCTAGCAAGAGCCTTGACGACAACACTTCGCCACCGAAAGAAGACCTACCGACGCGACGTAGCAGCAGCGAAGCAAGCCGACGCAGCCGTGATCCGACGCCACGACTTAACCGCAACGCCTGACGACGGTCTACCGACTTAGACGTGCTAATCGATGGTCATAGCGTCACCGCTCTCGTCGACACTGGAGCTGACTTCTCCGTCTTCAGTGGCCCGTTCGCCGCCAAGTTGAACGTGAGGACGGCCTGGCAAGGACCCGATATTCGGACAGCGGGAGACCACCTAATAACGCCGGCTGGAATCTGCACAGCGCGAGTCACGGTTAACAATCGCACTTACCCGGCGAGCGTCGTAATCATGCAGCACTGCTCCAGGGACGTCATCCTAGGCATGGACTTTCTAAACCAACATAGTGCAGTCATCGATTTAAGGTCCAAGTCGATAACGCTTTCAACGCACAACGCGATACCACCGGATACAGACATCAGTTACCATGCCTTGAATGTGCTAGAACAAGTCACCGTTCCGCCTCGCTCCAGCGTAATGATTGCCGTCGGTACCGAAGTGCCTGCAGACATGGAAGGCGTCATCGAGAGCGATCATCACTTACTGCTTGACCGCGAAATTTGCGTCGCTAGAGGCATAGCTGAGCCACGTGAAGGGAAAGTAAGAGTGATGCTTACGAACTTCAGCCACGAATACAAGCACATTAACAAAGGCACCACGGTCGCCTACATCGACGGAATAGTACAAGCCAGCAGTGCTTTCGCCTTCACGGATTATAGTGCACCTGCAACGACGACTGTAGTACCTGAACCAACTTTCGACGTCAATCAGAACCTTCCCAGGCATAAGAAAGAAGAACTAAAAGCTGTGCTCCTGCAATAGAAGGACTGCTTCTCGTCGTCGTCAAAAGTTCGACAAACCCCTGTCGCCAAGCACTGCATCATAACCGACGAAAATGTCCGCCCACTCCGTCAGAGCCCGTACGGAGTTTCGGCGCGCGAACGCGAGGCCATAAGGCAACAAGTAGACGAAATGCTACGCGACGACATCATCCAGCCGTCCAAGAGTCCGTGGGCGTCCCCCGTGGTATTAGTGAAGAAGAAGGATGGAACCCTACGTTTCTGCGTCGATTATCGTCGCCTCAACAAGATCACGAAGAAGGACGTATACCCCCTCCCACGTATTGACGACGCCTTGGATCGACTCTACAACGCAAAGTATTTTTCGTCGATGGACCTCAAAACCGGCTACTGGCAAATCGAAGTCGACGAGAGGGACCGGGAGAAGACTGCCTTTATAACACCAGACGGACTGTTCGATTTCAAGGTCATGCCGTTTGGTCTTTGCTCAGCACCTGCGACTTTCCAACGCGTCATGGATACAGTACTGGCAGGCTTGAAGTGGCAGACTTGCCTCGTCTATTTGGACGACGTCGTTGTGTTTGCCTCAAGCTTCGAAGAACACCTGCAGCGCCTTGAAACAGCTCTTCAAGCAATCAAAACCTCCGGACTCACGTTAAAGCCAGAAAAGTGCCGCTTCGCATATGAGGAGCTCTTGTTTTTGGGCCACGTAATCAACAAGTCTGGAGTGCGCCCCGACCCTCAGAAAACTGCGGCCATCTCCAACTTTCCTCCGCCCGCTGACAAGAAGGCAGTGCGTAGATTTCTTGGACTGTGCGCCTATTACAGGCGCTTCGTCAAGAATTTTTCACGGATCGCTGAGCCACTGACGTATCTCACGAAGGCCGACGTCGAGTTCAAGTGGGAGACGCCGCAAGTCGAAGCATTTGAAGAACTGAAGCGACGCCTGCAATCGCCGCCAATACTTGCGCATTTCGACGAAAACGCCGATACCGAAGTCCACACCGACGCAAGCAGCGTAGGACTCGGCGCCGTGCTTGTGCAGAGGACTGACGGACTAGAAAGGGTTGTAAGTTACGCTAGCCGGTCGCTATCGAAGGCGGAAGCAAATTATTCCACAACAGAAAATGAGTGCCTCGCCATCATCTGGGCTACGTCAAAGTTTCGCCCCTACCTCTATGGCAGGCCCTTTAAAGTTGTGAGCGACCACCACGCCTTGTGTTGGCTAGCTAACTTGAAGGATCCTTCAGGTCGCCTCGCACGATGGAGTCTGAGACTTGAAGCATTCGACATCACCGTCGTTTACAAGTCCGGCCGAAAGCACTCTGACGCCGACTGCTTGTCTCGCGCCCCCGTCGAACCACCGCCAAAGGACGATCAAGATGACGACACTTTCTTGGGACCCATCAGTGCCGACGAATTCGCTGAACAACAGCGAGCCGACCCGGAACTAAGGAGCCTTGTAGACTACCTGGAAGGCAAGACCGTCATTGTGCCGAAGGTGTTCAGGCGAGGATTGGCGTCGTTTTTCTTGCAAAACGACATTCTCCTAAAGAAGAACTTCTCGCCTCTCCGAGCCAACTACCTCCTCGTGGTACCCTCAGCATTGCGTCCAGAGGTTCTGAAAGCTCTCCATGACGACCCAACGGCTGGACACCTCGGTTTTTCCCGCACGCTCGCGAGGATACAAGAAAAATACTACTGGCCTCGCGTCTCTGCCGACGTCGCCCATTACGTAAGGACATGCCGAGACTGTCAGCGACGCAAAACACCGCCGACAAGGCCAGCCGGACTTCTACAGCCGATCGAGCCACCTCGCCGACCGTTCCAGCAGATCGGGATGGACTTACTGGGGCCTTTTCCGACGTCGACGTCCGGGAATAAATGGATCGTCGTAGCTACGGACTGCTTCACCCGCTACGCCGAAACAAACGCCTTGCCCAAAGGCAGTGCCGCCGAGGTAGCCCGATTATTCGTTGAGAACACCCTCCTGCGTCACGGTGCCCCAGAAGTCCTCATCACCGACAGAGGTACGGCCTTCACGGCTGAACTAACTCAAGCCATCCTGCGCTACAGCCAGACAAGCCATCGCCGGACCACCGCCTACCACCCGCAGACGAATGGCCTCACCGAACGCCTAAATAAGACCATCGCCGACATGCTGGCAATGTACGTCGACGTCGAACACAAGACGTGGGATGCCATCCTTCCATACGTGACCTTCGCATACAACATGGCCATGCAAGAAACGACGCACATGGCGCCGTTCAACCTGGTCTACGGAAGGAACCCGGCAACGACGCTTGACGCCATGCTACCGGACCTCACCGACGAAGAAAATCTCGACGTTGCCACCTATTTGCAGCGTGCCGAAGAAAGTCGACAGCTCGCCCACCTGCGCATCAAGAACCAGCAGAGAACCGACAGCCGACACTACAATCTTCGACGACGCTACGTCGAGTACCAGCCCGTTGACCATGTTTGGGTCTGGACTCCGATACGCCGACGAGGACTTAGCGAGAAACTCTTACGTCGCTATTTCGGACCATATAAGATCATCCGACGTATTGGCGCACTGGAGTATGAGGTCGTGCCAGACGGTATTTCGCAATCACATCAGCGCCGCGCACGACCTGAAGTAATCCACGTGGTGCGTCTTAAGCCTTTCTACGCCCGCTGACGAACTTAGATCCTTTGTTGCTTTGTTATTTTAACACGAAAGTGTTTTATGCCGGGGTCCACCAAGACTTCACTGACGTATTTCCGTCACGGAAATACGTCAGCTTACAATGTACACGAACATAATACAAAGAAAGAAACCAGAAGAAAATGTTCCACAAACATGCAAAATCTGGAAATCGAACCCACGACCTCTCGGTCCGCGACGATAGATCGCCGAGCGTTTAACCCATTGCGCCACAAACGCATTTGCAGAGAGCTACACAGACGCGCCTTATATATCTAACACTCCTCCGTGTACCCGCGCTCTTGCTCGGGGCGGTGCCGCCGCCTACGAGCAGAAAAGAGAAGTACTGCATTATGACACTAACGCGCACCGACAGTGAACGCTTCGGTGGTCTCAGCACTACGACGCCTCGATGCCAGCATTCGAAGGGACGCTGGCATCAAGAAGCACTACCAACGCCAGGTGGCGTTCACCGTACTCAGCACAGCGGAGCGTGGCCTCCGCAATTAGCTCTGAAAATGTTTCTGAAGTTGATCGCGGAGGCTGCAATTACGACGCGCTGTACGCGCTGATTTGACTCGGTGACGATTCAGTTACGTGCTTTGTCTTGCGCGTTGTATTAGTGTGTCAGTTACGTGCTTCGTCTTTCACGTTGTGCTAGCGTGTGCAGCGTAGTGCAGCTTCCATATGCACGACGGTTGCTCATGGTCATCAACGTTGGTAGTCGTGATGGAGGAGACGTGCCACCAGGCGTCAGCGTGGGTGCATCAACGCCTAAGGGCGCTTTAGCCACAAAACACCAATAGACATTATATATCAATGTGCAATAAACATTACACTACTTCTGTGAAGACACGTTTCACTTTCGTGTTCTATACTGATTCCTATATAAGAGGGATCAACCACATTTTTTGTCCCTTTTTGTACGCGTGGTTTTGTTTTCGCTTGCGTGATTGTAGCATCGGGACGATGCTTTTTAAGGGGAGGGTATTGACGCGTACACATGTTTATCCTTCACCGGTGGCCGCTTTCCACCGGCTAACAAATGTTATCGTTATCGCTCGGCGCAGGACGCGCCTGTATCGGAAGTTTCTAGAACGTTATCGATGCTTCTTTCCGTTGCCTGTTTTCACCGACGCCTACGTTATCTGATTGTATGACCGACGCGAATTGTCTAGAACTTTGTGGAAGACCCGCGGGCATCAGGGATTAATCTGGAACCTTCGATGACTCAGGTATAAAAACCGACGCGTTTCGCCGCTGATCAGATTTTCGACGATCGCCGACTGTGTTCGCCGCTATCGTTGTGCTTTGAGTGTAGCTTGCTTTTGTGGGCACAGGTTCGCCCAATAAACAACCAGTTTTGTCATACACAGTTTTACGACTGTTTACTTCAGCGTCACTACTACGTGACAATATTGCTTTTTAATTTATTAACAAGAACATACTAGGGTCAATTTTTGCATGCTTATAAGTGCGCTGTGATCTTCACTAGAATGACCACAATTTCAGTAGGATTCAAGAGATACAAATTGGTGCTGATTTCAGGCATAAGGCGGCAAGGGATGCTTGTGCATACTATAGCCTGCAAAAAGAAAAAGAAAAAAATTAATGACATTGTTAATTGTGTAAGCATCAGCAAGCGTCTATATACAAGGTGTTAAAAAGCTAAGGCCTAGATTTCTCGCTGCACTGGTACACATATTCGCAGGTCTCTCTAAATTTCTTTCGTTGTCCGCTAGTAGAACTGTGTCGTCCTCATACGTATATCAGCCCAGAGACATTACGTTGCACACCCACCCACCCACCCACCCACCCACCCACACACACACACACACACGCACACACACACACACACACATTATATATATATATATATATATATATATATATATTGTGGGCGTTATTACGCACATCTTCCTCATCTGTATGTTATCATCATCAGCCTCACAATTTTACCTATCCTTCTCTTCTATATATGTGATCATCATCATCGCCTATGTGCTGCGCTTGTTCGCTGACGAGCTCCCGGGCCTAATAAACGTCGTCCCAACCAAGACGTCACAAGTGGTGGAGTGTGCTCTTCGGTCCTACGTCCTCTGGCCGTCCGGTCTGCCTCCTGGAGCTTCGTTCAGGTCGCCGCTTGCGCCCACCGTCAGCTAACATGCCACAGGACGTGCAGCCTGGCGCCCCTATTGCCACCATTCCGACATCGCAAGTGCCTCCTTCCTTTATCATCAACAGCCCCCAGCGTGACCCCCATCTCTTCGCTGGTCCTCGCGGAGAGGATGTCGAAGACTGGCTGGACGATTATGAGCGAGTCAGTTCCGCCAATCACTGGGATGATGTTAATAAACTACGCCATGTCTTCTTCTATCTGTCTGGCGTGGCGAAGACGTGGTTCTTTAACCACGAGCCCGAATTGACCGACTGGACTCTCTTCAAGTACCAGCTTCGTGAAGTGTTCGGCAAACCGGCCGTTCGGTCCACTCTCGCCAAGAAAAGCCTCGATGCTCGCAAACAACACCTGGGCGAGTCGTACACCTCCTACATCGAGGACGTCCTTGCACTCTGCCGACGTGTGAATTCTTCAATGTCGGAGTCGGACAGGGTACGCCACATTCTCAAAGGCATTGGAACTCTTGCCTTCAATGCACTCGCCACTAAGAATCCGGCTACCGTCGCTAACGTCGTAATCACTTGTCAGCGCCTCGATGAGCTCGAGTCTGTCCGCCTACAGCCCGACATTAACGATGCCCATTCTACGGGGGACCACGACCTAAGTACACAGATACGCACGCTCATACGCGAAGAGTTACAATCGATGGGGTTAACCTCACCTTCGACGTATCCCAGCCAACCTTTTGGTGCGTCATTGCGTGACGTTATCAGGGAAGAACTGGCGTCCTTGGCCTGCGCTGTGCCAGCACAAGCTCCTGTCCCTCACGCATTACCAACTACCGCACTACCGACATAGGCGCAAGTTGCTGCCAAGCCTCTCAACCACGTCACTTCTCCGTTGCCGCTACCAACTTACGCGTCGGTTGCTACTGCGCCCACGGTTCACTTCCCGTCATCACCTCCAGAGCCTTCATCGGCCCATCTGACCTCCCTGTCACACGGTAAACCGAACACCCCCTACTACCCCCTTGGCATCCGTCTCGTCCTACGTGCTATTATTGTGGCTATCGCGGCCACATATCACGCTTTTGCCGCAAGCGCCAGCAAGATGAGCGTCGGGGCTACGATATGTGTGAGCGCGATTACAGTGGGGCCTCTTACCAAGGGCGGCGTTACTCTTCACCTTCGCAGCGCTCTCCATCTCCGCCTGCATCACCTGAAGCACGACGCGCTTACCGTTCGGCCAGACGCCGTTCTCCATCGCCCTTCCGCCGCTCATCGTCACCACTTAGGCCTGCCTCCCTTACCTCTACCGTTCGCGCGGAAAACTAAGCGATGCAGTTTCCGGAGGAAAAACTGCATACACACACAAGACTTAAATTCCTCCAGCGCGCCCATCCAATATGATTCGTGTGTACGTTGAAGGGGTGCCCGTGGATGCTTTAGTGGATACTGGTGCGGCTTTGTCGGTTATGAATGCTCATTTGTGTTCCCATCTAAAGAAAGTTATGACGCCTTACGATGGTCCCACGCTGGTTGCAGCCGAAGGGAACACTATTCGACCTGCTGCCTTCTGTACTGCGCGTGTACTTATCGATGACATTCTCCATCACATACAGTTTGCTGTGCTATACCCGTGCTCTCACCAGCTGATATTGGGATGGGATTTTCTATCTTCTGCGTCTGCTGCTATTTGTTGTGGGCAGCGTGTGATACACCTTACCGACACCGAACACTTGCTTTGCGTAGAAACCCACACGCCACTTCATCTGACTTGCTGCGGAAGATACGGAACTACTCCCAGGACAAATCCAACTAGTTACTCTCCTATCCGACGACATTGACCATGGTGACGTCTTGGTGTTCCCTTCTTCACGTTGCCTTACTAAAGGCATAACATTTACATCAGGAGTTGTTCGATTCCACAATGGATCTGCACTGGTCACTGCCACGAACGCAACACCAGAAAAAATCCTCCTTCCGCAAGGCACAACCGTTGCATCCGTCGCCGATCTGGAGCCTGTCTGCGTCTTGCCACTTACACCAGTCTCTTCTGGGGACCCATCTTCTGGTGATTCTTCTTCGGCCGCCGCCCTTACAGCAGTCATCAGCACTGACTTGAAACCCGCGCAGACACAACAGCTGCTGGCTTTGTTGAAAAAGCACGCCAATTCTTTCGACGTGTATTCGTCAACGTTGGGCCAAACAACCGTTGCAGAGCATCGCATTCTGACAGACAAAGCATCTATCGTACGGTGCCGCCCATACCGTGTGTCTCTAGCCGAGCGGAAAATCATCGAAGACAACGTCGCAGACATGCTGGAACGCAAGGTAATTCGCCCCTCGGCTAGTTCTTGGTCGTCTCCTGTTATCTTGGTCCGCAAAAACGATGGCTCCGTGCGCTTTTGCGTCGACTACCGGGCGCTCAACAAGATAACTCGAAAAGACGTCTACCCTATGCCGCGCACTGATGACGCCCTTGATTCCCTCCAAGGTGCGGAATACTTTTCCAGCCTGGATCTGCGTTCCGGCTATTGGCAAATCCCCATGCACGAAGACGATAAAGAAAAAACGGCGTTCGCAACCCCCGATGGACTGTACGAGTTCAACGTAATGCCTTTCGGGCTCTGCAACGCGCCTGCGACTTTTGAGCGCATGATTGACACCGTGTTGCGTGGCCTGAAGTGGAAGACCTGCCTGTGTTATCTGGACGACATTGTCATTTTTTCATCCACATTTAATCAGCACCTACAACGCTTGGATGAAGTTTTGACGTGCCTCGCCCGCGCTGGTCTTCAGCTGAACACCAAGAAATGCCGTTTCGCCAGCAAAGCCATTAAGATCCTGGGTCATGTCGTGAGCAGGGATGGCATTCAGCCGGACCCTGACAAGACTGCTGCAGTCCTTCGCTTTCCTCGTCCTGACAGACCCAAAGACTTGCGCAGTTTCCTTGGCCTCGCCTCTTATTTCCGTCGCTTTATCCAGAACTTTGCCTCCATCGCAGCTCCATTACACAAGCTACTAGCTTCCGGTGTACCCTTTCTGTGGTCCCAGGAATGCGAATTGGCGTTTGCACGCTTGAAGGACGCCCTCACGTCTGCACCTGTGCTTTGCCATTTTGATGAAGCCGCACCGACTCTCCTACACACCGACGCTAGCGGCCGCGGTATAGGTGCTGTTCTTCTGCAACGCGACAACTCTTCGCGAGAGAGAGTCATTGCATACGCCAGTCGTGTACTCAGCGCTTCCGAAAAGAACTATACGATCACCGAGGCAAGAGTGCTTGGCTATTGTTTGGTCGATACAGAAGTTTCGCCCTTATCTCCACGGCCGTCATTTCACCATCGTTACGGACCACCACGCCTTATGCTGGCTTTCCACGCTCAAGAACTTGTCTGGACGCCTGGGTCGCTGGATTTTACGCCTCCAAGAGTATGATTTCGAAATCGTTTACAAGTCCGGAAAGAAACACCAAGACGCCGACGCTCTTTCTCGCTGCCCGCTTCTTACGGCCCCGCTCAACGCCTCTGCAATCGCTTCGCACGTCACCAGTTCGACCGACACTCCTACGGTTTCCTCACTGGCCTCAATGTACCAACTGCCTTTCGACAACGATCAGCCACTCGCCTCTCGCCAGCTTGCTGACCCGTACTGTCAACGCTTCATAGCTCACCTCTCTGGGGCTTCTCGTCCACCTAACGCGCGCCTCCGTCGCCAGCTCGCGCACTTTAAGCTGGACGATGGCGTGCTGTATCGCCGTATTTATCATCCTGACGGGCAACGCTGGGTGCCAGTTCTACCACGCTCTCTCCGACTTCGTGTCCTCAACGCCTTTCACGATGATTTGACAGCTGGCCACCTTGGGTTCCATAAAACCTATGACCGCATTCGAAGTCGTTTGTATTGGCCTGGCCTTTCTGCTAGCGTCGCCAGATACGTCGGTTCCTGCTCTTCCTGCCAGCGTCGCAAGCTCCCAACATCTGCTCCTGCCGGCCAAATACAGCCGATTCCATGCCCCGCAGCCCCGTTCGAGGTAGTTGGCATCGACCTTTACGGGCCGCTTCCGGTCACTACTGCTAGGCAATCGATGGATAGTGACTGCCGTCGACCATCTGACGCGCTACGCTGAGACAGCTTCTGTGCTTACTGGCTCTGCTTCGGAAGTTGCTCACTTCGTTCTTGAAGCCATTATTCTGCGCCATGGTGCTCCTCGTGTGCTGCTCAGTGACCGTGGAAAGGCGTTCCTTTCACAACTGCTTAACGAAGTTCTTCGAGCCTCCGGCACTGTCCACAAGACAGCTTCTAGCTATCACCCCCAGACTAACGGCCTGACCGAGCGGTTTCATCGCACCCTTGCCGACATGATCGCCGCTTATATTCAACCAGACCACAAAAACTGGGATGTTCTTTTACCATTCGTCACTTTCGCCTATAACACGGCCGTGCAGCGCACAACTGGCTACTCGCCATTTTACCTTGTTTATGGACGCTCCCCTACTTTCTTTCTGGACGTTTCATTCTTCAACTCCAAGGCTAATTCATCTCTATCATCGTGCGAAGAGTACGTCTCCCGACTCGACCACTGTCGCCAGCGTGCTCGCCTGAACACAGAGGCAAGACAACAAGACCGGAAAAATGATTACGACGAATGCCATCGCGTTGTATCTTTTCGACCTGGTGACGAGGTCCTGCTCCTGACTCCTGTTCGCACCCCTGGTTTATGTGGAAAATTCCAGCCACGGTTCATCGGACCGTACATAGTCCTTCGACAGACTTCGCCTGTCAACTATCGCGTCACTCCTCTTGACGCCCCCACAGACCGCCGTTGCCGCAATACCGAGGTTGTCCACGTGTCCCGCATGAAGCCCTTCACGCGGCGTGCCTCGACACCATGACGGCCGGCCGGCCAGGATGGCCGCTTTCACGTCGGGGGGAAATTAGTGTGGGCGTTTATTACGCACATCTTCCTCATCTGTATGTTATCATCATCATCCTCACAATTTTACCTATCCTTCTCTTCGCCTATATATGTGATCATCATCATCGCCTATGTGCTGCGTTGTTCGCTGACGAGCTCCCGGGCCTAATAAACGTCGTCCCAACCAAGACGTCACAATATGTATATATATATATATATATATATATATATATATATATAAAGACACGCAATGGAAAAAGCAAAAGATAAAGAAAATTACCGATAAACCAGGAACAGATGCAATCGAAACCTTCGCATCTTCCTGAAACTGGTCCTTGATGATAGTATTTTCGGCCGCAGTACGTTGAACATTCCGGTTGGTTGCATTCTGGCATAGCGAGAGAAACGAGAAAAATCAGACAACACGAAGGTTTCTCCGCCGCGCACTTTTGCTGACACTCACGTGCTCGGAAGACGAACTACATTTCACTCGCAGTCAATATCTGAACAGTGGCTAGCCGGATTTTCGCGTGCCTAATGGTACAGTGGCAAAATGGGGAAGTGTGTTGAACGCGCCGGCTCGCGCGTGGCTCTTTGGGAGGAAACCGCCAGGTGGCGCTGACACACGCTTACACGTCGGCCGCGACGGCGGCTAGCAGCTGCAGTGCGAGGGGGCTGCGTGGAATGCGATAATAATAATAATAATAATAATAATAATAATAATAATAATAATAATAATAATAATAATAATAATAATAATAATAATATTTATTTGCACTTGAAAAGAGAGAGAGAGAGAAAAAAAGAGACGGGGAATAGAGGAGTAAATAGAAAGAGGGGGATCGCCCTGAGTGGCGTGCTAAGCGTGGCAGATAGGTACAGACCTGTACGCGGAGCGCCTGCCAGCCATCCACCCAAGGGGAGGGGGAGAGGAGGATGAAAACACTGTGGAGGATGGTAGACAAAAGACAATTATTGACCTGCTAATTCATGAACTAACCCCGGTCACGGAGACTTCTCGCCACTGTTCTGCACAGCTGCCTAGATGACGCACGGTCCGAAGGGAGGGGTGTTCGCACATGTCGTGGGGCAGAAAGAAAGTCCCGCACTGAAGCCGGAATGAATGAATTATGGTGGCGGACTGTCCTCGCATACAATTGTTCGGGCTGACCCGTTCGCTTGCTGTAGCGGACGACTGAGATGATGTAGGAGTCGTCAAGGGATCCATCGAGGCAGCGGCAGAGAAGGCCTATCCGGGCGACAGTGCGCCGGTGCTGGGGCGTCTGCCATCCAAGGAGTTGCAGTCGTACCTCATACCGTGGAAGTACTTCGCGGCTGCAGCCGAGGCGGGTGAACAGTGTTTGTGTGGCGCGGTGCTGGACGCTCTCCAACATATAGGTTAGGTGAACCTTAAAGGGGTTCCACACAGAAGAGCAGTACTTCAGTCGTGGCAGCACAAGGGCAGTGTAAAGTGCACGGAAAGCATCCGGGCCGCAGAGTTTCGACGTGCGTACCACGAAACCGAGTGTGCGACGCGCTTTGGCCACTGTGTTGGAGACGTGCAGTGAAAAATAAAGAGTTGGGCTGAATGTGACTCCTAGAATTGCAGCTGAGGAAGCATTACGCAGGACAGATCCCTCAAGCGTATAAACGGGCGAGGTAGCTCTCTTGCTGTTGTGAAAACGGAGAACGGCACTCTTAGTTTCACTGATGGAAAGATGATTGACTGATGCCCACTGGGAAACACGGGTGAGGTAGTCCTGCAGGTGGACACAGGAGTTATCAGACGATGAGACAGGGGCCAAGATAGATGTGCCATCCGCATACTGCACCAGTAGAACGTCGTTCGACTGCGGCATGTCGTTAACATAGAGGGAAAAAAGAGTCGGACCTAGCACAGAACCCTGGGGGACCCCAGAGAGGGCAAGGTAGCTCTCGGAGTGCGATCCATGGTAATAGACCCGCTGTGAGCGTCCCACCACGAAGCGTGCTAACCAGAGGAGCAGTGTGCTTTGAAAACCAGCTTGAGCTGCTTTTGTCACCAGAATGGCGGGGTCGAGTGTGTCGAATGCGTTACTCAGATCCAATTGGATCAGGTCAGTTGGCGTGCCGCTATCCATGTTGGAACTGACATAATGTGCGACCGTGGCTAGGGCTGTCTCACAACTGCGATTGGGACGAAATCCGTGCTGAGAGGAAGCAAGAATGCTGTTCTACTCAAGGAAGGCTATAATGGAGCGATTGACTAGACGCTCGAAGGTCCTGCAAAGGATGGAGGTGATTGAGACTGGGCGATAGCTGGACATCTCACATGTGGGCTTCCCTCGGCCCTTGTGGACAGGGGTGACAAAGGATTCCTTCCATTTCTGGGGAACAAAGGCGTTGTCCACAAAAGACTGAAACATGAGTAGGAGGGAGTGGGATACGTGTGGGTAGATGAGTGTCAGGAAGGAAGGATCAACACAATCAGGGCCTGGATTTTGGGACGGCTTAATGAAACGCACGGCCTCGTTCAGGTCATCATGTGAGAAGGAGATGGTACTGATGGAGGCTGTAGGAGTAGTGACTCTGGTTTCTATCTCTTGGGCGAGGAGATCAGGGTCAAGAGAAGTGATAGAGCTATATGTCGATGAAAACTGCGAAGCAAATAACTGTGCTATCGATGAGGGTTCGGTTACAGGTACGGCGTTGTCCATGAAGCAAGGTTTGTGGGAAGTGGACTGAAAGCGCTTAATATACGACCAAAAGAGCTTGGGGTGCTCCTTAGCCTTGAGAGCGATTTTTTGTGCGTAATCATCATTGGCCACTTGGATGGTAGCCTTCATTGAGCGCTGGAGATCCTTGGCTTTCTTTAGTGTTACAGGGCACTTGAGCTGAGCAGCACGCTTAAATAAGGCTCGCTTGTGGCTGGCCATCTTAATAATATCTAGCGAAATCCAAGGCGGCCTTCGTCGACGAGCTTTCCTGGCGGATTGAGGTACACAGTCTGCTTGGATTGCTTGGATGAAGTCGCGCCACAGATCGAAGTTCGTGGAGCAGTCACTCCGGAGTCAGTGGTTAAGCACTGGGGAGCAAGATGAGCTAGCTCAGCCATATGGGCCAGGTCTGTCCTCCCGAAATGCCACAACGTTCGTGCCAAGTGACATTTGCGTGTTAGGGTCGTCGCATAAGAGATCACATGACAGAATGGTGGTCCCTGTGAGACCAGGAAGGACCTCGCAGGACGTGACCCGGCTGATGTTGCGGAAAAAGACGAGGTCTAGGAAGCTGGCCCGACCTTGCGATGAGTAAGAAGGATGCTGACAGACTTGATGTAGGTCTGCGGTGGTGACGGTAACAAGGAGCGAGTCATCGGCCACATCACTGGAGAGAGGATTGTCATGCTGCCACCAGTCAATGTGAGCGTTGAAGTCACCGATGAGCACTACATCAATGTATGGCTTAGTAGCTACTGTGGACAGAGCAGCACCAAGCAGCCTGTAGGAGCGATCTCGGAGCTTGGGCGGGCAGTAGACCCATCCAAAAAGAAGAGTCCCTCGGGGAAGGTGAAGCTCCAAGAAGATTGGTCGTCGTGCTCAAGGTCGTGTCTACGGTGCACGGAAATCCCTACAGGTGTAGCAACGAGGACACCCCCGCCTCGACCACGGCGATCCTTACGGAAGATGGTGTGGGAAGCGATATCCATGAGCTCACCGTCAAGCACTCCAGGGTCCAACCACGTCTCGGTGAGTAGGATAACTGTGTTGCGTGTAACTGTGTTGAGTAGGATAACTGTGTTGTACACTGCAGATCAACGAGTTTGTTTTTCACGCTCCGACAGTTGGTGTACCACAGATCCAGTGCCATGCGGGGTCTTCCCGGGGGGCCTGGAGTTGTGCTTGGGGGGGGGGGATGTTGTAGTACAATGACTCGGTGAGTGTGAGAGCTGCGGCTGCGGATCAGTGAAGAGGGAGTCGCAGAACTGAGGCAAAGAGCAAACGAGGCACAGCCAAGGGTAATTGCAGGAACCCAGTTTGAGATACTGAGCCATAGATAGATGCACGCAGCGACGATGAAACCAGCCGTCACAGGAATTGCAACATAGCGCAGCTTGATCGTCTCCGCGCGCGCAGCTTAATATGCAATAACAAAAAAAAGAAAGCTTCGTAATATACTCGCTCGTGCATGGTGGTAAATGGCGATAGAGTAGCTATTCTAGCCCTTTCATAATTGAAAAAAGCCAAGGTAACAATCCGATTGAGCGCGCGTCGATGGTAGAAAGTAGCTCGCGCTGATTTACTCCCGCTGACACCTTATTGAACGCAAAGAAAATTCCCAGTGGTAACTCGGAAGCAAACATTTTATTTTTGACACACTGTTTACGCAAACACCTCATTTTTGAAGAGTGGCTCACAATCCGTTTAAAACAAACCATTCTCAGTCATCGATGATGTTTTGCTACGCGACGCACCTGAGCTGGTGCTTTTTTTCTCACGAGAAAAAAAATTGTTTAAATTGTTCACAAACAGTTCAAACAGAAAGTTGTCAGACTTGGGTTATTCTCCGCTTAGTGACGCGCCTGAGCTGCAGGTGCTTCTTCCTTTCACGGGAAGACGCTCTATCTTTGTTGAGTGCCTTGGTGTAGCAGTGCAAACGGTTGACCGAGAAAGAATTTTGTAACTGGTTGGTAAGGCTGGGGCCACGCGGTGCACAGCCCAGTGTGACATCGTTTTCGCGCAGGCAGGAGACAAGCTCTCCCGAGCTGTAACTGTGCAGCGCGTTGTTAACTGACCCACATCAAAAAAAGCGGTTTCAAGGCCGTCTATACTAATGAGAAGAGCTTCTCCGAAGGGTAAATGAGGTCCTCATTGACGCAGAACTTGGTGAACATCGGCACCAGTTCGTTGGCTCGTCAAAGCATTCCTTGCACACAGACTGCAGGATTGTTTTGCGTGCAACATACCTTGTCATGGAGAAGACTAGCCGCGAGTCGCTCATCCTTGAAGGGCACTCATGGTCGGGGAGCATTGCGGATTCAAAAGAACAGACTGGGGGGGGGGGGGTAGGTGGTATGACATTATTTACACAGTAGCGCAGAAAAGCTCACGGACGGCGAAAGAAACAGACGGGGCACAGCGCTAACAACTGAGTGTTTGTCGCTTAAGGCGTCTGTGTCAGTTAAACTTGCTTGGTTGATTTGTTTGTGTGTGTTCCTTCTCCCTTCCTTTTGTGCGGTGATATATATATATATATATATATATATATATATATATATATATCCTGACACTCTTAAGTGCGTGCTAGGTTTACGCTTTAACAGATTGTGGGGCATCCAAGACGGGTCAAGAGGAAGACGACGTGCGGCAGGCTAGCTGAATCTTGACAGGCACTCAGAATTCACGCGCTCCCGCTCTGCGTTCTGACGCATGGTCGTTCGATTCCCGCGTTCCTGCGTTCGATCGCCGTAATAGCATCTCCTGCTTTGGGGGCTTGGGTCAAGTATCGGGTGGTATTTTCTTTGTTTACCTTGCCCTTTTACGTTGCTCTTTCTATTTCCGTTTGAAGACTTCGTATGTGTTTTTGAGTTAGTCAGCCTTGCTTGATGTCTGTCTCATCACCTGGCCTCGGGGCTTCCCCGTGGTCAGCCTCGGTAGCTCCCCAGGAGCTACCGCTTGAGTTATTTCTCCGCAGTGGAACCGGCAACGTTCCCGTGGCCATGGTGCCTACCGATGGGGGTATAATCAACATGAAGAACCCCAAGACGATTCAAGTGGAATTGCAGAAGGCGTCAACCCACTTCCGACAGATTACAGAGGTTCGCCAGGTCGGCAGGGGAGGTATATTATGTTGCTCGCCAGACCACAACTGTGCCAAGGAACTGCTAAATTGCTCAACGTTCGCATCACATCCGGTGAGATGTTTCGTCCCACCGCATCTTGCATGCTCTAGAGGCATTGTACGAGGTGTAGACGTCAGTTTAACCCCGGAAGAGATTTTAGAGATGGTTTCGGTGGCTGGTGTCATCTCCGTGTACCGGTGTAGCCGAGTGACTGACAATAAGAAGACTCCAACTGAGTTAATAATAATCACATGTGCTGGGACAATACGTCAGACAGAAATCAAAGTCTGGCCCCTAATATACAAGGTTGAAGCTCTGGCTCCACGCATTCTACAATGCGCCAGCTGTTGGCGATTCGGTCACAACGTGAGGGGCTGCAGATCTGCGCCACGTTGCCGTAATTGCGGTGACAACCACAATTTTAGTGATTGCTCGTCCGAAGAAGAGAAATGCTGTCTCTGTAGTGGTGGTCCCCCCGCTATGTACTCCAATTGTCCTGTGAGAAGGCAGGAACTTTAAATTATACAAGTAATCGCAAGGAGACGTTGCTCACGCCGTGATGCTGTTGCTGATGTCCAGGGAAGATCTAAGGGATATGCAGGAGTGACAGCCCGTCAACAAATGGTTGCAGACTCAACCCTTTCCGATGCTATTGCGATAGCTGTCGAAAAAGCACTGTCAAAAGCTATGAAACGCCTAACATCAAACCTGTCGGAGACTCTAGCTCATGCGATGACATCTCAAATGATTCAGCTTTTTAGTTATGTAGTGAGTTCTAACACTAGCTTACAGACTCCTCCACATCCCCTTACATCAAACGCTGGGCAGCTAATAGATCCCTCGCCAATCATTTTAGAAAACGTTGAAAATACAAGGCAATCAACTATAACTCAGCAGACCGACAACAGATGCTTCTCTGGATCAGTGTCGGAAAACAACCAGGATGTAGAAATGGATCTTCCGACGCTTAAACACACAAGATCACCTAATGATAATTCATCCACCTCTGTCCCGCACTCAAAAACTAAAAAGTTGTTAAAGATTCCAGGACAGATGCTTCAAGTTCTATCCCTCAATCAAAACCCACTAAACACGGTAAAGACAGTCTTTCGAAGAGAGATTTTTTAAAAGACAATATTTTAGAGCAAGTGATTTCTAAAGTAGGCATTAAATAATCATAGGTGTTTTAAAGGTATTACAGTGGAACTGCCGCTCCATTATTTCTGCAGCTACAGATTTAATATATTTTTGTTCACAATTTTCTCCCGACATTATTCTTTTGCAGGAGACTTGGCTCTCAAATGGCCAAGATTTCCACATAAGAAACTATCGTTTATTTAGATTGGACCGTCCATCGAGAGGCGGAGGACTTGCGTTCTTGATAACAACTAAAATATGCCAGAAAGCAAACATATCATATCAGTATATGTCTACGGAGTGCGAGATATTAGCATTAGATGTAACTATTCCTGGTTGTTACCCGTTTTCTTTAGTTAATGTATATTTTCCCGCAGGTGTTCAAGACATTAGATTTCTTGATACCATTGTAAAATCTTGTAGGAAAGAAATTGTGATAGCGGGAGACTTTAATTCGCATCATGTGGCTTGGGGTTTCAGAACAGGCTCATGTGGAAAGTGATTGTTGGATTTGGCTAATAATCAAAATTTTTGCTGCCTAAATACGAAAGCAGTTACTTTTATTCAAGGCCTTTATAAATCAGCATTGGATCTGACATTTGCCAGTTCGGGGATATCCATCACTTCCTGGTCAACAGTCGACTCTGCCCCAAACAGTGACCATCTACCCATTCGGTTTGATATTGTGTGCCCTCTTACTTCTTTAGAGTCTCCGGCGCGCATTTTTGTCAATTACCAGAAATTTCAGAGTATCTTGAAAGCGACCGTCAACTCCCAGATAACTGTGCCGGATGACATCAAAGCCATGAGCCTTTACGCTATATTAAAAAGTTCCTATAAAAGGTCTCAGTTTAATGTTACCAATGATAAAAGTACTCACTCTCCTTGGTGGAATTCGGAGTGCACGCGGGATTATAGACGACGAAAAGCCGCTTGGAAAAAACTACTTCACAATCAGTCTCCGAATAACTGGAGTGATTATAAGTTTGCAGCTGCCACATTCAAGAGAACAGTATCACATGCCAAAGACAAATATGATGAAAAACATCATGCATTCCTCTCTAAGCCTAACAACAAAAAAGCTCTGTTCAGATTTCTTCGGTATAGAAAGTTTATACCAACACCAGCAAATACTGCGTCGGTAATTCTTTCACCACGCGAGATATCTGCTTCATTAGAATTCATAGCAAAGGGCTTAGCACAACGCTTAACATCATGTTTGCCAAATGGGCCATTAAGACCTCCCATCGCGGATGACTTTGTGGAAGTCACAATGCCAGAGCTTTCCAATATCGTTAAATCTTTGCCTGCCTCAGCCCCAGGTCCTGATGGCATTTCCAATGTCATGGTAAAAGTTTTGTTTGCAATGTCTCCTGAGGAACTTCTGAACACAGTAAATTATTCTCTAAAAATGCTTGGATTCCTCAAGAATGGAGGACAGCCAAAATAATTCCGCTACTTAAAAATCAAGGAGCTGGCTACAATCTTGACAATATTCGGCCTATTTCTCTTACGTCAAATATGGTAAAACTTATTGAAGGAGTTCTATATGATCGCATGATGGATCATATATCTAAAAATTCGTTACTGAGCCCAAGTCAAATAGGTTTCCGACCTAGTCTCTCCATTTGGTGTGCGCAAGTAGACTTGGAAAGCCGTATCCAACTTGCTCGGAATAGAAAAGAATTGAGCGCTTTAGTGACTCTTGACGTGGCGAAAGCTTATGACAGTGTCGAGTACCCACTACTACTGGAGAGATTACAGTCCTACAATTTTCCGAAATATATAACGACATGGATTTTTGCATTTCTAAGAGACAGAAAATTTTATTGTTTTCAAAACGGCTTTTCTTCAACAAAGTTCGATCAGACAAAAGGGGTGCCCTAGGGTTGGTAATATCGATGAACGATTAATCGATTAATTGATTAAAAGTATCCCGCAAAACGATTAATCTTCATCGATGTCCACCTTTCATTTAACCGACTTAATCGATTAGGCCTGTTCGTTTATTGTTCTGGAGAGTTCGACAGGAGTGGCACGAGAATTTCGAAATCTTACTGCAATGGCGGTCCACGAGCAGTGTCTGTGCCGCTGGCGTAAAGCGACTGTCGACTGTCTTTCCGATTCCAGAGTGATGCCGAGCCGAGCGCTTCCCCTCTCTTCCCGACCCCACCGCACACGCCACCACGCCGCGCGAAGCCGGGGAGGCTTGCAATGCCCCCGCAATTCAAGGCGCACTTTAGCAACCGAGTCGTTGATCGTAGGACCACTCCCAATCCACTAGGTAAATGTGTTTCACAGCATGCGCGCCGGCTTAGACCATGTATTTGGCATAGCGATAAAGTCCCGTATTCTCGCATGCTGGTTGGGTGCCATTCAAAGTAGGTGTCGGTTTCACCCAAACATGCCAGCCAATTGATTTTCCTTCGCTCTGAAGAAAATATTATGTGGTTTAAAATCCTAAACCACTGACTTTCTTTTCCCCTGTGTACATGGCAATTTCTTGCATATCTGGAAGCGATCAAGCTCATCGCGCTCTCCTTACTTTTCTGGACTTAACCAACTTAAGTTCACGTTTTTAACTTATAGACTGGTTCTTCTATTTAACGTTTTTTAGTAGCGTGAGCTGCAGTGACCTGCTGTGACCGGCCCTACTGTGTGTGAACTGTAAAGTGTGTTCTACGTTATTCTTTGAGATTTGTTATCTCTTTCTTTCCTCTTTCCTTCCCTTCTTCCTATCTTCCATTTCTATGTTTCTGTCTCCTCCTTTCTGAAGAGTAGGCAGGCGTTGTGCCCCTTCCGGTGGCGGTTGCCAGCCTTGCTCCTCGCTTTCCCTTTCTTGTGTATGTGTTTTCAAATCAAATCAAATAATAATAATAATAATAATAATAATAATAATAATAATAATAATAATAATAATAATAATAATAATAATAATTCAGTTGGACTTCACCATTCACTTTTGCCATTTTTCTTAATTCTTCTTTAACTGTGCTGTAATGGGATTCACTAGTGCAATCCAGCTTATTAAAGCGAAGCTTGATATGTCTATAGTCGGATACAAGTTAAGTCTGCAGTGAAGCCTCGCCCACCAGGTCATAACCGCCAGCCACTGTTCCTCCACGAGGCTGCAAATAGTTCGTACTTCAAAGTGTCCCTGTTACCCAAATAAGGCGGTAACCACAAAAATAAAATTATAAACACGCAATTTTATACGTTTTCACCCAACAATTATAGTGGAAAGTACAAGTGCGACAAGTACAGTCGTATCAAGTATGACGCCATTTTGAACACATCGCATGAGACGATTTTGTTTGCTTCTGATATTGGCTGGCGGAGTAACACAACCCCGCGCGGTCCACCTGCCATTTTTGCCAACTGCTGTTTTTAAAGTTGTATCCTACTATAGGCGAAATCGTACATGGCTAGGCGAAATCGCCTGTGTACACAAAACTATCATCACCAGCATTGGCTCGAGCGTCGTCGTCTTCTTCCGCAGCTGGCTTGTTGGCTCCCCTCGGGTTGTGCTCGTGCTCGGCATGCGCTGTTGCCACTGCTGCCGCGTTCGTCGTCGTTGTCTTCTTCCATAGCTAGCTGCGTAGCCGCTAATCATTCCAGCGTAGAATTTCACTTCTCTTTTGTCGTCGTAATGGGGAGGCCGCGTTTACGGGGATGAGCCATTGCTTAAGGGGGTATGAGACATTCATTGTCTTACGTGACGGGCAGATTTAATTTTTGGAGCAATTTAATTTCGAAGAATCGCAAGCGGCAGTGGCGGGCGAATGCTGCTAACCACGCCGCCGAGCAAACTCGAGACATCGAACGCAAGCGACAACGGCGAACTGCGGGCATACGGTCAGTGACGTTCTCTCCGTCACAGCCGAACGTGTGTGAACCTCATATTTGAGAAATACTTTAATGAACCCTCGGGATTAACCTAGTGGTAAACACGGGGGCCGCACGTTCCAGGTTCGCTGGTTAACCATCTTCACGGAGTGGTAGGGCCGACGAATTTTTCATTCTGGACTAAGTGCCCTTTTATAACTTATATTGTTTGTCTTGTCAAAAGCCACTAGTGCCAAAATAGTTAGTCTTTAACAAGGTAAAGATTACCTTTATCAAAGGTTTATACACTTGTGTTTCAAACTTGGTTCCACCTCGAAGATTAAAACAGGGCCCTACAATAGTAGATAACTGCGTTTGAGCCTTTTTGAAAGTGCGCGGCAAAAATTTCGATTAATCGATGAAAACCCTGCATCGAAAGCGATTAATCGATCAAAGGCTAAAACGATGAACGTATAATCGTTAATCGAATAAAATAATTAATCGACCATCCCTAGGGTGCCCCAGGGGGCTGTTCTGTCTCCTGTACTATTTAACCTTTTGATGAGTTCAATTCCACTACGCCGGGAAGTTTATCTCTATGTCTATGCAGACGACATCGCATTTTTCGCGAGAGCAAGAGACATAAATTCCCTTTACATGTCCTTGCAAGCGTACCTATGTATTCTAGAGAAGTGGCTTCACACCCTTCACCTGTCATTAAACGCAAACAAAAGTGCAGTCCTTGTCTTTCCGCTTTCCGGGCTGATACATTTATCATTAGTATATGATCAGAGAACCATCCCACAGGTAGAGTCACTTAAGTACCTGAGTATCACATATGATGAAACACTTAACTGGCGTTCTCACATAGAAAATATTGCAACGAAAGGGGCACGAGCTGTAGGTTTATTACGTAGAATCAGTAACCGGCGTTCTGGTATGCGAAGTGACACATTAATTATGATCTACCGTATTTATGTACGACCGATTCTAGAATTTGGCTGTGTTTTGTTTTCCGGAAGTGCAAATATAAAATAAGACCACTTCTTCATTTAGAAAGAGAAGCTCTTCGATTATGTTTAGGCCTGCCTAAATTCGTTGCTATTAACGTGTTATACAAGGAAGCACGATTACCTTCTCTTCACACGAGATTCCGCATGCTTACGGTTCAAACCTACTTAAGGACTTATGAATCTCCTCTTAGACGTACAGAATATATATTTTAATGAACCAAATTTATTTTTTAAGAACACGTGGCCCCGGTTACATACCCCGCAGGTTGTATTTGTGCAGGCACAATTAGCACCTTTAAATGTTCGCATTAGGAAAATCATTCCGTTTGATAGGTCCACATTGTCCCTTAAAATAGAATTTGCGGACATTTTCCCCAATAACGCAAAACTACTACCACCAACATATTTGAATGCCCTTTTGAAAGACTATTTGGCCCATTTCCCAATAAATGTAATAGCGACTGATGCTTCCTCGTGTGAAGAGAAGGCAGGCGTGGGAATTTATTCACCATCCCTCGATTGGTCTTTTTCACTTCGCCTGCCACATTACACATCCGTTTTTCAGGCCGAACTTCTGGCAATAGTTCTTGCATTGCGAAAGTTATCGCTAATTTACAAAAGTTGTTATCGTCACAGATTCCCTTTCTGTATGCAGCGCGCTTAACGCGTCTACAAATTCGACAGCTTTGAACACGTTTTACACATTAGCTCCATCCCACTTAAGGTTAGTTCATTTAGTATGGGTACCACGCCACCGAGACATCTAACTTAATGAAATAGCTGATTCTTTAGCATGAGCTTCTTTCAAAGGTCCAGCAATATCTGTGCTGCCGGCAACTGCGCATATCACCGCAGCCAGATATAGACAGTTTTCTTTGAGCGAAGACAAGAAAAGCCTCGCGTTAGCAAATTCTACAGATTTTATACATCTAAATTATTCTTGGAACCGACAGTGGTGTCCTAACCGGCAATTCGAAGTAACATTTACAAGGCTGCGTTGCCGTATTCCACAACTAAATCTTTACTTGCACAGATGTGGTCTGGCGGCATCCCCATTATGCTACCTCTGTAATGAACCAGAATCCATCGATCACTTTTTATTATCGTGTCGGTGCTTTTCAGTCATCGACAACGATGTTTGGAAATTCCACTTCGAAATCTAGGACTGCCTTTAAGCAGTCCAGTTATACTCTCACTTGGAGCCACGGTCTTAGGATATGGCCACGGGAATGTTTGCCGAGCAATTTATAATTTTCTTTGTGACACAAAAAGATTGCCTTATTAATATTTTCCCCATCTTTCCATGATTGATTTACTTATCCTTCAATAAATTATAGATTTATAAAATTCAAAAAGTAATGTCAAAAATCACAATTATATTAGTACTAAGATTATTATTCAAAATTTACGTCTCTCCTTTACTGTATTTAATTAATTATGAAATTCATATTAATACTCCTATCTAGGTAAGGCTGACTAACTTAGTATAGACTACTTCATCCAGGGGCGTAGCCAGGGGGGGGGGGAGTTGGGGGGGTTCAAACCCCCCCCCCCCCTTTACCCACCCTTTGTTCTCGTCGCTTCGCGCTGACATCATTCATGAAACCGGTGCTACTGTCACAATTTCATTCCTGGGCGCTTCCGTTTGGGTTGGCAATTTACAGCGAATCATGTCTGCATATGGAAAAAACTGTCACGGTGTTTGTCAAGTCTTTGGCACTCTGTGAAGTTTTGGGCGAGAATGTGGCGGCCGCATTCTGAAGCAACAAATGAAGCAACAATTGCGGCAGCCGCATTTTAGATGATGGCGAAAACGCTCGAGGCCCGTTTACTTAGATTTAGGTGCACGTTAAAGACCCCAGGTGGTCGAAATCTCTGGTATACATTTCCGCCGCTTCCCTTCAGGTGCCGGTTAGGCCGCGCTCGCGCAGGATCTTAGGCTACGTTCACACTTGGTCTCGAAGCTGTCGGAAGCGGCAAAATCTTACAAAAATCCGCCCGCCTAGGGGGCAAAACAGGCAGAAAAATAGGCTGCGAGCCAAATCGGTCTCGGTCCGATTTTTTTTGCCATGGCGAAGCGGAAACTCGGCGGAAAGTCGTTCAGCTTCACTGGAAACTACCCTAGCATGTAAACAACCGGTCGTAAAATTGAACATGGCACCAAAAGTGTAGGCTGTAATGCTGATCGACGCGATCAAGAACCAGCCCTTGCTCTACGACAA
The DNA here is from genome assembly GCF_013339745.2 of Dermacentor silvarum. Lineage (NCBI taxonomy): Eukaryota > Metazoa > Arthropoda > Arachnida > Ixodida > Ixodidae > Dermacentor > Dermacentor silvarum. The sequence continues at coordinate 263,547,541 of NC_051154.1, read as the reverse complement.
GAGTGGCTATAAAAGGTACTGTCAGCAATACTCGCGATAGTATTCAACGTCACGCGACCGGAGGTGTGGCAACGAAGCCTTGGCGTGACCCAACTTCTCGCGCTTTTGCAAAGCCAGGCGAACCCACACCGCCGTTTCCGAGGTGTCCGCGTCTTCCGTTTATTCATTGTCCATTTCTAGAAAACAAGTAGGTAGAAGTATAAAAGCCATTTCTTCTTCCACTTCCACGGCAGACAATAGTTTGGCAGATTCCTCGCTGGCGCTCCATAATTCTCCTCGCACGTGTACGGTATGTTGCAGAAGTCGCGGGGTGCTTTTCTCGTCGCGACGATAGACTGGGAGCGTAGGTCTCACGTAGGACGCGCAGGCTTTGGCGAGCCTCAACACAAGGGTCAGCCCGGGTTTTAGCTGTGGTGTTCCCGCTGCCCCTTTGGTGTCCTGGAGGCGCCGACAATACGAAATGATGAAATGTTATTACAACTTGTAAATAAAAGCTATTAAAGAAATATTTTCACGCCTAGGCACCAACCTGTGACTCAGCGCTACCGCGCCCGTGTGAGGAGAATCACGGAACGCCAACGAGGAATTGACCGAAGGTCGCAGATGACACGCGAAGTTGCGTAAAATGATCACTTTTGATGACGGTATGTGGGTCAAAGAATGAACATACCGCTCGAAATAATGCGATAATGAGCGCCACCACGCCGACAAACGTATACGCAGACGAGATGGATCTGGACGAAAACGGCAGCGGCGGCCGCGGCGATAGCAAAACAATTGTGAACAACTTGGACAGGCGCGGAAAAAATTTTTCGGCCGCTTTGGCCTTTCCGCCCGCTTGCCGCTTCCCAAGTGTGAACGTATACGCTTAGTCTGCGCGAGAAACGTCTCTTGTTTGCGATTGCGCCCCTACAGAAGGCTGGTAATTACTGTTGTGTTGTTGAATCCCAAACCAGCAATTACGGAAGGCTGGTAGTTGCTGTTTTGTTGTGCAATCCCAAACCAGCAATGTCCACACGAAGGGGTTGATGACAGCAGTGAAATTCCACCGACTCGCAACAGAATGCACGAAACAGACAGTCGACAAGCATGAATTACTGCTGTGCGCAGTACAGCGTAAGTAAACTCTTGTTGCAGGCGCTGACAGTTCACGTCGGAGTTCCCGCGTCCTGTCCTGAGAAATTGATTATGTGCACTATGCACTGAACAAGACCGGAGTTCATTCCTGCATCACTAGTACACCAATCAGTCGAGATTCTGTGAGGTACAAGGCCGCTTCATGTTTGCACCGGCGTAAGTGAAGCAGAAATGAGTTGCACGCACTACTTAAAATGTGTACACATGCCATATCTATGCTGTGCGGTGAAATATTCTTTACAATTCTGAATCTGTTGACGTAAAGGCCAATGACGGCTGCACGCTCGCACACAGCGGAAGACACAGCGGCCCATGCACTTGCCGCAGGAAATGCAACCCTCTCGTATGAGGGAGCAGGGCGACGAAAGCTTCAAAAACAAAAAAAGCATTACGCGTTTTTGCGCGTATTTAAGTTTTCTAGCGCAAAGACGCAGCGAACAAGCTATTGCTATGGGAGTAGGTATAGCCATGGTCACACGTGCATTTTCACGCGTATAGCCGTCCTTGACTTGTGAAACGCACTTCGCCTCGACGAGGACAACGCCATCTACGCTTAACGGAAATTAACAATTAATGATGTCTTCTCCGATCGCACGGGTCGTCTCAATGATGCGTTTTCGAAGACTGATCCATTCAGGGGCACGATGAGAGACCGTTGCTCCAAACGCCCACTGTACCTGTCGTACTTACTGTATTTACTGAGCTTACTTTACTTTTTACTTAATTTCTTCACAAGCACATGCGTACGCGAGGGGGGGGGGGGTCCCATGTCTTTGATATGCATGTATAGAGTCTGCTTCAACTACCGATATTTATTATCGGTCACGTGACGTAGAGGAAAGCAGAAGCTTGCCCCCCCCCCCCGAAAAAAATTTCTGGCTACGCCCCTGACTTCATCCTTTTTAATTTATTTATTTTAATTTATTTTAAATTTCTATCATAATGGAGATACCGCCAGGGGGCCGAGGAGCACAGTCGTACCTCACATGGGCTCCTGCTTTTTCGCTATTTTGTGCGGAACATTGCTTGGACACTCAGTGAATTTGGTAACCTCGGATTCCTAAAGTTGCAAGGCATCGTTTGACGCCAGCCACGACACAGTGAGTAGACCTTTACTCGAATAATCGAGCTCTGAACATTCTGTGACCGTGCGCTGTGAACATTCTGTGACCGTGGCGCGAGCGGGAGACCAGCGGCTCGCGCCTGCAGGCCCGCGGTGCTCGCACAGTAGGAGTAAATCACGCAGAAGCAGCGTCTGAGGCGAAACGCCCACGCTTTTCTGGAAACACAGATGGCGAACGCTTTACAAGAAGAGCCGACTACGGCGCGAATGGAGTTGACCGGGGCTAACTCTGATACCATACCACAGTGGACATACGACGCCAATAGCGGCAAAACTACGGGTAAAGCCCACATCGAGTGGTTACAGGTTGGTCGTAAAGGCAGATCAGCCAAAGAAGACAATGAATCCACCGAAAAAAAGAGCTATAGAAGTCCTGAACCCAGACCCCAAACCTCAAGCGCAACAACCACTGCCACAGCGTCAACGCATTCTGAGGATGCGACCCTTTCCTACTGACGACTTCAAAATCGTCTTCCGCCCTCAAGCAGGACTTGACCTCTCGAAACATACACTCATCGCAGTGACACATGCCATCGGAAGATCTAGTGGTTTGGTCCAGCAAGACTTCTACGATAACGTCCGTATACAAGTCCAGAAACTAGAGAATGTGATCATCGCGAGCACGGCAAGTACGGAACGAGCTTCCAAACTGCAGCATATCAACACCATACAACTCGGCGGAACCGTCTATCAAGTAAATCCCCACATTCGACACCCAGACGGTGTGTGCCGTGGAGTGATATACGGCCTCGAACCGGGTACAAGTCCCGCGGAGATTGTTGCCGGCCTTCGAGTGGACTCAAGATACACGGTTCTCGGCGCACGCATGCTAGGATCTTCAACAGCCGCGGTTATCACCTTCGACGGACAGCACGTCCCTTATTACGTAACGTACCAGAGCGGTGACTACAGATGCAAGCCCTACCGAAAATCCGTCCAATACTGCAGAACCTGTGGCGCCATCGGACACCGACAGGATATCTGTCCTCAGCCAAGGGCCAAGTTCTGCTACACATGCGGGCGCGATGGGGTCACGGAAGAACATGACTGTCACCCGAAGTGCAAGATTTGCGGCGGAGACCACGAAACGGCAGGCAAGGAATGCAAGAAGAAACTCCGTAACAACCCGCCCCCCTACCAAGTAAGAAGACAGCAGCTTGATAACGCTCGCGCCCGAGAGAATCACTGGAGTTCAAGCACCGAAGACTTCCCCGCGCTAGTTACCACCTCGGACAGCTCACAGGGGCCCTCGCCTCAACAAAGACCTGGCCGTAGACGCTCTCGCTCTATCCTAAGATCGCGCTCTACATCCCGCTCTCGGTCACGGTCTCGCTCCGTTAGGCGAATCACTTACGTCGCCGCGGCGAACGGAAGCAGTGCCTCGAATTCCTCACGCAACACGAGCAGTTCGGACGAGACAGCGACTATACGGACCCTCGAACATAAAGTACAGGATCTACAGAGGACGGTACAACAACAACCGGTAGCCGAGTGCAACACGCCAGAACTCGAGGACAGAGTAGCGAAGAGAGTAGAAGAAAGCATACTAAAACAGGTAGAAACCAGAATAATGAAGCGGGTAGACGAACGGCTGCAAGCATATGAAGCGAAGATTCTCGACCTTGTTGAACGACGCCTTCAAGTCTTCGAGGAAACCCTCACTACGAAGCTTCTCGCATCAGCAGACAGAACCATACAGACAGTGATAACTAAAATCATGGAAAAGGTAGAGCCACTAACCCGTACGGTCACCACACTCGACGCCAAACTGGATGGCTTCATGGCACAACAACACAACTTCATGACCTATGCTTACAAGAATTTCGTGACTCATGAACATCTGGTGGAGCAGTTGGGAACCAAACGCAAAGGACGGAAGACAGTGCGAGTGGAATCCGCAGAGGATTCTAGCTCGACACCACCAAACCACCTACTCCAGGTGGAGGACAACCACCAACATGGCGGCTCTCAAACGTAGACACACCGAGTCGCTTCCCACCCTCCGCATTTGGCACTGGAATTGCAGATCCTATAGACCCCGCTCGGCCAACTTGCAAGAATATCTCAAAACAAACAATCCTGATATAATCGCGTTACAGGAAACCAACACCAAGAAAATAAAGCTCCCCGGCTACACCACTGTGGCACACACTTCCCGCACCGCAATTCTTGTCAAGAGGACACTAACCGCACAGCCGCACGAAATTGAAGACACTGGAATCGAACACACCATAGTGGAGGTGTTGCCGACTCGCAAGAATCAACAGAGCCTATACCTGGTCAACCTCTACAGCCCACCGCGAGAGCAGCTACTCCACTACGACCACTTCGTCCGGGAGCTTCGCAAGAGCGTTAACGGTAACCGGCTTGTTGTAGTGGGGGACTTTAACGCCCCACACGCGGCCTGGGGCTACCCCAATACCACCAAGAAAGGGGCACGGGTTCACGACGCCGCACAACAGCACGGCCTTACGCTATGGAATGACCTGCTCCAACCAACACGAGTGGGCAACAGCGTGTCGAGGGACACCAATCCTGATCTCACGTTCAGCCGAGACGTGCGAAAGGCCACGTGGACCCGACTCCCAGACACGCTAGGGAGCGATCACCACATAATTCAAATCGAGGTTGAACAATCTCACCGCGCGCCCAAGACAGGAAAGGCGCGACTCACTGACTGGAACGCGTATAGGAATGAGCTTGACGACGTTTCGGACATTGAAGACATTGAAGCTTGGCTATACGGTATCGTGGGTGCGGCTGACGGCCACACTAGGACGATTCATCTAGACGAGGACAATCCAGCGGTCGATAATCACCTACTGCACTTATGGGAGGCTCGGCGATCGCTTCTCAAACGATGGCGACGGCAAAAGCTCAACCGCAAGCTCCAGCGCCGAATTGCCCTATTAAGCACGCAGGCACAGGAGTACGCTGAACAGCTAGCGAGCCAGAACTGGCGATCCTTCTGCGACCAACTTCAAGGGACGCTCAGCACAAAGAAAACTTGGCATATACTTCGAGCACTGGTTGACGACACCCACACCAAAACCCAACAAAGACATACAATTCACCGGCTAATCCACAACTATAGCGGCACAGAGGATCAGCTTCTCCAAGAACTTCAGACGAAGCTACACGGTTCAGCTAACCCGCACACCACTGCCACCAACCTTTCCACCACCAGGGAGTACGAAGGAGCGTCCAACGAAGAGCTAGACCGGCCTTTCACACAGGCAGAGTTACAGGCGGCCCTCTCTAGATTAACACGCAATACGAGCCCGGGCAAAGACAGAGTCACCAACAAGCACCTTCGACAGCTACCCCCTCGGGCGTTGGCGGCTCTCCTTCGGTACTATAATGACTGCTGGATTAAGGGCGAGCTACCAACAGCCTGGAAACACTCGGAGGTGACCATGGTACCCAAGCCGAACAAACCCATCTCCATCGCAAATCTCCGCCCCATCTCCCTTACGTCCTGCGCCGGGAAACTATTTGAACACATGGTCAACGAGCGGCTCACCACACATCTCGAGGACAACGATCGCTATCCACACACCATGTTCGGCTTCCGCCAGATGCTCTCCACGCAGGACGTCCTCTTCCAGCTAAAGGAAGATATTCTTGACCATTTGAGCAAACACAGCAAGTCATCCATTCTAGCTCTAGACGTAAAGGGCGCCTTCGATAACGTGAGCCATGAAGCCATTCTCCGTAACCTAGAAGATATCGGCTGCGGTGCCAAAACATACGCCTACATACGCGCTTTCCTCACCAACCGTACGGCCACGGTGGGAATTGCCAATCTCCGGAGCAAGACATTTCACCTACCTAATAGGGGTACGCCGCAGGGTTCGGTAATCTCGCCACTCCTCTTCAACGTGGCCCTCCTCAAACTTCCCCGCCTCCTAGACACCATCCCAGGGATATTTCATGCTCTATATGCAGATGATATCACACTGTGGACGAGAGGCGCGAGCACGGGTGAACAGGAGGACCGTCTTCAGGAGGCGGTCAACATCATCGAACGGTACCTGAATACCTGCGGCCTCCACTGTGCCCCGGATAAATCCGAGCTATTAGTACTCGCGGCACGCACCCGGGGCCGGCCCCCAAGCCACGACGCACCGGACCCACAAGTCCTTCTTCAGGGAGTCCCGATACCGAAGGTCGACTCACTTCGAATCCTCGGACTCCATATACACAAGGACGGGTCCGGCTCCGCCACACTCCCTAGACTACAGAACACTGTGGCACAGCTGACTCATCTGATACGACGCGTGGCAAATCGCCGCAATGGCCTCAAAGAGCACGACACCTTGCGAATGATACAAGCCCTCCTGTACAGCCGAATTACATACGGAACTCCTTACCTCAACCTGAAGACAGCCGAGAAACAAAAGCTAAACCTCCTAATACGAAAGGCCACGAAACTCGCCCTAGGACTGCCAGCAACCGCCTCCACTGACCGATTGCTTCGCATGGGAGTTCACAACTCCTGGGAAGAACTTGCGGAAGCGCACCTCATCAACCAGATCGAGAGACTCAAGATCACAACCACAGGCCGAGCAGTCCTCCGACGCACAGGATACGCAATCAACCTAGAACTTGATGGCGAACGTAAGGAAAAGATCATGTCGAAGCTCCGAGATTGCCTACAAGTTCATCAGATACCTCGGAACATGCATCCAGAACACCATCGAGGCAGACGGCTCTCCAGGGTAAACGCCATCAGACAAAAGCACCGTAACGACCCGCAGGCGCGCTACGTGGACGCAGCCAAGTATCCGGGCCGAAACGCTTTCGCCATCAGCGTCACAGACTACAGGGGAACGACACTGGCGTTGGCTACAATTCTCGCCAAACACGCGGACACAGCAGAGGAGGCCGCTATAGCACTCGCCACCCATACAAGCGACGATGCCATAGTGGTCTTCACCGACTCTCAAACAGCGGCACGCAACTACATGAAGGGCAGGATCTCCGTCAAAGCGATAAACATACTGAAACGTGGCGACACTCCTCCCCCCTACACCTGCATCATGTGGGTTCCGGGACATGAGGGACTCGAGGGGAATGAAGCGGCACACACCGCGGCCCGCGCAAGCGTCAACCGGGCCTCCCCGCACGAGATTTTCGACATGTCCCACCCACCCAAATCAGCGGAGGAAACGGAATCAATACCGCAAACTTATCAAGCGCTACTGCAGCACTATCGGCTTGGACGCAGGGTATACCCCCCACCACATCCAAAACTAACGAGAAACGAAGGTACCGACTACAGGCGACTCCAGAGCAATACCTTCACCCACGGAAGCTTACTGCATCATTTCCACCCGACGATATACAGCTACACCTGTCCACACTGCAACGTGCCAGACACCTTGGCACACCTCCTACTGCAATGCAAGCACACCCGAGCAAGCATTACAACGACACAACCAATAGCAGCAGACGCAGACCCAACCCTCCTCGCAGAGACGTGGGAGGCTGCGATCTTCAAGCCGGACCTAGTCGACCAGCGCGAACTCGTCGCCCGGGCCCGGAGGGCGATCCAAGCCAGAGGGTTCCTGGAATAAGGGACCCTCCCACCTCGACTGGCAACTAACTCACTGTTTCAAATAAAGGTTTATTCATTCATTCATTCATTCTATCATAATACCACCCGGTTCGTGGCCTATCCCCCACAGTGGGTTGTGCCATTGATTGAGGTATCATCATCATCATCATCACTCAGCTTCGAATATGTTTAGGCCTGCCTAAATTTGTTGCTAATAATGTGTTATACCAGGAAGTGCGCTTACCTTCTCTTCACACGAGATTCTGTATGCTTACGGTTCAAACCTACTTAAGGGCTTATGAATCGCCTCTTAGACGTACGGAATATATATTTATTAGTGAACCAAATTCATTTTTTGAGATCACGTGGCCTCGGTTACCTACGCCACGGGTTGTATTTGTGCAGACACAATTAGGACCTTTAAATGTTCGCATTAGGGAAATCATTCCGTTTGATAGGTCCACATTGTCCTTTAAAATAGAATTTGCGGATATTTTCCCCAATAACGCAAAACTGCTGCCACCAACATATTTGAATGCCCTTTTGCAAGATTATTTGGCCCATTTCCCAATAAATGTAATAGCGACTGATGCTTCCTCGTGTGAAGAGAAGGCAGGCGTGGGAATATACTCACCATCCCTCAATTGGTCTTCTTCACTTCGCCTGCCAGATTACACATCAATTTTCCAGGCCGAACTTCTGGCAATAATTCTTGCATTGCGAAAGCTACCGCTACATGTTACAAAAGTTATTATTGTCAAAGATTCCCTTTCTGTAAGCAGCGCGCTTAACGCTTCTACAAATTTGACAGCATTAAACAAGTTTTATACATTAGCTCCTCCCCACTTAAAGTTAGTTCATTTAGTATGGGTACCAGGCCACCGAGACATCCAACTTAATGAAATAGCTGATTCTTTAGCACGAGCTTCTTTAAAGGGTCCGGCGATATCTGTGCTGCCGGCAACTGCGTATATCACTGCAGCCAGATATAGGCAGTTTTCTTTGACTGAAGACAAGAAAAGCCTCGCACTAGCAAAATCAACAGACCTTATACACCTAAATTATTCTTGGAATCGACAGTGGTGTCCCAATCGGTAATTCGAAGTAACATTTACAAGACTGCGTTGCCGTATTCCACAACTAAATTTTTACTTGCACAGATGTGGTCTGGCGGCATCACCATTATGCTACCTCTGCAATGAACCAGAATCTATCGATCACTTTTTATTATCCTGTCGGCGGTTTTCTAATAATCGACAACGATGTTTAGAAATCCCACTTCGTAATCTAGGACTGCCGTTAAGCAGTTCAGTTTTACTCTCACTTGGAGCCACGGTGTTAGGATATGGCCACGGGAATGTTTGTCGAGGAGGAGGAGGAGGAGGAATAAACTTTTATTGTGGAACCAGCACTTTAAGATGGCCGCGGCCTAAGCCTCCCATGTGGGGACGTCGAGGGCTTGCCTCACCGCCGCCTCACGGGCGTGCTGGGTCGCCCAGGTTTGGTCGTCGAGGGCGGAGCTCCGCAGAGCCTCACGCAACCTCGACGATAGGGTCGTGGTGTTAGTTTGTGTGTACTGTGCTGGGCACTCCCACAGCATATGCGGAAGCGTAGCCGGGTGAGTGCCACAGCACCGGCAGTGGGGGGTATTGTAAACTTCAAGGAATATAAGGTGGAGGCGGGCGGGTGAAGGGTACGTATTTGTTTGTAGCAGACGCATGGTGGTAGCCTGCGCCCAGCTGAACGTGGGGTGAGGTGGGGGGAAGGTTCGGCGACTAAGGTAAAATGCCTTAACGAGATCGTTATAAGCAGTCAGATTATCCCTGGTGTCCAACTCGTCTCCAGTGTCTCCGACGCGGTTGACTAGGCCTCGCGCAATGGAGTGGGTGACCTCGTTGAGGTTGGGGAGGTGTGGGTGGACAGTGCCCGCGTGGGCCGAGATGCATGTCAGGGAGATCATGCTTTCTTTAGAGTGTGGTGCCTGGCGGAGGATACGAAGAGCTTGAGAAGAAATGCGGCCTTTGCTGAAGTTAGTGACGGCTGAGCGAGAGTCACACACGATGGTGTGACAGGTGGGATCTAGAGTGGCCAGGGCGATGGCCACTTCTTCAGCCGTTTCGGCAGTGGGGGTAGTGACGCTGGAGGCGTGGTGTAGGACTCCATCGCGTGTGGCGACGGCCACAAATCGTGTGCCATAGGAATATTGGGTTGCATCGACAAATCTAACGCCAGGTACATGAGCAAGGGCTTTTATGATAGCTCCGGCGCGAGTTTGGCGGCAGGCCCTGTTATATTCAGGGTGCATATTTCTAGGAATAGGGTCTGTGTGGATCAAGCTACGGATGTCAGTCGGGATCGATTGTTTGGGGCCCTATTGCTGATGGTAAGTAAAGCCAAGCCTAGATAGAATAAAGCGTCCCGTTTCAGTAAGGGTGAGCCGTTCAAGCTGAGAGCGTTGTTGGGCTTCAATGAGTTCGGCAAGGGTGTTGTGAACTCCTAGTTGGTTGAAGAGTTCGGTACTGGTGTAATGCGGGAGGCCAAGTGCTTACTTGTAGACCCCTCGTATGAGGGTGTCGAGCTTGTTTTGCTCAGCCCGGTAGCAGTTGAGGTACGCAGCAACGTAGGTGATGTGGCATATGACAAAGGACTGCACGAGGCGGAGAAGGCTTTCTTCTTTGAGTCCCCGTCGTCGGTTGGAGATGCGTTTAAGAAGGCGTAGGGTGTTTTGAGATTAGGCGCAGATCTTGTTGAGAGCCAAGGCATTGGATCCGTCCACACAGTCAGTCCACACAGAAATTACATCGGTAATCCCAACCTTACACTAGATGTTGATTTCAGCGCATCTGAAATTCATGCTGCTCTTCGCAAGCTTAACTGTCGTTCTGCTCCAGGCCCAGACGGGGTCACTAACAAAACCCTTCGCAATCTCGATGATGAGTCCGTGTCCCATCTAACTGACTACATCAACGATTGCTGGCGCAATGGAGCCATCCCAGCTGCCTGGAAGACTGCCAACGTTATCCTAATCCCAAAGCCTGGCAAACCATCTAGCCTCAACAACCTAAGGCCCATCTCCCTCAGTTCATGCGTAGGCAAAGTGATGGAACACGCCTTTTTAGCACGCATCAACACACACCTCGAAGACAACTCTATCATCCCCACACCATCATTGGATTTCGCCCTCACCTTTCTACTCAAGATGCTATGTTGCAGCTCAAACATCAAGTACTAAACGACCGTTCCCATAACACGAAAGCCATCCTCGGACTCGACCTCACTCAAGCATTTGACAGCATTTCCCATGAAGCTATCCTTGACCAGGTCTCCCACCTCCACCTGGGAGAGCGATTCTATAATTACATCCGTGACTTCCTTTGCAATCGCACGGCCACCCTCTCGGCCGGGGATTTACGATCAGACCAGCTTCCTATTGGCAGCAAAGGCACCCCGCAAGGTTCAGTTATCTCTCCCATGCTTTTTAACTTAGTCATGATTGGCCTTGCCCAGCAATTGCAACGAGTCGACAATATCAACTATACCATCTACGCCGATGACATCACCATCTGGGTGTACCGAGGCAGTGATGGTCAAGTGGAGTCAGCCCTCCAAACGGCGATTGACACGGATGAAGCCTATCTCCAAGGAACCGGACTGCGCTGTTCGCCGGCTAAATCGGAGCTTCTTCTCTACAAGCCCATTCAGCGGGGACGCCCTCCCAAACACCAATCTGAGCACCGACCCTGTGACTCTATCACCCTACGCCTTCAAGATGGCAGTCCTATACCACACGTCCCTAGTATCCGGGTCCTCGGTCTCATCATCTCTACCAACGGATCCAATGTTTGTCGAGCCATTTATAATTTTCTATGTGACACAAAAAGATTGCCTGATTAATATTTTCCCATTTTACGTGATTGCTTTATTTATCCTTCAATAAATTATAGATTTAGCAAATTCAAAAAGTAAAGTCACAAAACCACAATTACATTATTATTATTATTATTATTATTATTATTATTATTAGTAGTAGTAGTAGTAGTAGTAGTAGTAGTAGTAGTAGTAGTAGTATTCAAAATCTGCGTATTTGCTTTGCTGTATTTAATTCATTATTGAATTCCTATTCCTAATCCTATTCAGGCAAGGCTGACTAACTTAGTGTAGACTACTTAATTATTTTATTATTGCTTTATTTCTCATTTTCAATTAGTCATTTATTTTCATTCTTATACTTATGTATTTATAAATTAATTTATTTTAAATTTGTATCATAATACCACCCGGTTCGTGGCCTGTCCCCCTCAGTGGGTTGTGCCAAGTGTTGAGGCATCATCATCATCATCATCACTCAGCTGACCAAGGCCGTCACGACTAACCCTGCCTGGCTGGCTGTTAAATAAACGCCTTTCGTGGGCGTAACAAAGTGGTGGAGCGTGCTGGGTACGAAACAACGTACCACGGAGTCGCAACACCTAGAACTTCGCCGGAGCCGCCGTCTTGCCGGTCTCTTGCCAGCGACTGTCCCCGTGGCTCAGGACGGAAGTGGACTAACGCCAGCTCTAGTTGTCCCTGCTCCAAGGTCGACGCCGGTTGGACCTTTGCAGCACTACATGGAACCACGCTCGTTCGCGGGAAAAGCGGGTGAAGATGTCGACGAGTGGCTGACGCACTACGCAAGGGTGAGCCGATACAACCGTTGGGACTCTGTCACTAAGCTTTAATACGTCGTACTGTTTCTGAGTGAGACAGCGCTCATGCGGTAAAATTAAATTAAATTATGGGGTTTTACGTGCCAAAACCAGTTCTGATTATGAGGCACGCCGTAGTGGGGGACTCCGGAAATTTTGACCACCTGGGGTTCTTTAAGTGCACCTAAATCTAAGTACACGGGTGTTTTCGCATTTCGCCCCAGCGCTCATGCGGTATGAAAACCACGAAGACTCCCTAACAACGTGGGAGCGCTTCGTTGAAGAAATTAATGTTTTGGCGACTCCTACGCCAAACAGAAGCGCGCGGAGCGAACACTAGCTCAAAGAGCTCAAGCTCCCGGAGAAACTTGCACTACTTACATAGAAGAGATCCTCAAGCTGTGCAAAATAGTGAATTCCCAGATGTCTGAGGAAGACCGAGTCGGACAACTCCTCAAAGGAATTGCAGAGGATGTCTAATTTCCTTATAGGCAGGGAACACGTTGATTCCGTCTCAGATGTCGTACGTCACTGCCGTACATTTGAGACGTTGAAGACACGTCGCATTGCGCCAAAATTTGGCCGATTGGCAAATGTGACAACCATTGCCAGCGTCGATGAGATCCCGTCCGCCGATCTTTCGTCTACTATACGGCAGATCGTGCGTGAAGAACTGCTGCGACACGAGGTGCTTGTGTGCAACGTCATGCAACAACCTGTTGCCTATAGGGCTCTTGCGTTGCCCAGGGGGCGCTGCAAAAATGGTGCTAAAAAGCGCCCTCAATCCGAAACTGGTAGTACCAAGCTCGGTCGTCTGCTTCGGGAAGCACGTTTACAATATGGACCCGCCACTTTCGGTTGTGTTGTACCACGGCTTGCAGCGAATATCGGGCGCCGAAGATTTTTCCATGGGTGGCATGCTGCGTAAAGGCAAGAAATTATGCAACGCCGAATACGTGTACGCCGTTCAAGAAATAAGCGGCGAAGTTTTAGCGTAGTGTCAGTCGCAAGTGAAGCGAGTCACGCACGTGCGAAGTTGAACTTCAGGCGCACAAACGCGAGGAAATGCTTTCTATAAATGAATTCACAGCAGCGATAAGCAGACATGCGTACGGAACTGCTCGAGCGCACGACGGTACGCGCCGCGACGGCAGCGCTCTTTCAGCATGCCGCGGTGTACTAACTGCTCGAGCACACGATCGTACGCGCCGCGACGGCAGCGGTCTTTCGACATGCCGCGAAACGGCGGGTCTCCTGCAATCTGTTGACTGCATGCCGCTGACAAGTAATTATGCCTGCACTGTAGTAGCGGCCATCTGTCCCTTTAGCAATTGATAAATAACTGATGCATTGCATATACGCTCGCAGTAACGTACGTACGTGCAAATCGCGCTGCAGCACGAGCTCGTGCGCTGCTCGCTTGATGTATCTTTTAATGACTGCGCTCGAACATCGATGTGCTGTAATCAATACTACCTTGCTGTGCTGCCTCAACGTGCTGGCTTGAGGTCAAGGATGAGCACATTCAACTCTCTAACCTGTGCTGCTCGTAGTGGGGTAGTGAATTGTCATCGAATCAGCCCGACCATTTGTGGTCATTTGCACACACCTGGTCACTTCACCACTTCGCACCGGTCGAATTGTTAATTGTCGCTGTGGCCGGGTCTCGAATCGTGAATCACCAGCCATGCCTGCTGCTATGTCGGTCTTCCATTTCGCTTACCCAGCGCGACGAACTGCAGTTATCCAGCGCGCCCGACGCTCCACTTCGTGAGGCCTTGAAGGAAAACGGTAGAATCTGCTGTTGCGATTCAGGCGTTCTTGTTCATGGCAGCCCACGACGCAGCAGTAACGACGGTGACCCTTTTTCCAGGCTGAGCTAGGTCTCTCCGGATCGGCGTCGCCGATGTCTTCTGCTTCCAGCATTACGTCCCACGGCACACGGAGAGTGCGTTTTCGTATAACTATAGGCTGCGGCCAGCTCGCAGCCTGGTCGCCATGGTCTGTGAGAAGTGACGAGCCTTTTCGCACTCGAAACAGGGCAGAAAAAAGTGCGAATCGCCGCAAAACGCGGGCTAGAAACGTGCTTCGCCACAGCCAGGGCTCAATGCTATCCAAGCTGGTACTAGAGAGGCTAAAAGGTTAGGCTAGTGTCATGAGCAGACGCCGCTACCAGCCGCCATCATGAAACCTGTTTCTATGACGGCGTAGGTGGCGCTGCGCGCTGTAGGCGAGTCGCAGTAGCCGCAGTCGCAGGCCTAAACGAGTGGAAGCGTGCATGCCGCTTAGTTAGGTGGTGAGTCTCCTGTGTTTCTGCTTCGCTCACTTCGCTCCTGCTTCCCTGAGATACTTATTTTCAACGGTTCAACAGTGTCGTGAATGTGATTTTTGCATCTTCCGGAAAATGCCTGCGAAGAAAGGCAGGACGTGTTTCGTGCCGCTGTGTAAAGGTGGATACAAGTCGTCTGCTGAAAAGGTATCGCTGTTCCATGCTCCGACGGATGCTCGTCGTCAAGAAGAATGGGCAAGGAACATAAAACGAGAGGACAAAGAGCTGGACGAGACAAGTGTTGTGTGTTCCCGTCATTTTGATGATCCTTACATTCAAAGAACTTTCAAGCACGTCATTAATGGGCAGCTTGTTGAGATCGACCGTGACCGACCAGCGCTTACTGAGGACGCCGTCCCCACGCTATTCCCCGACGCTCCCTCCGACATTTCCAAGTGTGTCCCGAAAAAGAGAAAAGAGAGGAATCTCGCACACAGCTACGCCCCAGCACCGAAACGCAGAGCTGGAAACAAAAACGTGGAAGACGGCGACCCTCAGGTACCCGAGAATGAAAGCGACCCGGAGGCAAGATCGCATCCGTTCAGTGACATTGCACTCCCTTCTGCGCTCTGCAACAGAGTTGTGCTGACAAATGACCCTGCAACGTTATGCTTTGGGTGGCACAGCAGCACTGGGTTAGACAACGTGCATGTCACTAAGCATCTTAAGTTCACGCCTTGCACAAAGGATGCTCGGGCTGAGCGGACGAGTGCGTACCGTTGCTCTGTGCTTTGCCGCAGCGTAAAGGTGGAAGAAGTGTGGGTTACGACAGTTGACGACGCTGTGGCGGCATTGACAAAGGCTGATAGCATGATACCTTGCCCAGGCTTTGAAATCCAACCAGTCTACCCAAAGCAGTGCGTTCAGTATGGTGGCAAGAACTTCGCAAAAAACTGCCTGGGCACCTCAACTGATGGTAAACCATGTTTGCAGTGCAGGTACACCAAGAAGCTGGCACTAAATAGGTCATATCGGCTTAAGAAAAAACCTGGAATATCGTGGAAACAGCGAAGTGCTAGGAAATCTCTTCAATTGCTGCGGGCCAGAAGAAAGCTGGCAAACGCTGAGAAAAGTGTTGCAGAGCTTCGAGTGACCAATGAATCCATTGCAAGCTCTGTCTTAGAGACAAAGATCAGCGGGCTTCCACCAAAACAGCGCCTTGCTGTGAAAACTTGCTTTGAAGTAGCCCGTAGGAAGTCAAGCCGTGGCATGCTGTATGACAAGCTGTGGATCTTGGAATGCATACTTATGCGAATGCAAAGCCCAAAGCTATATGAGCATGTCAGGCGGCACGAGATAATGGCACTGCCTAGCAAGTCTTGCCTGGATAAGCATATGCAGAGGTTCAAAGGTGCATTTGGCTTCAATACTACTGTGCTTGCAGCTCTGCGGGAGAAGACTCTGAACATGGACAAGTTTAGTCTTCACGGTGGACTTGTGTTTGACGAAATCAAGCTTTCAGGAAATATCAGTGTGAAACCATCCGGCGAGCTCACTGGCTTTGTGGACCTTGGTCCATTTACAGAGGATAGTACGAGCACAGCAACAAGTGACCATGGCTTCGTCGTCATGTTCAAGCCATTTCAAGGTGGGTGATTCAAACCTAAAGGTTGCACTGTTCAAGCACTGCATATTTTTTTCACGTAACTATTTTCTGTGTTGCTCACCATACAATGCTTCATCTTCGCAAGAAAGTGGACACAAATACTTGGTGTATTTGCTGCCCGCGGAAATGTTAAGGTACCTGCGCTATCAAAAATTTTGCTGGAAGCCACTATCTTAGCTGAAAAGGCAGGACTCTTTGTCGACTTTTGGAGCAGTGA
Source organism: Dermacentor silvarum (assembly GCF_013339745.2). Lineage (NCBI taxonomy): Eukaryota > Metazoa > Arthropoda > Arachnida > Ixodida > Ixodidae > Dermacentor > Dermacentor silvarum. The sequence continues at coordinate 263,530,884 of NC_051154.1, read as the reverse complement.
TGGTGCTTCGTGGAATCGCTCCCTCTGGAAGCTATTTGGCATCAAAGGTAGGCATTTCACTTAATAACAGCGTTTTATTCACTAACTTTCTTTAGCTATTAACAAGTTGTTAACCTCTGACATTATTACTACACATTGCTTCTACCCGCCGGGGTGGCTCAGTCAGCTAAGGCGTTGTGCTGCTGAGCACGAGATCGCGAGATCGAATCCCGGCCACGGCGGCCGCATTTGGATGGAGGCGAAATGCAAAAACGCCCGTGTGCTTGCGTTGTAGTGCACGTTAAAGAACCCCAGGTGGTCAAAATTAATCCGGAGCCCGCCACTACGGCGTGCCTCATAATCAGAACTGGTTTTGGCACGTAAAACAGCAGAAAGAAGAAGAACACATTGCTTCTGTTATTCGAACTGCATTTTTATCATTCCCTCATTCCAGCCTCATCCCAGGAAATCAAGTGCAAGGTTCCCCATCCTGTGGACAAATCAAGAAGCCTTCATTTTGTTTCGGATTTTCGCACATCATAAAATGCATACGTAATGCATTTGTTTCTAAGGGAGTTCAGATACCAAGTGGTAATGCACACGTTGGTATTATCAAAGAAGCGTGGAAATATGACAAGGACTCACTTACATTGAAAGTTATGCCACATTTAACTTTAGCTCATTTGCAGCCAAATCCATTTGACAAAATGCGTGTGCATTTAGCCTTTCAGCTATTCAGTGAAGAGGTTTTGAAAGGACTCTTTTTTTACAAGGACAAGTAGAGCAAAATGTTCCGTACTGCAGACGCAACAGAGCAGCTTGTGAAGATGATAGAACGTTTCATTTTTGTGATGACGTCTAGAGTACCATCCAAAGTACTTCGAGCGAAGTCGAAAAGCGCCGGCGCCTTAGAAGAATTTTTAACCTTTTTAGATGAATGGGAACAATATGCCGCTCAGCATGGGGGTGGGTTTCTTAGTGCAGGGACTGCCCTCGGACTTCGTGTGACACTGGCAAGTACACTGTCACTGCTGAAATATGTAACATCCTCACTAAATTACAAAATATCTGCTCACAGCCAATTTGAGCCAGGACAAATTGGAGAACATATTTGGCATTGTGAGGCAATCATTTGGCTGCAATGATCACCCCTCCCCTGAGCAGTTCTTGGTTATAGTGAATAATCTTGCATTTTATAACTTGGCCAAGCCACCAAAAAATGGAAACTCGCCAGCTGAGACCATAAGTTCGTTTCTGCAGCCATCTGATGTGGGCAAAGAAAAGGCTGCACAAATAGCAAGCCTCATTGACCAGCTCTTAGATGAGGGTAACCTTACACACGCATCAGCCATGCTGGAAGAACACAGCAGCATACTTGACCGCAAAGGCTGTGTCGAAAAGAAAAGTGACAGCCGGCTCATTTTCTATGTCGCTGGGTATGTTGTCAGGAAGGCACTTAAAAGATTCCCGTGCCCTGCATGTGCATCTACCATGGCTATTTTGCCTCTACAGGCTGAGGCAAAATGTCGTCAAAATACAGCCAGCTGCAGCGCCATCTGTGGACCGTCATTGTAAATAATTTCCTCAGCGCCGGCGCGTTCACAACACTAGTCAAACCTTCTAGCCTCTCTACTGGTACTACCCAGATGACGTTTTTCGCCGCCACCAGGCGCCGCTACTATAGCTCAAAATCCAGCGCAAGACGCCCATTCCCCGCAACACATGGCGCCTGCAGCACCGTGCGCTTCGTGGCAGCCGTCGGTTTGTGTCACGGACATCCACCACTGAGGAGCTCAATGGCCACGTCAGGGCGCATTTACGCCTGATCAACGACATGAAGAACACCCTCGCCCCGGCAGGTTTGCACACAGGCCGACCGTTCCTCCTGTGCAGCTGACTCAGCCACTTCACTCTGCTACACGACCACCCACGGATGAGTGCTTCGAGGCGCAGTTCATCGATCGTCGTTTACCTGTGTGCTATAGCGGCGGCGACTTAGGTCACATTGCCAGGTACCGCAATCGCTGCCGACCACCGTGGTTCGACCGATTGACGATGTCTAGGCGGTACCGCGCTCCACTTGAAACGTACTCACCATCGCACACATATCCAGGAAGCATCCCTCACCAGCGCCCGGAGGAGCTGCCGAACCGTTCTCCAGCATCCGACCGCAGCTTAACACCACCACCCGCTCCTCGCGTAAGCCGGTCGCCGTCTCCGCGGCGTCACTACCCGTCGCCACCTCCGGAAAACTAGTCAGCGCGGCCGTTGGAGGTGAGGTCGCTGGACGATCTTCGATGTCGCCAGAGATACCTCCACCCATTTGTATGCTTAAAAATAAGGTGTCTGTACTGATTGACGGAGTTTCAACAATGGCCTTAGTGGACACGGGAGCAACCGTTTTAGTGATGAGTCTTGCGTTTAAAAGTTTCCTATAGGACGAAAAGTGATGTTTTGCTGGAACCGTGCCGATACGTTTCGCGGAGTGAATGGGGACTTGTTGCATCCTGTCGGGGTATCCAATGTCGACGTTATTTTGGGTGGTCCGATATTTAACGCAGAGTTTACTGTTCTGCCTCATTCTACGCATGACGTAATCCTGGGCCTTGATTTTTTGAAACTGTGTGGTGCCACTGTCGACTGCGGGACGGGAGAAATTAGTGTAGGTACGAGCTTTTCGGCTGCGTTTATGGAGACCCCGCCGTATCACGAAAGTGTGCTTTGTGTAACCAGGGATACAGTTGTGCCTCCGTTATCTGCAACTTGTGTTTCAGTCGCCTGTTTCCCTACCACCGACAGAACGTTTGACGCTACCGTCAAAGCCGTTCGGCTGAGCTGCATCAAGAGGAATGTGCTGATACCGCATTGCACGCTGTCAGTTGTTCACGGATGCACTAGCTTATGGACTGTAAACTGTTCCAGTGAACCTGCAATTACCAAAGGGCCTGAAACTTGCCGCCTACCATGAATATCAAGTGCTGTCACTCGCCATTCTTACAGATGCCCCTGATTCTGTTAATGAACACCATTGCGTTAATGCATGTCCTGCTGTGGACTCCTCCATTCTAGCTATGGTGAAAAAGTCGCTCAGCACAAAACAGCGTCATGAAGTGGCGAATATTCTGCTAAAACATGCCGGGCTGTTCGACTTTTCGCAGCAAGAGGGGCCACCATCGTTTCCTCCTTCTCGTATACACCATCGCATAGATACGGGATCTGCCCAGCCTTTGCGACAAAAGCCGTACAGAGTCTCACCATCGGAACGCGAGGTGATCAACGACCAAGTCCGCGAAATGCTAAATAAGAATGTAATCCAAGAATCATGCAGTCCGTGGGCAGCGCCAGTGATTCTGGTTAAAAAGAAAGATGAGACATGGCGATTTTGTGTAGACTACCGGCGTCTCAACACTATCACTAAAAAGGACGTGTATCCTCTTCCACGTATCGATGATGCTATCGACTGCCTCTCATCAGCATCTTACTTTTCGCCTGTCGACTTGAGGTCGGGGTACTGGCAGATTCCTATGCACAAGACAGACAAGGATAAAAACGCATTTGTAACACCAGACGGACTTTTTGAATTTAATGTGATGCCGTTCGGGGCTGTGTAATGCGCTTGCAACTTTCGAGCGCTTCATGGACAACATCCTGTGTGGTTTGAAGTGGGAAGTGTGCATGTGCTACCTAGACGATGTAGTTATTTTCGGGCGCACGTTCAGCGCGCACAACGCACGTCTTGATCTTGTGCTAGACCGCTTGGGAAAAGCAGGTTTGGTGCTCAACTCGAAGAAATGCCATTTTGGAGAGCGCCAAACACTGGTTTTGGGTCATCTAGTGGACAAGGGTGGCATACGACCCGATCCAGCGAAGACTGCTGCTGTCGAAGCCTTCAAACAACCTCGCTCAGTAAAAGAGCTACGCAGTTTTCTGGGCGTTTGCTCATACTTCCGCCGGTTTATTCGTGGATTTGCCAACATCGAGTATCCGCTGACATGCCTCCTTCAGAAGGGCGTTCCTTTTGAATGGACCCCTGAATGCGAGGCCAGCTTTCGTGAGCTCCAGTGGCTTCTGACGTCCCTTCCCATTCTCCGACACTTCAACCCGGCTGCTCCCACAGAAGTTCATACGGACGCTAGCGGTATTGGAGCCGGCGCAGTCCTTATGCAACGCGTCGACACCAAAGAACACGTCGTTGCCTATGCGAGTCGCTCCTTAAGCAAGTCCGAGCGCAACTACACAGTCACAGAGCAAGAATGTCTCGCAGTGATTTTCGCAGTACAGCGCTTCCGGTCATACCTGTACGGACGCCCCTTCAACGTGGTGACAGACCATCATTCTCTCTCCTGGCTGGTTAATCTCCGTGATCCGTCATGTCACCTCGCGCGTTGGACACTTCGTTTACAAGAGTATGATTTTACCGTTTCTTATAAAAGTGGCCGACCGCACGCCGACGCTGACTGCCTATCGCGTCTGCCGCTTGCGACAACGGACTGCGACGCGGACAACTTCGATCGCTATATCGCATCGTTGGAGCCAGGATTTCCTGATATTAATACCTTCAAGATCGAGCAGCGAAAGGACAGAACTTTAGAACCACTGCTCACTACTGCCAGGAAATCAGCACCATCCACTCGTTTCTGCGTTCGGAACGGAGTACTATACAAAAAGAACTATTCTACTACAGGCCAACGATATCTCCTGGTGGCCCCGGAGAATCTCTGTGTTTCCATCTTGCGCGCTATGCATGACGATCCAACCTCTGGTCATTTGGGATCTGCGCGAACGCTCTACCGCACGCAAGAAAGGTTCTACTGGCCTAAAATGTGTCAGACGATCGACCAGTACGTGACCAGCTGCAACGAGTGCCAAGGTCACAAGCGTCCGACGAGCGCTCCGCCTGCTCGACTACATCCAGTGCCACCCCCAAGCACTCCTTTCGAGCAAGTCGGCATCGACCTTCTCGGTCCATTCCCGCGTTCATCTGATGGGAATCGCTGGATTGTACTGTGTGCCGATCACTTGACACGCTGCTGTCAGACAGCTACTACACCATCGGCTTCTGCCACCGAAGTGTGTGTTTTTCTGCTGCGTTTCGTCATTCTCCGACATGGACCTCCCAGAGTCATCATCAGCGATCGTGGGCGCCAGTTCACTGCAGACGTGGTCGAAGAGATGCTCCGTCTATGTGCTTCAAGTTTTCGACATTACACCCCGTATCATCCACAAACAAATGGCCTTACGGAGCGCACCTACAGAACCCTCACTAACATGCTGTCCATGTATGTCGCGTCCGATCATAAGAGCTGGGACAGCGTGCTACCTTTCATTACGTACGCTTTCAATACCTCAAAGCACGAAACTACGGGCTACAGTCCCTTCTTTCTTCTTTATGCTCGTCCGCCGCGTTATACATTGGACACTATCTTCCCGTTTTCAAGCCACGATAATCTATGTATATCCGAAACCGTCTCTCTTGCCGAAGAGGCCGACGAGTTGCTTCTTTGTGCACGCTAGTTTCACAAGACCGCTCGAAGGTACGCGACGACCGCCGACGCCGACACGTGATATATGACCCTGGTGACTTGGTGTGGTTGTGGAAACCAACGAGAAAACGTGGGTTATGTGGTGCCCTATGTTATCATGGATCGTATAAGCGAATTGACCTACCGTATAGCACGCCTCACATCAAATGGCCGACGGTCAGCAAAGACTGAAATTACGCATGTCGCCCGTTGAAGCCATTCGTCTCTCGACAGCCCGTTTGACTTACCCGGTGGGGTTCGTCTGCGCGGAGGGAATTTGACACTCTTACGTGCGTGCTAGGTTTACGCCTTAACAGATTGTGGGGCATCCAAGACGGGTGAAGGGGAAGACGACGTGCGGCAGGATAGCTGAATCTTGACAGACACTCAGCTGATCAAGGGCCGTCGCGACTAACCCTGCCTGGCTGGCTGTTCAATAAACGCCTTTCTTGGGCGTAACAATATATATATATATATATAATATATATATATATATATATATATATATTGTACAGAGTCTATAGTATATATAGAGGAGGAGTATATATATATAGTAAAAAAAAATTATGGGGTTTTACGTGCCAAAACCAGCTCTGATTATGAGGCACGCCGTAGTGGGGGACTCCGGAAATTTGGACCACCTGAGGTTCTTTAACGTGCACCTAAATCTAAGTACACGGGTGTTTTTCACATTTCGCCCCCATCGAAATGCGGCCGCCGTGGCCGGGATTCGATCCCGCGACCTCGTGCTCAGCAGCCCACACACATAGCCACTGAGCAACCACGGCGGGTATATATATATATATATATATATATATATACAGTGGGACAGTGCAGCAGTGCGATAGTGGCATCAAGGCCACCGAAACAATGTTTTCGCGCCATGAGTATACATATAGACTTTCTGCAGCACAAAAAGAAACGAGCGTAACTTCCCACAGATCAGGGCGGACAGCGTCACTGAAGCAGAATAGCCGGCGCGACTCGCATCGGGCGACGTGTCAACGCAGCGCGCGCCGACCGGCGGCTTCAGTGCGCCCCGTAGGCGCTGCGTGCCGCTCGTGACACTTCCCATTAAAGTCCCTATATAAGAAAAGTACCGCCATCCTTTGATAAACGCCGCTTCTCTCTCTCCTTTATCTTCGATTGGACGATGATAGCGCGCGCTTTCACTTCTTTATATTTTCTTGTTTTCCGCCTCAGAGCCATGTTGAAAGTCGCCTGCGCAGCCGCAGTCGCCGGCGGCGGCGCGCGCCCGGCCTGAAAGCTTCAACTAGAGCGTACTAGAATTGGTCGAGTGGGACGAGCGGCTGGGGCGGCGCATGCTTTGCAGTGAGGCGCCGACGTGGAAAAAATACTGTGGCGGCGCTGCGATAGAACTGTATTGGGCCGCATCAAGGTCGCGCCGTTGGAAACTGCTAGCGGTACAGCTCGGCAGGGTCATCGTGCTACTTCGCGCGCTGGTATTTGCGTTCATATCGCTCAAATGGTGTTAATAATTGCATATGACATGTATTTATGCCTTAGAATGAACTCTTTCTTTCTCTTTTTTTTATTTCTTTTATTTTTTAATGTCGCTCGGTATTGCGCGTGGCATTGCGGCCGCAGTGTCGGCTTTCATTCTACTATGTTATTGTACGGTTCCCTTTGGAGAACAAATATTTTTCGGTTCTTCAGCAGCATGTATCTCTCGTACGTATTGTTGGGCATATCGTTTTCCATCAGTAGGTCTTGAGAAAAGCAGACGAAGTAACATATGTAACGTTCTTGTTTGCCGCTTAATTCAACAAGTAAAGCATATCGCCCCATCCGGCGCCTGTACTCAGATTTACGGAAGCATTGTTATAGATAAAAAGAAAGAGTAAACTGCAGCGCAATATTTCATCAAGTTTCCGCCTTCCTCGCGTAACAGAATGCGGAGTAATTGGTAAGGGGTCATTTATTGCAGTCGGAACGCGATCGAGCGCCGAAAATGGTTTTTAGTTAGTCATTCTATATGCTAATATTTGGCCGTAAGCCGTACGTGAAATTTTTTTTCCAGTAGATACTTCAAAAAGAAAAAAAGAAGAGAAAGAAACCTGCGCGGGTAGCCGAATTAGTGGCTATAAAGTGGATACGGCGTTTGCGCTGCTAAACTGGAGCTGGCGGTTTCAAACCAGGTCGCGGAATTCGATGGGAACGACATTGAAAAGACTCGTGCACTTCTATTTAGGTGCACGTTAAAGAACCCAGGTGGGTGAAAACTAAACCGGTGCCTTATAATGACATCGTAGTTTTGCACGTAAACCAAGAATTTCTTTAAATAAAAAAAGAGAAAAAAGTAAGTGGCTGCGTTCTTCGGCTTTTCTAGGGTAAAATAAATAATTCTCCAGACTGATTTCAGAGAAAAACGCTTATCGCGCGTATCCTATATTTCATACATAAATGTAATGCCGTTCCCAAATGTATGACGTACCGCTCAAGTCAGCAGCTTGTACATTATAAACGGCTGCTTTCAGTTATTCGGTGCACTATCATAACGATCATAATGAAACAATTAAAGGAACGGCATGCCTCACATACAAGTAGAGATTTGCAGATCTGTTGCATTCGTTGAAGAAGTGTGGTACCACATGAGGCACCCTTTTTTTAATGGGTCAAACAGATGAGACTGTCAAAAAAAGTTTCCTTGTCTGAATCAAGTGAGCAGATTTACAGGCTGCCCCAAAACGGGGCGTTTATATTGAATGACAGCTAGGAACTTGTTAAGCAGGACTTATTAACCCCCATGCGTTAATTCTCTCAGAAACTGCGCCTCTGCGCAACAACCACGACTCTCCGGCAGCACATCAGCTGTTATGCGTTACATTCGAACGGAAACGAAAATTCGGCGTCTCGTACAGTATATCAAACAACACTTGCAACACACAACACACACACACAAACACACACACACACACCACACCACACAC